>NC_064824.1:45559091-45862122 GCF_024166365.1 Elephas maximus indicus
CATTGAGTTTTGATTTGAATTTCTTTAATGGCTAGTGAACATGAGCATTTCCTCCTGCGCCTGTTAACTGCTTGAATGTTGTCTTTAGTGAAATGTCTGTTCATTTCCTTTGCCCATTTTGTAATTGAATTATTTGTGTTTTTGTGGTAGAGGTGTTGGATTTTCCTGTAGATTTTAGAGATTAGACCTTTGTTGGATTTTGTCTTAGCCAAAAGTTTTTTCCCAGTCTGTAGGTTCTCTTTTTACCCCTTTTGTGAAGTCTTTGGATGACCTTAAGTGTTTAATTTTTGAAAGATCCCGGTTATCTAGCTTATCTTCTAGACAGTTGTTAGTTATGGTTTTATCCTGTTAATGCTGTGTATCAGGGACCTCTAGCATTCGTTCTGTTTTTTCTTCTATGTTCTTTATAGTTTTTGGTTTTATATTTAGGTCTTTGATTCATTTTGAATTAGTTTGTGTGTATGGTGTGAAGTATGGCTCCTGCTTCATTTTTTTTTGCAGATGGACATGCAGTTTTGCCAGCACCATTTGTTAAAAAGACTGTCTTTTCCCCATTTGATGGACTTTGGGCCCTTGTCAAAGATCGGGTGACTGTAGGTGGATGGATTTACACCTGGGTTCTCAATTCTGTTCCATTGGTCAAGTATTTGTCATCATACCAGTACCAGGCTGTTTTGACTACTGTAGCTGTATAGGAGGTTCTGTGGTCAGGTAGTGCAAGCCCCTACTTTATTTTTCTTCAGTAGTGCTTTACTTATCCAGGGCCTCTCCCCTTTCCATATAAAGTTAATGATTAGTTTTTCCATCTCTTTAAAGAATGTTGTTGGTATTTGGATCAGAATTGCATTGTATTCGTAGATTGCTTTGGGTAGAATTGTCATTTTCACAGTGTTGAGTCTACCTATCCATGGGCAGCACGTGCAAGTAAAATTTTGCAGAAGATAATTCAGAAATAGTTGCAGCGGTACATTGACAGAGAACTGCCAGAAGTTCAAGCCAGATTCAGAAAAGGATGTGGAATGAGGGATGTCATCACTGATGTCAAATGAATCTTGGCTGAGTGCAGAGAATACCAGAAAGATGTTTACCTGTGTTTTATTGACTATGCAGGGGCATTCGACTGTGGATCATAACATTGTGAAGAGTGGAAATTCCAGAACACTTTAATTGTACTCATGCGGAACCTGTACATAGACCAAGAGGCAGTCGTTGGGACAGAACCAGGAGATAGTGTGGTTTAAAATCAGGAAAAGTGTGTGTCAGGGTTGTGTCCTTTTATCGTACTTATTCAATCTTATATGCTCAGCATATAATCCAAGAAGCTGGACTATATGAAAAAACGTGGCATCGATGCTGGAAGAAGACTCATTAACAACCTGTGATATGCAGCTGGCACAACCTTGCTTGCTGAAAACGAAGAGGACTTGAAACACTGATGAAGATCAGAGACTATAGCCTTCAGTATGGATTGCACCTCAACATAAAGAAAACAAAAATCCTCACAGCTGGAGTGATAAGCAACATGATGAAAATGGAGAAATATTGAAGTTGCCAAGGATTTCATTTTATTCAGACCCACAATCGACACCCATGGAAGCAGCAGTCAGGAAATCAAACAATGTATTACATTCAGCAGATCCACAAAAGACTTCTTTTAACGTGTTCAAAAGCAAAGATGTCACTTTGAGGACTAAGGCAAGCCTGACCCAAGCCATGATATTTTCAAGTGTCCCGTGCACGGAAAAACTGGACAAGGAATAAGGAAGACTGAAGAGGATTTGATGCCTTTGAATTATGGTGTTGTTGAAGAATATTGACTACACCATGGACTACCAGAGAATGAACAAGCCTGTCTTGGAAGAAATACAGCCAGAATGCTCCTTAGAAGTGAGGATGGCAAGACTTCATCTCACGTGCTTTGGACATCTTATCAGGAGGGACAAGTCCCTGGAGAAAGACATCATACAAGGTAAAGTAGAAGGTCAGTGAAAAAGAAGACTTCTCTCAAGGAGATGAATTAACACAGTGGCTGCAATTTTGGGCTCAAAAATAGCAATCATTGTGAGGATGGTGCAGGACTCAGCAGTGTTTCGTTCTGTAGTACGTAGGATCACTATGAGTTGAAGGTAACTTGATGGCACCTAATGATACAATAACAACCCAACGTGGTTGAGTGAAGCCACTTTTTTCTTAAAATGGGCATTGTTCAAAATTACTTGTTTCTCATCGCTGGCTTAAGAATCTCCTTTGTACTAGACTGAGACCAGAAAGACTAGATGGTGTCTGGTAGCCACTACCTACCGCTCTGACCAGGAACACAATAAAAGGTCCTGGTTAGACTGGAAGAAAAATGTAGAACAAAATCAAGATTCGTAAAAAAGACCATACTTACCAGAGGAACCACTGAGACTATAGCCTTAAGAGACCCTTCTAACATGGAACTGAAGACACTCTGGGAGATCATTTTTCAGCCAAATAATAAACAGGCCTATAAAATAAACAGTGACACCCATGTGACAAGTGCTCCTTAGAACAGTCAACTATATGAGACCCAAAGAGCAACACTGCCCAAAAGCAAAGATGAGAAGATGGAGGGGCAGGGAAAGGGGACTGTTAGAAATGGAGAACCAAGGGTGAAAATGGGGAGAGTGCTGACACATGGTAGGGATTGCAGCTAATGTCATGAACAGCTTGTGTGTGAATTACTGAACGGGAAACTAATTTACTATATAAACTTTCACCTAAAGGACAATAAAATGTCCCCCTCCCCCCAAAAAAAATCTCTGTTGTCTTTCTCTGATAGAAATTAAGAAAGTAGGTTTTTTTTTTTTGAAGAAGTTGGTATTTATATTCAGATTATAAAGAAAAGCGAAACGCTCACTGCAAAAAAAAATTTTTAATAATTTCATCTCACAAAGATAAGCAACAGAGATAAAAGTTGTTTCCTCTTTTTCCGTGCATGTGCATTTATAGATTTACAGTTATGCTGTATATATCTGTGTGTGTGTGTATGTGTATTCATGGCTTTTGCTTGTTTTGCTCAGCATTTCCCATGTCATTATATAATTTTTGAAAGTTTTCACATAAAACAAGAAATTAGTTTTGTGTCCCTCCGTAGTTGGCGAGAATATATAAGAAGGAAAGCCAGTACTGAAGATTTTTGTTATTTTCATTTAAGAGGGAGTTTTAGACCCAGATTATTTATGATTTTGCTACGTTACTAAAATATGAATTCGCATTTTAAGGGAATAAAAAAGGATTTTGGGCTTTTTTTTTTTTTAATTAGTTGACTTATTTTTTAAAACAGTTGTATGTTTACAGAAAAACTGAGTAGACAGTGCAGAGAATTCCCAGATATCCCCTCCCCCCATACACACACAGTTTCCCAAGTTACTAACATCTTGCATTAGTGTGATAACATTTGTTACAATTGATGAACCAACATTGGTGCTCTGTATCTTACTATTAACTAACATCCATAGTTTACATTAACATTCACTCTCAGTGAATGAACTATATATAAGTTCATGGATTTTAACTAATGTGTAGTGTCATGTTTCCACCATTACAGTATCAAACAGGAATTTCACCATCTAAAAAATCCCCTGTGATTTACCTCTTCATCCTTCCCTTGGTCCCTCCCTCAAGCCCTTGGCCATCACTGGTCTTTTTATACTTGCTGTAGTTTTGTCTTTTCCAGAATGTCATGACAGTATGTAGTCTTTTCAGACTGGCTTCTTTCCCTTAGCAGTGTGCATTTAAGGTTCCTTCCTGTTTTTATATGCCTTGATAGCACATTTCCTTTTCTTGCTGAATAACAGACCGTTGTGGAGCCCTGTGGTGCAGTGGTTAAGAGCTTACTTAGCTGCTAACCAAAAGATAGGCAGTTCAAATCTACCAGCCACTCCTTGGAAACCCTGTGGGGCAGTTCTATTCTGTCCTATAGGGTCACCATGAGTCGGAATCAACTTGAGGGCAATGGGTTTGGTTTCTGGTTTGGTATGGGTATACTGAATTTTGTTTATCCATACACCTATTGTAGGACATGGTTTCCAGGTTTTGATGATTATGAATAAAGCTGCTATAAGCATTTGTTTGCAGGTTTTTGTGTGGACATGAGTTTTCAACTTACTTGAGTAGGTATCTAGGGAGCACTAGATTGCTGGATCGTATGATAAGACTGTTTCGCTTTGTAAGAAATTCCCAGTCTTGCGCAAATTGACTTCTGTTTTGCATTCCTCGCAGTGATAAGGATGAGTTACTGTTGCTCCACATCCTCACTGGTTCTTGGTATATTGCCCGTTTTTTTGGATTTTAGCCATTCTCTTATGTGTAGTGTGGTATCTCGTTGTTTTAATTTGTAGTTCCCGAATGACATATGACGTTGAGCATCTTTTCATATGATTATTTGCCATCTGTATATCTTCTTTGGTGATGTGTCTGTTCAGATCTTTTGCCCATTTTCTAATTGGGTTGTTTACTTTTTTATTGTTGAGTATTTTAGGAGTTCTTTGTACATTTTGGATACAAGTCCTTTATCAGACATGTATTTAGCAAATATTTTTTCCCAGTCTGTGGCTTCTCTTCATTCTCTTAACAGTGTCTTTCACAGAACAGAAGTTTTTAATTGTAAGAAAGTTCAAATCATCTGTATTTTTTTCATGGATCATGGTTTTGGTATTTATCTGAAAACTCATTGCCAAACTGAATACCACCTAGATTTTTTCCTATGCTGTCTTCTTTTAGAAGCTTTATAGTTTTGCGTTTTACATTTAGGTTTATGATCCATTTTGAGTTAATTTTTGTGAAAGATGTCACGTCTGTGTGTAGATTCATTTTTGTTGCCTGTGGATGTCCAGCACCTTTTGTTGAAAAGACTGTCCTTTCTCCATTGAAATTGCTTTTGCACTTTTGTCAGATCAATTGATTGTGTTTGTGTGGGTCTATTTCTGGGCTGTCTATTCTGTTCCATTGATCTATTAGTCTTATCTTTTGCCAGTACCACACTGTCTTTATGGTAAGTCTTTTTTTTTTTTTTAATCAATTTTTATTGTGCTTTAAGTGAAAGTTTACAAATTAGGTCAGTCTCTCATATAAAAATTTACATACACCTTGCCATACACTCCTGATTGCTCTCCCTCCAATGAGACAGCAGAGTTCTTCCTCCACTCTCTCTCCTCTTGTCCATTCGGGTAGCTTCTGGCCCTCTCTGCCCCCTCATCCCCCCTCCACACAGGAGATGCCAGCATAGCCTCATGTGTCCTCTTAATCCAAGAAGCTCATTCTTCACCAGTATCATTTTCCATCCCCTCTTCCAGTCTAATCCCTGTCTGAAGAGTTAGCTTTGGTAATGGTTCCTGTTCTGGGCTAACAGAAGGTCTGGGGACCATGGCCTTGGGGGTCCCTCCAGTTCCAGTCTGGTATGGTAAGTTTGGAAGTCAGATAGTGTCAGTCATTCAACTTTATTCTTCTTCAGTATTGTGTTGACTGTTGTTGTTAGGTGTCGTTGAGTCTGTTCCGACTCACAGTAACCTTATGTACAACAGCAGTCTGGATCTTTCGCCTTTCCATATAAACTTTGGAAGCAGTTTGTCAATATTCACACAATAACTTTTTGTGATTTTGACAGGAGTTGCACTGAATCTATATATCGAGTTGGAAAGAATTGACATCTTAATAATACTGTCTTTCTGTCAGTGAACACAGCATATCTCTTTGTTTATTTGGATCTTTCATTTTTTTCATCACAGTTCTGTATTTTTCTTCAAATAGATTTTGTACGTATTTTGTGAGATTTATCCTTAAGGGTTTTGTTTATTTTGGTGCTAATGTAAATGGTGTTGTGTTTTTTATTTCAAATTCCAGTTGTTCATTGCTGGTATATTGGCGAACAATTAACTTTTGTATATTAACCTTGCATACTGTAACTTTATGGTAATCAGTAGTTCCAAGAGGGTTCCCCCCCGCCTTTGGTGAATTCTTGGGGATTGTCTACATACCAGACAGTCATATCATCTGTGAACAGAGAGTTTTATTTCTTCCTTCCCAACCTGTAAACCTTGCATTTTTTTTTCCATATTGCATTACATAGAACTTCCAGTACAATGTTGTTGAGGAATAGTGAGAGAGGCCCAACCTTACCTTGTTCCCCATCATAGAGGGAAAGCATCTAGCTTCTCACAATTAAGTATGAGGTTACCTGTAGGTTTTTTGTAGATGTTATCAAGCTGAGGAAGTTGCTCTGTTGCTGAGAGTTTTTATCATGAATGGGTGTTGGATTTTGTCAAATGCATTTTCTGCGTCTGTTGATAATATATGATTTCCATTCCTTAGCCTGTTGCCATGGTGGATTACATTAATTAATTTTTGAATGATGAACCAGCCTTGCATCCCTGGAATAAATCCTACTTATTTATTCTGGCCTCATACAATGAATTAGGAAGTGTTTCCTCTATTTCTGTTTTCTGGGAGAGATTGTACAGAATTGATATTATTTCTTCTTTACACGTTTGGTAGAGTCTACTAGTGAAATCCTCTGAGATTTCTTTTTATTGATTCGTTCTTTTACTTGTTATAGGTCTATTCATCTTTTCTATTTCTTTTTTTTGTCAGTTTCGGTAGTTTGTAGGAATTTGTCTGTTTTACCTAAGTTGTCAAATTTGTGGGTATAGAGTTGTTCATATTACTTTATTATCCTTTTAATGTCCATGAGATGACCCCTCTTTCATTTCTGATATTAGTAATTTGTATCTTCTCTCTTTTTTTCTTGGTTAGCCTGGCTAGATGTTTATCAATTATATTGATTTTTTTCTTTCAAAGAACCAGCTGACTTATTTTTATAAACTATCGTATTATTGGAAACCCTGGTGGTATAGTGGTTAAGTGGCTACAGCTGCTAACCAAAGGGTCAGCAGTTCAAATCTGTCAGGTGCTCCTTGGAAACTCTATGGGGCAGTTCTACTCTGTCCTTTAGGGTCGCTGTGAGTCGGAATCGACTCGATGGCTCTGGGTTTGGTTTTTGCTTGGTTAATTGTATTATTTTAGAAATTTGAAAGCTATAGAAGAATTTTTGCTTTGGTAATGAGAGGGAATGTGTTCAGTGCATTCCAACCTTAACTTCATTTTTAGAGTGTTAAAATTGTACCATCCTAACTGCTCTTAAAGTTTTATCATTACTGCAGCAAAGTAGAAAATCAAACCCTTGTGCTATTATCTAATATAAAAATAGCTTTTTCTTGGGGTGAGAAGAAGAAGAAGATTTCATTTTTTTTCTTGCCCTGTTTTCGTCCAAGATTCAGGAAATTTCAAAGCTGGTAGAGACCTTAGAAATTGTCTAGTCTAACCCAAACTCAAAATTAAGGGGTCATGTACAGGGCTCCTCCACCCCGATCTGAGAGCTAATGATTCAGCATCTCTGGAATTAGAGCTCAGTAATCTGAATTTTTAACTACCCCAAGTTTGCTGATTTCTTGAAGTCTTCCCACTATAGCATACTTCCCATGCATTTAATCAGTTAATGGTGCAAGACCCTGTGTGTGGCACATTTATTAAGCACAGTCCCTATTTTTAAGAAACTGAAAATACATTTTACTTGTTATCTGTTTTTAGAACAGTGTCTGTGGTGGCTGTATTAATTGTGAGCCCTCAATGTTTCCTAAAGTTTTAATTAGAGATTGATCTTTAGTCATGGAAAGCCTGTCCCGGTTTTCTCTCAGCAACATGTTTTCCTTCCATTTCTGTCAGTTAATGTCAGTTTGTTAGATTACAGAGCATTGTCTTTTAAAGTATCTTTTGGGGAGCTCTGGTCACCTTGATACTCTCTGGGATGGTGGCGCAAATTCTCAAAGCCTTATTCTTGGCTGTATTGCATTGGAGTTACAGTTATGGTTTTGTTCGTTTTTAAAGAAGATTCGAGATTCTTGTCTGTGGAGGTTGTTAGCTGCTCTCCAGTTGATTCTTGCTCAGCTAGCTTTTAAAACATATATCATAGGTATTCACTCAAATTTGAGAATCCCTGTTCCTAATGAATCACAATGATTATGTGACAGCTCTAACCTCATATAGAGGAAACCCTGGTGGCGTAGTGGTAAGTGCTACGGCTTCTCACCAAAAGGTTGGTAGTTCAGATCCACTGGGCACTCCTTGGAAATTCTATGAGGCAGTTCTACTCTGTCCTTTAGGGTTGCTATGAGTCGGAATCGACTCAACGGCAATGGGCTTTTCTAACCTCCTGTGAGGAGCCATTGTGGTGCAGTGGTTAAGTGCTTGGCTGCAAATCCGGCGGTTCAAACCTACCAGGCACTCCGCGAGAGAAAGATGTGGCAGTCTGCTTCTGTAAAGATTTACAGCCTTGGAAACCCTGTGGAGCAGTTCTCCTCTGTCCTGTACAGTCGCTATGAGTCAGAATTGACTCGAAGGCAATGGGTTTGGTGTTTGTTGTTTGTTTGTTCTCATAACCACCTGTAGAATTGGTGTTTGGCCACTTTCAGGAACTGGAGTAGGTGCTGTAATTAAGCCCAGAATTGCACGTTGTGGCCAGGGAAAGCCTTAAACTTCTGAACTTAGCCATAGGCTTCTAAGTGTTCTTAAGAATTTTTAATGTGTTTTCCCTTGTTGTTTTATTTTGCTTCATAGTTTTCTTTTTCTCAAGATGAAGAGACTATATAAGGAACACTTGTACCCATAATGTAGTCTCAACCAACTTGTTTTTTTTGTCCCCCACACCTTTAAGAAAAAAAAAAGTGTATTTTAAAACAAATCTCAGATATCATTTAATTTTACCCATTAATACTGTGGTGTGCATCTCTAAGAGAAAAGGACTTGTTTCTTTTTAAAGAAACAAGCATAATCACAATACCATTATAACAACAGAATTAATGTTTTTTACATCTTCTAACATAGGGGCTCTTTTGACCAAATACAATTTCTAGCTTAGATACTAATCCTCAAGTAGGTTGGTACTCTATATAGATTTCCCACGCAATGGTTGTCATTTGGAAACCCTGGTGGTGTAGTGGTTAAGAGCTTGGCTGCTAACCAAAAGGTCGGCAGCTCGCATCTACCAAGCACTCCTTGGAAACTCCATGGGGCAGTTCTACTCTGTCCTGTAGGGTCGCTATGACTTGGAATCGACCTGACAGCAATGGGTTTCATTTTCTTTTTTGGTTTAGTTATCATTTAAAAACTCTCAAAGCACTTCCCTACAAGCAGTAGTTTAGTAATGACAAGTTTTGGATAAATAAAACTCAAGTGTCTTCCTGAAGATAGGAATGTAGCAAAGGTGATCAATCATTAATGAGTTTACCTTGTTAATATTTACCAACCTAGAGCCTGCCTGGCCCCTGAAAGTAGCTTCAACCAGAAATCATGTTTTAAAAAAAAGACTGCGGTTTAAACTAATTATGTTAATTGTACTGAACTATACTAATACAGAGCCCTGGGGGTGCAGTGGTTAAGAGCTTGGCTTCTAACCGAAAGGTTGGCAGTTCTAATCCACTAGCTGCTCCTTGGAAACCCTATGGGGCAGTTCTGCTCTGTCCTGTAGAGTCGCTATGAGTCGGAATTGATTTGATGGCAATAGGTTTGGGTTTTTGGTTTGTTATACTAATATATGAAGTTACAGTATCAAAGTTAACAATGAGATTTCAGAGCTGATATTTTATAAGACATATCTCAGATGTTGTTTCTTCAGGTGAGTGTTATTTCTTTCAAAGTAGTATCACTGAGCTTCTGGGTTGAAAAGCATTGTAAAAGTAATGTCTTACGAAAGATATATACTTAGTCAAACGATGGAAATTTTTTCGTTCTAATTTACCTTCGTTATCAGGATATTTTTTAATTTTTTTAATTTAAAAGATTAAAATTTTCAAAATTTGCATTTTTTGCCCAAATACATTCATTTATATATACTTATTGTCAAACCTTGGTGGCATAGTGGTTAAGAGCTATGGCTGCTAACCAAAAGGTCGGCAGTTCAGATCCACCAGGTGCTCCTTGGAAACTGTGGGGCAACAGTTCTACTCTGTCCTTTAGGGTCGCTATGACTCAGAATTGACTTGATGGCAGTGGGTTTGGTTTTTGGGTATTGTCAAAGTGTGCGTGTAATTCTGTTTTCAGCTTTTTTTCACTTAGTGCTTAGACTTCTTTCCATGACATAGTCCTCATAATTTTTTATTGGTTATTTATTTTTTGGTGTTGATATACAGTAGCAAATTTCATCTAACTGAAACAGTTAGGTGGTACAGATTATACACTTCGCTACTAATCAAGAGATGAGACGTTCGAGTCCACCCGGAAGCACCTAGGAAGAAAGACCTGTTGATCTGCTTCTGAAAAATCAGTCATGAAAAGCACTGTGGATCACAGCTCTACGCTGACACACATGAGGTTGCCATGGGATTTACTCATTGGCAATGATTTTTTTTTTCTTGGACTGGTTTTTATTATTGCTAACACTACTTGCATCTGCGATTTTGTCTTTTTAAAAGCTTTAAAAATCTATTGCTCTTTGGAATTTTTTTATGGCCCATTCTTGTTTTACATCTTTCAATAGTCGTAAATATTTGAAAAGGCGTAATTTTATTTTATCTTTACCTCCAGTAAGGTAAAATATCTGAAGTTTTGATAGAATGGACTTTATTTAATTTTGGAAAGCCCATTCTGAGCCAAGTCTGGTCAATAATTTTGACAATAGTTTGGTTTAAAAGAGATTTTTGAGTGTAAAGATGTTAGACTGTTTTTTTCTCATAGTTTTAAAGGCAGTTTCAGAGAAGAGTTCCCCAAATGGTTTTGTTTTTTTTTTAATTTCTGTTAGAATTTATGCCCCTTAAGGGTTGTTGTTGTTGTTGTGTGCTCTTGAGTCAATTCCAACTCACAGCGACCCTATAGGACAGAGTAGAACTGTTACATAGGGTTTCCTAGTCTAATATTTATGGGAGCAGATCGCCAGGTCTTTTCTCCTGCAGAGCTGCTGGGTGGGTACAAATCTCCAACCTTTCAGTTAGCAGCTAGTGCTTAACCGCTGTGCTACCAGGGTTCCTATCTTGAGGATCCTGATTTGTGAGTCATCAAACCTCTTTTTACGAAAAAAGTCTAGTTTTATTTTATCTCTACCTCAAAGCAAAATATCTGAGGTTTTATACTGTGCTCTGAAATGTAGTAATTTTAAGATAATAGTTTACAGAATTGGAGAATATTTTGTTGCAGCTTATTTTATAATTCATTTATCAGTGTTGATTGGACCACTATGTATAGGCCCACTTTTGAATATACAAAGAAAGTCAATTTTTTATTCCACCCCCAGGCGAGAATGTCCGTTTCTGTGTGGTAACTAGTCATTTGGCTGCTCTTTCTAGTGGTATCGGTAGTAAATTTTTAGGCATTGAAGATATGAAGATACTGAAACAGAACTGTTGACCAGGGTGTTATGTTAGGAATTCAGGAATCTTATTGCTGACTGTTGGAACCATTTCTGAAGGATCTGGAATTGTGATGTCAGATAGGTTGTTTTGAAGAGAATGTGGATGGTACGGGAGAGTGAGAGCAGAGTTAATGAGTGAGAAGCTAGCTCCGAATTCATCCCTTCTTCCTAAGCACTGAGTTTGTTAGTTAACTATATTACTTTATTAGACAGTTACTTTCCTCTTTGATTATTATGGCAGCGTGTTAGTAGTGCCTAATATATAGTGTTAAGCAAAAGAAACAAATATTCATGAACTTTTCTAATTTTCAGGAGTATAGAATTTAATCTCTAATGAAACAGCTACGTACATTAGGAGTACCTGTGTTTTAGAACTGGTTTGGATTTATATTAGAATACAGGATGGGTTCTGAGGAGACTTAATTAAGCATTTATGCATTTTTTATTTTGATATAATTCTGAATTTTTTAATTCGACCTAATTTCCAATTTAGAGAAAAGTTGCGGTGGTACAAAGAATTCTCTTATATCCTTCTCCATGATTCACTAAATGTTACCGTTTAACAATATTTGCTTTCTCTTTCACGCTTTGTCTCTCCATGCTCTCCCTCCTGCTCTCTCACATTATCTTTGTTCTGATTCTGTAAGAGTAAGTTACAGACACCATGGTCTTTTACCTCTGAATACTCAGTGTGTGTTTCTTAAAACTACAGACATTCTCTTAATCAGAGCACAGTTGTCAAAATCAGGAAATTAGCATTGACAAAATACAGTTATCTAATCTCTTGACCTCATTCAGGTTTTAATATTTGTCCCAAAAATATCATTACAGCAAAGGAAAATCCCAGATCATTCATTGCATTCAGTTGTCGTGTCTCTTTAGACTAACTGTAGTCTTTTTATGCTTCTTGCCACTGATGTTTTTCATTTTTGCAGAGTACAGGTCAGTTACTTTGGAGAATCTACCTCAATTTGAGTTTGCCTGATGTTCCCTCATGACTTGATACAGGTTAAAATATTTGTTTTTAAATGAGATGTTTTATATCCAACCCCCGCCCCCCAAAAAAAACCTGTTGCCATCAAGTCCATTCCGACTCAGAGCAGATAGTGGATTTGAACTGCCAACCTTTTGGTTAGTAGCCTGAGCTCTTAATCACTGTTCCACCAGGGTTTCTTTATATCCCCAGTAGGGCATAAAAGATGATCTGGTGAAAAGAACATTTGGTAGAATCTTCCTTACCAAAGAGTCACTATAGTAAAGGAAATTATTCATTGCCCTTGATTTATATTTTATAAATTTGGGGTTTTTCAGATCTATTAAGACTTCTGTTTCAAGTCATTCTGCTATCATCTGTATACAGAGTTTATTTCCTTGCTCATTCATTATGTTGCTACCATTAAAACAACAAATCTGTTCGAAAGAATACTGCTATTTTAACTTCTCAAGTTCCTGACCATTTAGTAGTCTGCAGGGCTGTGTTTTTTTCTATGATATATTTATTATTTTATGCTATTAGATATTTATGCTATTAGATATTCCTAATAGAATTTATATTCATATGTAAATAAATTATTTTAAATTAGTTTGTGTTAATTAAACTAAGGTACTGCCTAAAACCTGGTGTCTAGGTAAAGCTTTTTGCCTTCATTCTATTCTATACTGGTTGAGAGTTAAACAAGAAAGATACTAGGTTTGAACGGAAAGTATGTGAGAGTCTCATGTGGTACATACCAACCACTGACCCAGAATATCTTTTTAAAACACGAAGTTGTTTTTAGATCCACAGAGTAACAGATTATTTTATTTTTAAATAAATATGCCTCCAAATGATTCCAAAATAAGAATTGTATTAAAAAACCTTATCCTTATATAGCCTCCACTTCAACCACCCTCCTCTTACACTTACTCTACTTATACCATTTTTATCAGTTCACGTACTCTGAGTTTTATTATGTAAATTCCAACACATAGGAATTTATGTTTATACCTCACCCTCTTTCACAAAAAGTAGCATACTCTATGTTCTTTTCTGCATCTTGCCCTTTTTTTTTTTTTTTTTTTTGCTTAATAATATATTCTGGAAATCATTGCATACTAGCATGTAGAGCGTGTGTTCATACTTTTTTACTGCTGCATAATATTCCATTTTGTAGATGTGCCAGTTATCCATTTTCTGATAGAAGGAAACTTGGATTTTTTTAGTCTTTTGTGATTATAAGTAGTGCTTCAGTGAATAACCATAAGCATATGCAGTTTCATAAAAGGTGTAGTTACTATATCTGTAGGATAAATTCCACAAGTGTGGATTTCCAGTCAAATGATTTGTATTTCTGATAGAGACTGCACTGTATAGGAATTACGCCATTTTCTACTTCCACTAGGACTATGTGAGAGTGCCATTTCCCTACAGCTTGATCAAAAGAGTATTTTTTGCATTTTGGGGATTTTGTCATTCCGATAGGTGAGAAATTAGGCACTTTGGTATAGTACTTTTTTTTTTAATAAACTTTTTATTTTGGAATAATTTTAGATTTATAGAAAAGTTGCAAAGGTAATACAGAGAGTTCCTGTATATCACCTAGTTTAAGTTAACCCTGGTGTTACCACCTTACATTAGTGTGGTTCCTTTGTCAAAACTAGGAAACCAACATTGGTTTGCTATTAACTAAACCCCAGATATTAACTCAGATTCCTCTCAGTGTAGTTTTAATTTGGATTTTTTATTATAAATGAAGTTGAGTATCTTTTCATATGTTGAGCACCATTTGTATTTTATATCCTTGAAATGTCTGTTACTGCTCTTTTTGCCCAGGTGTTTTTTTGTTTTTTTTTTTTTTTTGCTTGTTAGGAAGAAAATGGGGGTGGGGGGTGGTTCTGGAGGAGAGAGAAAACTAAGAAAAAGCATAAATAGAGGGAGAATAATAGGACTATTTATTCATCTCACTTTTTTGATCACTATTGAATCCTGGTGGTTTGAAACCACCAGCTGCTCCACAGACGAAAGATGAGGTGGTGTGCTTCCATAGACATTTACAGCCTTGGAACCCTATGGGGTTGCTATGACTCAGGATCAACTCCACAGCAGTAGGTTTGGTTTGGTTTGGTTTATTGAATCCCCGAAGTCCTGTAATATTATTAGACTCTGTCTTCTCTTTAATTATGAAAATTTCCACCTAAAAGATTACAAGAACCCATTTGCCCATTCTCATGGTGTGTGGTTTCCATAGTTGTCATCATTGTCACTAATTTTGGCCAGTATTAATTGTTATTTATATAAAAATGTGAATTTTTCAAGGCGGGAGAGGAATGTAATTATTTGGCTAGTGAGTAAAAAAGAGAAGGAGTACTCTTGTCTATGGTATAAACCTTGAGCTTTTTTGGAAGTTAGTAGTTAGAGGGACTTATTAGATCACTACATGACCTTGTAGAAGATAGCTTTGAACTGTTCTGCACCTCACTTTCTTTATTTGTAAAATGGGGGGAGGGGGGTGGCTCTGAACAAGGTCACTGGCCAAATCTTAGGATTCTAGGAAATCTAGGAGAATCAAAATTCAGGGACTCTTGGTGCAACGTTGAGAACTGCTAGGCTTAGAGGCTAAGTCAGAACCTTGGAGAGCTCCAAGCAGACCAGGGGATGGTGCCTGGGTTGCCTCTGAACTTTGAGGTACCTTAGCTTGTCATCTGTCCTATAGGGTCGCTATGAGTTGGAATTGACTCGACGGCACTGGGTTTTTTGTGGGGGTTAGCTTGTCATTAGCCATCTTTGAAAGGTATTTGAAGTTTGAGGATCTTAAAATTATTTAAATTTTAAAAGTTCAGTGTATTTCACATTAGGCACAAGTAGAGTTTATAATATTTTAGAGCAAACATTGTGAGTTTAGTGCCTGTTCTTTGCTCTAAACTCACAAAGGTTCTCAAAATATGGTCCTGCATCACTTGGGAACTTGCCAGAAATGCAGATTCACAAGGATCACCCGCAGACTTCCTGAATCAGAAACTCTGGGAGATCAAGCGCAATAATCTGTGTTTTAACAAGCCCACCAGGCGATTCTAGTCTATAGGTCTGCCTAGTCAGAGTTCATTTTAGTATTCACTAGGTTCCCTTTAACTGAGATTTAGGTAGGCAGTAGCTTTATTGATGCTAGACTTATTCAAACTATGTAGCTCTGCATTTTAAAAATAAGAGAGATTTGTGCATACAACTTCAGTGGTTTAATGATTATGAATATTCTACTGTTCAAAGACAGATCTGAATCATATAGCCTCCTACACATTCTCATGGTTGGTAATTTATCTCTCTCATAATTAAGCGTATCTCCTCCGCTTTCCTGTCTTTGTTCCTATTGCTCTTTCTGACTGTAAATGTATGAATCTAATTTTGGACTCTTGTGTTCCTTTGATCTATCTACATGCCAATACCACGTTATCTTTATGACTGTAAAAGCCACAGTTCCAGAGCTTTTACATCTCCTTTGTCGAAGAGATTAGCCCAGATTTAGGATGTAACCCAAACCAAGATACCAAAAAAAGTCTTAAAATCAAATAGTGTAAGGCTTCTAACTTTATTCTTGTACAAGATTGTTTTCCTTTCCTCTGCTGTACAAATTTCAGAGTTAGCTTATCATTTTCTCAAACAAACAAACAAACAAACAAAACCTGCTGGGATTTTCATCAGAATTGCACTGAATCTATAATTTGAATAGAATTGACATCTTAACATCACTGAGTTTTTCAGTCCGTGAACTTGATATATTGTTCATCTTTAAATCCTCTCTGCAATATTTTGTAGTTTGTAATGCAGTCCCTAATGTTATCTTAATTGCTGTCTCCTTCTCAACTCCCTACCCACCCACAACCTGCCTCATGTCATCTAATACATTTTCTGTTAAATGGATTTTTTAAATGTCTAAAATATTATTTAATTTTATTGTGTTTTAGGTGAAAGAAAGCTTACAATACAAATTAGTTTTTCATTCAAAAATTTATACACAGGTTGTTTTGTGACATTGGTTGCAATCCCCGCAATGTCAGTACTCTCCCCCTTTCTGTTTCCACCCTAGGTTCCCTGTGTCCCTTCATCTAGTTTTCCTGTCCCTTCCTGCCTTCTTGAGAGTCTTTGCTTTTGGGCAGGTGTTGCCCATTTGGTTTTGTATACTTGATTGGATTTTTTTAAAAAAAACATTCCTTGTGTGTATTATTGTTTATCTTACAGCCCTGTCTAATCCTCGGCTGAAAGGTGGACTTCAGGAGTTGCTTCAGTTCTAAGTAAGCAGGGTATTCAGGGGCCACAGTCTCAGGGTTCCTCCAGTCTCTGTCAGACTAGTAAGTCTGGTCTTTTTTTGTGAATTTGAATTTTGTTCTATATTTTTTGATAAATGGATTTTATATTGTTATTACTAAAACTTTTTTTATACTTCTTTTATCTCATGTTTTGTCATCCAGCTAGCCATATGCCACCTTTTTTATTCTCTTTGTTTAAATGGCAAATCAGTCTTTCATTAGGATCCATTCTCAGTTAATAAAGTTGTTGTTAGTATTCAGCTCAGTCTTAATATTTTATTCTTATTTTACTTGTTGCTTAGACAACTTTTCTACTCCATGTTTTAAAAACAAAAAAAACCAAACCCGTTGCCATCCACTCATAGCAACCCTATAGGACAAGGTGGAATTGCCCCATAGGGTTTCCAAGGAACTCCTGGTGGATTCAAACTGCTGACCTTTTGGTTAGCAGACATTGCTCTTAACCACTAGGAGCACAAATGATTTATGTTGTGAGCTTTAAGTACAAAAAAGTAAGATATCAGCATCCTATAATAGCTCACTCTGAATTAAAATAAGGGCCTCAAGCCATACAAGGCACCTGGGTGGTGGAATGGGTGTGGGAAGAGATGTTGGAAAAAGCAGCTTATCATGTAGTTAGGGGCTACAGGTTTAACATACATGAAGCAACATGATATGTAGTACAGGTGAGTATGTAATTGAGTGCTCAGTTAAGTAATACATTTTATAGGTTATCTAGCTTGTAAATACTAAAAGTTGAGTGAAGTATTTAGGAAAGGCTTCCTTAGACTCTTGGGACTTGAGCTAGGTAGGCCTTGGAGGGCTTATAAGGGTGGAAAAGAAGGGGAAAAGCAGTCTCCATGTGGGAAAGAGCATAAGTAAGTAAAGGCATGGGAGCCTGAATGAGTAACTATTCATAGATCAGAAAGGAAATAGTCTCATTAAGTAATGGGTATATGTTGGGAAAGGAACCTGGTGGCGCAGTGGTTAAGCACTTGGCTGCTAACCAAAAGATCGTTGATTTGAACCCACCAACTGCTCTGCAGGAGAAAAATGTGACAGTCTGCTTCTGTAAAGATTTACAGCCTGGGAAATCCTATAGGGTAGTTTTGCTTTGTCTTATAGGGTCAGTATGAGTCAGAATCAGCCCGATGGCAATGGGTTTTGGTTAGAATTTTGGTATATGCTAGGAAATACTAGGATATATGATTAGAAATGTAGAATAAGATGAGGTTACTGAGAGTCATCTAAGCCTGGAGGAACTGGATTGCCGTAGTTGTTTTTTAATTTTATTTTTGGTGTAAATATGCACAGTAAAATCCACTCCCATTCCATAATTTCTAGACATAATGATCAGTGATGCTGGTTATATTCTGCACAGAGTGTCAGTATTCTAATTATTTCTGTTCTAGTTGTTTGACTCCCATTTACTTAATCTCTCTGCTTCCCAGCCTTTTCATTTTTGCTTTAAAATAGTTGTTGACTCTTTGGTCTTATAAAGAGTGATTTTTTTTTTTTTTTTTTAACACAGTACTCAAGAATAACAATCATTTACTCTTGGGATAAACTGCTACTTAGTTTAAAAGTGACTTCAGGGGATAGTTTCAATTCAAGATTTGAAGAGGAACTCAGGGCCATATTCTTGGGACTTCTCCAGCTTCAGTAGGTCCAGTAAGCTGGATTCTTTAAGAATTTGAAGTTCTTTTCCACATTTTTCTCTTTTTTTATCAGAATTTTTCTATTATGTTCCTGACCAGGATGTTCAGTAGTGATAGCCAGGTACCATCTAGTTCTTCTCATGTCAAGGTGGAGGAGGCAATGGTTCATGTAAACAGTTAATACTGTAGTCCAGTTCTTTCTCTGATGTTTGGGTTTTCCTCATTCTCTTTTGTTCCAGATGAGTAAAGACCAGTTGTATCTTAGATGGCCACTTGTAATCTTTAAGACCCTGGACGCTACTTACCATATTGGGTGGTAGAACGTAAACTTTAAGAACTATATTATGCGGATTGACTGGATTGTCCTGTAAGACTACAGCCCTAAGCCCCCAAACCAAGAGAACTAATTCCCATGAGGCGACTGGTTATGTCTGATTAGTATTAGCATCTGTAGACAGCACCCAACACCCACACCCACACACACTTTTTTGGTTTTCTTTTTGGTTGTTATTGTTGCAAAACCCTATGCAACGTAGCATTTGTCCATTCATCCCTTTTCTGTATGTATGGTTTATTGACATCAGTTATTTTGGTTATGCTGCACAAACTTCATCCATATTTGTTGCCACCTTTCCTGTTTCTGTAAACCAAGGGTGACTGCATAAAAACCATCAAAATCAGACCAAAAGGTCAACATTTACTCAGCAGCAAAGATGAGAAGATAAGAGGGCAGGGAAACTAGAGTACTGGAAAGGGAACAAACTGAACACAAAGAGAATGTGTCCATGAACAATTTGTGTGGAAATTGTCAAATGTGAACTTAACTTGCTATCTGTACTTCCACCAGGAAAAAAAAAAAAAAAGTTACTACTACCTGAGGAGTGCTTCATCCTCTTCCTCCCAACACTTACCTCTGGTAACTGCTAATGAATATTAGTTTCTGTATATTTACTTATTCACGTGATTGTACAAAAGTGAGAACATACAGTGTTTTTTGTGTGATTGACTTACTTCACTCAATATAATGTCCTCCAGGTTCATCCATGTTGTCAGATGTTCCAGGAATTCATTTTTCTTTATCACTGAGTAGTGAATTGCCATAGTTTTTGAGATAGGGGTGAAAATATATCAGGAATCTTACTTGTAAGTAACAGTTACCTATTTGAGCTACCCTAAGGAAAAAAAGGGATGGGGGACTTATTGAAAGGTTACAGAAATATTTCATGGAACCTGAGAAGAATGCAGGAGGCCTTCAGGAAGGGATGGAAGCAGGAACTGGAAACCCAGGCAGTTTTCTCTATTCTGTTTTTCTCTGTCCTCTGTCCCCTTCTCTTTTCCCCAGCTTTCTTTTTTTAGCCCTGTACTACAAGGTGGGAAACACAGCTGAAGCCACAGTTCCAAGTGTGTTTTTACATCTCCCATGGTGAAGAGATCACCTCAAATTTAGTCCCAAATCAAGAAAGGAAAGAGAGAGACTATTGCGCAGCTTGAGTCAATGCTTGTTTGTAAATTAATCACCTATAGCCAAGTGGGAGCCTCCCCCTGTGATGAAGTAGATATGGGGTGAGGGATCAAAACCCCTTAGGTATCTGGGACCTAGTAATGAATTTTAAGGTCTTAGTTTTACTCAGTGATTATTATCCTTTGTTTCTTAGGAAAAAAAAAAAAAAACCGTGCCATTGAGTCGATTCCAACTCATAGCGACCTTGTAGCTTAAAAAAGCCAACCAATATTGTAGAGCACATATACCTGTGGGTTAATTAAGAGTTGGTAGGCAAAATTCAGTGGAAAATGAGGGGAAAAACAGTCCAGCATACTTGTGTAATTTTGAGAAAAGTTCGTGGTATTGATACATAGCCTAATTTAGAACAGAGTCTATTAAACATGTTGTACTTGAGGTACAGCCAGTGTTTGTTGTTACTGGGTTCACTGGAGTAGCAAACATAGTTTTGGAAGGTTGTATAAGAGAGGAAATACAGAGTTGGAAGAGGGGATAGAACAGCGAGTTTTTAAGTGTCACTCTTAGAAAGTGCTATTATTAATACTTTGAAAGAAGAGCCTTTAGAAACAAGTTGTGCATATACTTCTCTCTTCTTTATTGCCTGCAATCAAAGGGACTGGATATTGGCATATAGTTTCCAGAAGTAAACATTTAAGAAATTTAAAGATACATGGAATTAGGGGCTTTTGTATAAAGATAGATGTGGTTTCTTTTTACATTTAAAAAAAAAAAATTACCACTGGTAATTCATAGCTAAATGGTAGAAACCTTCTTGATCTGAAATAACTTTAAGTGGGAAAATACGTTAGAGTTTGTTCTCTCTTATAATTTTTTAAAAACAAATCCTTGAATGTCTGATGCACCAGGCATGTGGTATCTTGTTTTTAGATGCGTTTTAGTCAATTTGTAATTATTCCTTTGATTTGTAGATTAATCATTTTTATTATCTTTGGTTATTAAATGTAAATTATAATCTTAAATATGTAAGTCCAAAGTCAAACAAAAACAATCTTTTATTTATGTATACCTTTGCTCCCTTTGACAGTGCAAAGAATTTTTCATTACTGCTGTCATGGTTAGAAGTGTTTAATTCAGCTCCCGTCAGGTGTAGTGGGAAAAGTACTGATCTCTGTGAGTCAAGATCCTGAAAGCTGTCAAGGTTCTTAACCTTTCAGTTGCCTAACTGTAAGATAAGGTGTTTCTAGCTCTAAATTATGTAACTTTTGATTATTTGTATTAATATGTAAATTAACGTTTGATCTTCACCCTAACTTGCCTTTTTTTTTTTTTAATGTGATTCCAGTGGTAGTGTACTAGAAAGAGGAAAGGGGGGAGGGGGAAGGAGAGAAGGATATTTGAAAGATGAGGAAAATATAAAAATGGATGCCAAGAGTAAGGAAATACTTCCTAAAAATGAGAACTATCCAAATTTTATTTTATGACATAGGCTTTGACTTTTAAATATTGCTTGAGTAACCATATTTGATTATGTAATTTTCCCCTGTACCTGCTGTTTTTTCCACCAAAACATGAGGAAAGGGAATTAAAAGTTTTTTTTAACCCCTGTGCCCCCTCTCGTTTTCTAGGGAAGAGTAACTGTTACGTAATTTGGGTAAAGCTAATTGAGTCTAGATCTCCCAGCACATCTTTGTTTATTCTAGTCTTCTTGACAAGTTGTACATACATTCGAAATGTCTTTAAAGACCCAGGAAGCTCTTATTCTGGATACATTCCCCCTACCCTCTTCATCCTTCTTTCGCTAGTACCTATCATATTATTTAAAAAAAAAAAAAACCCAAGCCCATTGCTGTTGAGTCAATTCTGACTCATAGAGACCCTGTAGGACAAAGTAGAACTGCCGCATAAGGTTTAATGTATTATAGACTCTCAATGATGTATTTTGAACTTAAGAGAAAAATTCACTTATGAGGGAAGGACCCTGAAAGTATAGTAGTAAATATCATCTTCATCCTTACTGCCTTTATTGTTAGAAACCCAAAACCAGACTCATTGCCATGAGTCTATTCTGACTCATAGCGACCCTATAGGACAGAGTAGAACTGCCCCATAGTTTCCAAGGTGTGCCTGGTGGATTTGAACCGCTGACCTTTTTGGTTAGCATACGTAGCTCTTAACCAGTGCCCCACCAGGGTTTATTGTTTAGAGCCTCTTTAATTTATATGTCAGTTCTGACTCATAGCGACTCTACAGGACAGAGTAGAACTGACCCATAGGATTTCTGAGAAGCAGCTGGTAGATTTGAACAGCCATTCTTTTGGTTAGCAGCTGAGCTCTTAACCACTACACCACTAGGGCTCTATCCGTAAGGATAACAGCCTTGGAAACTCAGTGGTGCAGTTCTGCTCTGTCCTATAGGGTCACCATGAGTTGGAATCAACTTGATGGCAATGAGTTTAGTTTGGGGTTAACAAAAACTGAAAATAGTTTGTTTTTTTTTATATATATAATAAAAACATTTAAGATCAGAAGTTGTCAGTTTCGTTTATCCAATTGTGAAATTTTTAAATGTCTCAGTTTTGCTTTCTGTTGTGTTGCCATTTCGTATTTGGAGGTGGGATGTGCGTAAGGGCAGGTTTTTTGGTTTACTTTTCTTAATTTCAGAGTGAACATAATTATTAAAGAGAGATGTGGGAAAAGAAAGTATTTGAGGCAGATTTTGTCTCAGTGTAAGAAACAGCTGTCAAACAATACAGCTGTCAGCCTTCCTTAACTAGAAGTACTCAAGCTGGATCTGCCAGCCTTTTTTTATTGTATTGACTGTTAGGTTTTTGTTTGGTTGTTTTTAAAAAAGCAATAGACAACTTTATTGCATGACCTAAGATGGGAGGGAGGAAGATTTGCCCCTATGATCTTCATTTTATGCGACTCTAACTTCTTGCTCTCTGCTTGGCCGCTTGGCCACTTGGCCACACAGGCCAGGCCTTGAAGCTGTGCTCTCAAGAAGCTTGCTGTACTCCTAGAGCACCACCTCCAGAAATTTTTATTTTTAATCTTTTTTTTTTTTTTAATTTTTTTTGACTACTCTTTGTTGAAAATTTCTTCCTCAGAAGTAAGCTTTGCCCTTGTGACTTGGAAACAGTACATAGTGTGACTTGTACCACTGCTGTGTTTTGTATGTTGTTGATGGGCATGATGCAGTTTTTCACTAGGATCTTGTTGTAGCCAGCTCATTACTAGATGCATTACAGGTCACACTGATGACCCTAGCTTTGCCCATTGTTTTAAAAGATGCCTCTCACTCTATGCTTGGTGGAAAGAGGAAATACAAAGCCCCATGGTCTTTGAATTTGTAATCTGTTGTGCTGTCCCTCCGCACGTTTTTAAAAATCAGGATACGTACATAGATGACCAATGTATAGAGCTTTCTCACCGTATGTTGATACTAATTATGTTTTCTGAACAACCATACCCAAATATGGTAGGAGCATTCCTACCCTTTGTTCCAGACAGCGTAGAGCCTGTTAGCAATCTAGACATCTGGTATTTCCATCTCCTTTGTGGTCAGTTTTTCAGATCTTTCGGTATGTAAGGTGCATATTCCATGGATGTGTTTGTGGATATTGGTAGTATATTCTCTACTCATTCTCTTTTTGATGGCAGAATGGCCTTTCTTTTTCTCTTCCTTTGCTAAGCCATTTTGCCTGGGACCTGTTAGGAAAGAAAGAACATCAGGGATTATTGCCGGGATTGTTTTAAAGGGGTTTGTTCTTTTGGAAGGGAGTTTGAATTGTACTCATCAGTAGCACACAGTGTCCATCAGTAGTAAAGTTTCCTTTCGAATAACTAAAATTCAGAAAGACTGTAACCTGTGTATCCAAGTTAACCTCTTTACTGCAGATAACCCAAAGAAGGGTGACATACGTAGCCAGACTGCTCCTCTAAATCAGGAGACAGGAGAAACCTAAACTGAGTAAAAACTGAGTACGGTCAAGTAATTAAAAGAATACAGTATAACACTTTGTTGGAAGATGAACAAAAAGTGTTGTAAGTCCAGTGACCACAAGGTATGCCAGTGTGAGAAAAACCTTGATGGACACAAAATTCTATCCAAGTGTGTTTTGTAAGTAAGGGTAAATACTATTATCCTCAAAATGAGCGACTGTGAGGCCTCCAGGCCAAGGATTCTGCTTTTCATTTATAGTACCTAGCTCTGGAAACCCTGGTGGTATAGTGGACAGCTCTTAACTAGTGGCAGGTTGCATTCTGCCTGGGCCCGCCTTAACAGCAGCCCCAGAGCTCTATTACAGTCTTTGTAGTCTCAGGGCCTACAAGCTAGCAATTCTATTCTGTTATTTGTGTGCATGTTAGTATCTCCTCAGGTAGTAAGGCAGCCGTTCTGAGCCATCTTAGATAGCATTTTTGGTTTGTTTGGTCTCTGATAACAAAGTTACATAGATTTTGGTCACTTATTTTTCTCTAATAAGCCTGTTATTTTTTATTACACTTTTGCATATAAAGGATTTTTTTAGGAATTCATATGTTAGAGCAGAAACATCTGTACTTTCTGATGATATTAATACAAGTCAAATTATAGTGATCAATTTTAAATATCAGTGAGTAGTTCTTTTTAATTTTTAATTCAATTCATAAAACACATAAGTGGCTTCAGAAGCCCAGAAATGGATTTCCGGCCACATTCAGACCTGAGGTTTTCAGAACTGGACAATCATTAAGGATGGTTTCATTTTCAAAAAAACAACAGTGAATCTTTTGGCCTTAGCCCACATCCCTAAATGTATTTCAGACAGTATCTCTTGATAACCTGCCTTGTAGATTGTTTTCTTCGTGAATAGGTGATGTAGCCAAGAGGGAAATTTTGAAGTGGTGGTTTCTACCAGTCTTCATTTACCTTTCATACTCTCAATTTTTCAGAAACAATCCTTTTTTCCTTAGTGGCGTAGTAATAAAGAGGTACGGCTGCTAACTAAAAGGTTGGCAGTTTGAATCTACCAGGTGGTCCTTGGAAACCCTCTGGGGCAGTTCTGCCTTGTCCTATAGGGTCGCTAGATGGCAACAGGTTTGCGCTTCTTTTTTTCTTAATGTAGACCAGAGGCCAGTAAATTTTTTCTGTGGGCCAGATAGTAAATATTTTAGGCTCTGGGGACTATACGTGGTCTCTATCACATATTCTTCTCCATCTTCCTCCTCTTCTTCTGTGTTTTGTTTTTTATAACCCTGAAAATTGTAAAAAATGATTTTTTACATTTTTACGAACCTTACCAGAAACAAGCTGCAGGCTATTTTAACTAAACAATCCATTGGTGGCTTGCTTAGAATAATTTTCTTTTCTCAGGTGGATAAGACATATAGGAAAAGAAATCATTCTTGACATCATTGTTATTTAACAAGCACCTCTCCCCTGCCGTTTATAACTTTTTTGGTTTAAATTAGAATTGCATATGTATCGACCCGTGGAATAATAGAAATAATTATTTCTAAGTATAACTGTGACTGGATTATGGTTATTGCTTTTTTTTTTTTACTATGAGTAATTTGAAAGGTTTCCCTAGATTTCAGTGAAACCTTTGTGACTTCAAGTTTTATAAATCAAAGGCACATTGGGTACAAATCAGTCCTAAGAAATACAATGTGGCATCTCCTAAATGGGATGTGTTAGCCTTCAGAGAAAGACAGAAAAAAGCACTTTATTTATTTATTTATTTATTTTTTGGCAATATACTGTTACAGTTTCTACTTGTTTGTTCATACTTCTTTAGTTAAATAAAAACTGTGATTGCTATATACTCCGATTATTAAGGGCATTAATTCTAAAAAGAGCTGTGAAGTTGCATTGTACTTTACTTTTACTTCCGCTAAATTACAGAATATTCTCAATCAACTAATGGAGTAGAGTTGAACAATAACAGCCTACCTTTATCCATCACTTACTCTGTAATTTTGTCTTTTCAAGAATGTTATTTATATAACTGGAATCTATAGCGTGTCATCTTTGGGATTAACATTTTTTCACTTAGCATAATTCCCTTGGGGTCTGTTCATGTTATTACGTATTTCGATAGTCTGATTCTTTTTATTGCTGAGACGAATATTCCGTGGCGTGGATGGACTCCAGTTTCTTTAACCATTCGTCTGTTAAAGGACATTTAGGTTGTTTCTGGGTTTTTTATTATGAATAAGCTGTTTTGAACATTTTGGTGCGTGTTTTCGATGTTTGTGTTTCATATATATGATTTTGTGTAACTATATGTCAGTTTATAGATGGATATTTGGTGTTCTAATTTTTTGCTTTTATGAATAATGCTACGATGAATGGCCTTATACATGTCTCCTTGCCCACACGTGTGAAAACTTCTCTGTGATATAGGCATTAAAGTAGAATTGCTCAGTCTCATAGAAGGTGCATGTTTAACTTTACTAGATATTACAGAATTTCTCTCCAGACTAATTTTGACAGTTCATATTTTCACCAGGAGTGTGTGAGAGTTTTGTTTTTTTTTTTTTAATTTTTATTGTAATTTAGGTGGAAGTTTACAAATCAATTCAGTCTCTCATACAAAAATTTATATACACCTTGCTATATATTCCTAGTTGCTCTCCCCCTAATAAGACAGCACACGCCTTCCTTCCACTCTCTATTTTTGTGTCCATTTGGCCAGCTTCTGACCACCTCTGCCCTCTCATCTCCCCTCCAGACAGGAGCTGCCCACATAGTCTCATGTGTTTACTTGATCCAAGAAGCTCACTCTTCACCAGGATCATTTTCAATCCCATAGTCCAGTCCAATCCCAAGAATTGGCTTTGGGAATAGCTCCTGTCTTGGGCTAACAGAAGATCTGGGAACCATGACCAAGTATGGTCTTTTTATGAGAATTTAGGATCTGCGTCCCGCTGCTCTCCTGCTCCCTCAGGGGTTCTCTGTTGTGTTCTCTGTCAGGGCAGTCATGGGTTGTAGCCGGGCACCATCTAGTTCTTCTGGTCTCATGCTGATGTAGTCTCTGATGTATGTGGCCCTTACTGTCTCTTGGGCTCGTAATTACCTTGCATCTTTGGTGTTCTTCATTCTCCTTTGGTCCAGGTGGGATGAGACCAGTTAATGCATCTTAGATAGCCACTCGCTAGCGTTTAAGACCCCAGACACCATTCTCCAAAGTGGGATGCAGAATGTTTTCTTAATAGATTTTATTATGCCAATTGACTTAGATGTCTTCTAAAACCATGGTCCCCAGACCCCTGCCCCTGCTACACTGGCCTTTGAAGCATTCAGTTTATTCAGGAAACTGCTTTGCTTTTGGTTTAGTCCAGCTGTGCTGACCTCTCCTGTATTATCTGTTACCTTTCCCTTCACCTAAAATAGTACTTATCTATTGTCTAATTAGTGAAAACCCCTCTCCCTCCCTCCCTCCCCCCCTCCCTCCCTCCCTCCCTCCCTCCCTCCCTCCCTCCCTCCCTCCCTCCACAGTCTCATAACCATCAAAGAATATTTTTCTTCTTGGTTTAAACTGTTTTTGAAGTTCTTACAATAGTGGTCTTATGCAATATTTGTCCTTTTGCAGCTGACTAATTTCACTCAGCATAATGCCTTCCAGATTCCTCCATGTTATGAAATGTTTCATGGATTCATCATTGTTCTTTATTGACATGTAGTAGTCCATTGTATAAATATACCATAATTTATTCATTCCTCCATTGATGGGCACCTTGGTTGCTTCCATTTTATTGTAAACATTGCTGCAATGAACATGGGTGTGCATATATCTGTTTGTGTAAAGGCTCTTATTTCTCTAGGATATATTCCCAGGAGTGGAATTGCTGGATTGTATGGTAGTTCTATTTCTAGCTTTTTAAGGTAGCGCTAAATCAATTTCCAAAGTGGATGTACCATTTTACATTCCCCCCAGCAGCATATAAGTGTTCCAGTCTCTCTACAACCTCTCCAACATTTATTATTTTGTGTTTTTTGGATTAATGTCAGCCTTGTTGGAGTGAGGTGGAATCTCGTTGAAGTTTTGATTTATGTTTCTCTAATGGCTAATGATCGTGAGCGTTTCCTCATGTTATCTGTTAGCTACCTGAACATCTTCTTTAGTGGAGTGTCTGTTCATATCCTTTGCCCATGTTTTAACTGGGTTATTTATCTTTTTGTAGTTGAGTGTTTGCAGTGTCACGTAGATTTTAGAGATCAGATGCTGATGGAAATGTCATAGCTAAAAACTTTTTCCCAGTCTGTAGGTCATCTTTTTAATCTTTTGGTGAAGTCTTTGGATGAGCATAGGTGTTTGATTTTTAGGAGCTCTGAGTTGTCTAGTTTCTCTTCTGCATTGTCAGTAATGTTTTATATACTGTTTGTGCCATGTATTGGGGCTCTAAGCATTGTCCCTATTTTTTCTTCCATGGTCTTTATTGTTTTAGATTTTATAATTAGGTCTTTGATCCATTTTGAGTTAGTTTTTATGCATGGTGTGAGGTATGGGTCTTATTTCATTTTTTTGCAGATGACTATCCAGTTATACCAGCACCATTTTTTAAAGAGACTGCCTTTTCCCCATTTAACTGACTTTGGGACTTTGTCAAATATCAGCTGCTCATATGTGGATGGATTTATGCATGGATTCTCAATTCTGTTCCATCGGTCTATGTATCTGTTGTTTTATCAGTACCAGGCTGTTTTAACTACTGTAGCGATATAACAGGTTATAAAATCAGGTAGAGCGAGGCCTCCCACTTTGTTCTTCTTTTTCAGTAATGCTTTACTTATCCGGGCCTCTTTCTCTTCCATAAGAAGTTGGTGATTTAATTCTGCATCTCATTAAAAAATATCTTTGGAATTCAAATCGGAATTGCATTCTACCTACAGATGGCTTTTGGCAGAATAGATGTTTTTACAATGTTAAGTCTTCCTATCCATGAGCAAGATATGTTTTTCCGCTTATGTAGGTCCCTTGGTTTCTTGCGGTAGTGTCTTGTAGTATTCTTTGTATAGGTCTTTTACGTCCCTGGTGAGATTTATTCCTAAGTGTTTTCTCTTCCTGCGGGCTATTGTAAATGGTATGAATTTGGTGATTTCCTGTTTGATGTTCTTTTATATATATATATATATATATGTAATTTTTATTGTGCTTTAAGTGAAAGTTTACAAATCAAGTCAGTCTCTCACATAAAAACTTATGTACACCTTGCTATATACTCCCAATTACTCTCCCCCTAATGAGACAGTCTGCTCTCTCCCTCCACTCTCTCTTTTTATATCCATTTCGTCAGCTCCAACCCCCTCTACCCTCTCATCTACCCACCATGCAGGAGGTGCCAGCATAGTCTCAAGTGTCCACCTGATCCAAGAAGCTCACTCCTCACCAGCATCCCTCTACAACCCATTGTCCAGTCCAATCCATGTCTGGAGAGTTGGCTTCAGAAATGGTTCCTGTCCTGGGCCAACAGAGGGTCTGGGGGCCCTGACTACTGGGGTCCTTCTAGTCTCAGTCAGACTATTAAGTCTGGTCTTTTTAAAAGAATTTGGGGTCTGCATCCCACTGCTCTCCTGCTCCCTGTTGTGTTCCCTGTCAGGGCAGTCATCGATTGTAGCCGGGCACCATCTAGTTCTTCTGGTCTCCGGATGATGTAGTCGCTGTTTCATGTGGCCTGTTCTGTCTCTTGGGCTCGTAATCACCTTGTGTCCTTGATGTTCTTCATTTTCCTTTGATCCAGGTGGGTTCAGACCAATTGATGCATCTTAGATGGCTGCTTGCTAGCATTTAAGACCCGAGACACCACTCTTCAAAGTGGGATGCAGAAAGTTTTCTTAATAGATTTTATTATGCCAGTTGACTTAGATGTCCCCTGAAATCATGGTCCCCAAACCCCTGCCCCTGCTACACTGGCCTTCGAAGCATTCAGTTTATTCAGGAAACTTCTTTGCTTTTGGTTTAGTCCAGCTGTGCTGACCTCCCCTGTATTGTCTCTTATCTTTCCCTTCACCTAAAGTAGTTCTTATCTGCTATCTAATTAGTGAATACCCCTCTCCCACCCTCCCTCCCTCTGTCTCCCCTCTCGTAACCACAAAAGAATGTTTTCTTCTCAGTTTAAACTGTTTCTCAAGTTCTTATAATAGTGGTCTTATACAATATTTGTCCTTTTGCAACTGACGAATTTCACTCGGTGTAATGCCTTCCAGGTTCCTTCATGCTATGAAATGTTTCACAGATTCCTCACGGTTCTTTATCGATGCGTAGTATTCCAATGTGTGAATATACCATAATTTATTTATCCATTCATCCGTTGATGGGCACCTTGGTTGCTTCCATCTTTTTGCTATTGTAAACAGTGCTGCAATAAACATGGGTGTGCATATATCTGTTCATGTAAAGGCTCTTATTTCTCTAGGATATATTCCCAGGAGTGGGATTGCTGGATCGTACGGTAGTTCTATTTCTAGCTTTTTAAGGAAGCAGCAGATCAATTTCAGAGGGGTTGTACCATTTGACATTCCCACCAGCAGTATAGAAGTGTTCCAATCTCTACACAGCCTCTCCAACATTTATTATTTTGTGTTTTTTTGGGCGAATGCCAGCCTTGTTGGAGTGAGATGAAATCTCATTGTAGTTTTGATCTGCATTTCTCTAATGACTAATGATCGTGAACATTTCCTCATATATCTCTTAGCTACCTGAATGCCTTCTTTAGTGACGTGTCTGTTCATATTGTTTGCCCATTTTTTAATTGGGTTATTTATCTTTTTGTAGTTGAGTTTTTGTAGTATCATGTAGATTTTAGAGATCGGGCGCTGATCGAAAATGTCATAGCTAAAAACTTTTTTCCAGTCTGTAGGTAGTCTTTTTAGTCTTTTGGTGAAGTCTTTGGATGAGCATAGGCTTTTGATTTTTAGGAGCTCCCAGTTATCTAGTTTTTCTTCTGCATTCTTGATAATGTTTTGTATACTGTATATGCCATGTATTAGGGCTCCTAACGTTGTCCCTGTTTTTTCTTCCATGATCTTTATCGTTTTAGATTTTATATTTAGGCCTTTGATCCATTTTGAGCTCATTTTTGTGCATGGAGTGAAGTACGGGTCTTGTTTCATTTTTTTGCAGATGGCACCATTTGTTAAAAAGACTGTCTTTTCCCCCATTTAACAGTTTTGGGGCCTTTGTCAAATACCAGCTGCTCATATGTGGATGGATTTATGTATGGATTCTCAATTCTGTTCCATTGGTCTATTTATCTGTTGTTATACCAGTATCAGGCTGTTTTGACTACTGTGGCAGTGTAATAGGTTCTAAAATCAGGTAGAGTAAGGCCTCCCACTTTGTTCTTCTTTTTCAGTAATGCCTTATTTATCCAGGGCCTCTTTCCCTTCCATATGAAGTTGGTGATTTGTTTCTCCATCTCATTAAAGAATGTCTTTAGAAGTTGGATCGGAATTGCATTAAATGTATAGATTGCTTTTGATAGATTAAACATTTTTATAATGTTAAGTCTTCCTATCCGTGAGCAAGGTACGTTTTTCCACTTAAGTAAGTCTTTTTTGGTTTCTTGCAGAAGTGTACTGTAATTTTCTTTGTATAAGTGTTTTACATCTCTGGTAAGATTTATTCCTATGTATTTTGTCTTCTTGGAGGCAAATGTAATTGGCATTGATTTGGTGATTTCCTCTTCGATATTCTTTTTGTTGCTGTGGAGGATCCCAGCTGATTTTTGTATGTTTTTCTTGTTTCCCAATACTCTGCTGAACTCTTCTATTAGTTTCAGTAGTTTTCTGGAGGATTCCTTAGGGTTTTCTGTGTATATGATCATGTCATCTGCAAATAAAGATACTTTTACTTTTTCCTTGCCAATCTGGATGGGCTTTTTTTCTTTATCTAGCCTAATTGCTCTGGCTAGGACCTTCAACACAATATTGAATAAGAGCAGTGATAAAGGGCATCCTTATCTGGTTCCCGATCTCAATGGGAATGCATTCAGGCTCTCTCCATTTAGGGTGATGTTGGCTGTTGGCTTTTATTATGTTGAGAAATTTTCCTTCTATTCCTATTTTGCTGAAAGTTTTTATCATGAATAGGTGTTGAACTTTGTCAAATGGGTTTTCTGCATCAATTGATAAAATCATGTGATTCTTGTCTTTTGTTTTATTTATGTGGTGGATTACATTGTTTTTCTAATGTTGAACTACCCTGCATCCCACCACCACCCACTGCCGTCCAGTCGATTCCGACTCATAGCAACCCTATAGGACAGAGTAGAGCTGTCCCATGGAGTTTCCAAGGAGCGCCTGGCAGATTTGAACTGCTGACCTCTTGGTTAGCAGCTGTAGCACAGAACCAGTATACCACCAGGGTTTCCCATCCGTGCGTACCTAGTATGAATCCCGCTTAGTCACGGTGAATGAGTTTTTTTTTTTTTCGCTATGTTGTCAAATTCTATTGGCTAGAATTTTGTTGAGGATTTTTGCATCTAAGTTCATGAGGGATATAGGTCTGTGATTTTCTTTTTTGTGTGTGTGGTGCCTTTACCTGCTTTTGGTATCAGGGATATGCTGGCTTCACAGAATGAATTTGGGCGTATTCTGCCCTTTTCTATGCTCCAAAATACCTTTAGTAGTATTGGTGTTAACTCTTCCCTAAAAGCTTGGTAGAGCTCTGCAATGAAGCCATCCGGGCCAGAGGTTTTTTTTTTGTTTGGACTATTTTGATTACCTTTTCAGTCTCTTCTTTCGTTACAGGTTAATTTAGTTGTTCTACCTCTGTTTGTGTTAGTTTAACTAGGTAGTGTGTTTTTAGGAATTTATCCATTTCTTCTAGGTTTTCAAATTTGTTAGAGTAGAATTTTCATAGTAATCTGATATGATTCTTTTAATTTCATTTGGGCCTGTTGTAGTATCGCCCATCTCATTTCTTATTCAGGTTATTTGCTTCCTCTCCCTCTTTTTTTTTTTTTTTTGGTCAGTTTTGCCAATGGTTTATCAATTTTGTTAATTTTTTCAAAGAACCAGCTTTTAGTCTTGTTAATTCTTTCAGTTGTTTTTCTGTTTTCTATTTCATTTAGTTCTGCTCTGGGTATTATTATTTGCTTTCTTCTGGTGCCTGAGGATTTCTTTTGTTGCTCTCTTTCTATTCAAGTTGTTGGAATAATTCTTTGATTTTGGCCCTTCTTTTTTTTTTTTTTTTTTTTTTATAATAACTTTTATTAAGCTTCAAGTGAACGTTTACAAATCCAATCAGTCTGTCACATATAAGTTTACATACATCTCACTCCCTACTCCCACTTACTCTCCCTGTCTTGAGTCAGCCCTTTCAGTCTCTCCTTTCTTGACAATTTTGCCGGCTTCCCTCTCTCTCTATCCTCCCATCCCCCCTCCAGACAAGAGTTGCCAACACAATCTCAAGTGTACACCTGATATAATTAGCTCACTCTTCATCAGCGTCTCTCTCCCACCCGCTGACCAGTCCCTTTCATGTCTGATGAGTTGTCTTCAGGGATGGTTCCTGTCCTGTGTCAACAGAAGGTCTGGAGAGCATGGCCGCCGGGATTCCTCCAGTCTCAGTCAGACCATTAAGTTTGGTCTTCTTATGAGAATTTGGGGTCTGCATCCCACTGCTCTCCTGCTCCCTCTGGGGTCCTCTGCTGAGCTCCCTGTCAGGGCAGTCATCGATTGTGGCCGGGCACCAACTAGTTCTTCTGGTCTCAGGATGATGTAGGTCTCTTGTTCATGTGGCCCTTTCTGTCTCTTGGGCTCTTAGTTGTCATGTGGGCTTGGTGTTCTTCATTTTCCTTTGCTCCAGGTGGGTTGAGACCAATTGCTGCATCTTAGATGGCTGCTTGTTAGCATTTAAGACCCCAGACGCCACATTTCAAAGTGGGATGCAGAATGATTTCATAATAGAATTATTTTGCCAATTGACTTAGAAGTCCCCGCAAACCATGTTCCCCAGACCCCCGCGCTTGCTCCGCTGACCTTTGAAGCATTCATTTTATCCCGGAAACTTCTTTGCTTTTGGTCCAGTCCAATTGAGCTGACCTTCCATGTATTGAGTGTTGTCTTTCCCTTCACCTAAAGCAGTTCTTATCTACTGATTAATCAATAAAAAACCCTCTCCCACCCTCCCTCCCTCCCCCCCTCGTAACCACAAAAGTATGTGTTCTTCTCAGGTTTACTATTTCTCAAGATCTTATAATAGTGGTCTTATACAGTATTTGTCCTTTTGCCTCTGACTCATTTCGCTCAGCATAATGCCTTCCAGGTTCCTCCATGTTATGAAATGTTTCAGAGATTCGTCACTGTTCTTTATCGATGCGTAGTATTCCATTGTGTGAATATACCACAATTTATTTACCCATTCATCCGTTGATGGACACCTTGGTTGCTTCCAACTTTTTGCTATTGTAAACAGAGCTGCAATAAACATGGGTGTGCATATATCTGTTTGTATGAAGGCTCTTGTATCTCTAGGGTATATTCCTAGGAGTGGGATTTCTGGGTTGTATGGTAGTTCTATTTCTAACTGTTTAAGATAACGCCAGATAGATTTCCAAAGTGGTTGTACCATTTTACATTCCCACCAGCAGTGTATGAGAGTTCCAATCTCTCCGCAGCCTCTCCAACATTTATTATTTTGTGTTTTTTGGATTAATGCCAGCCTTGCTGGTGTGAGATGGAATCTCATCGTAGTTTTAATTTGCATTTCTCTAATGGCTAATGATCGAGAGCATTTTCTCATGTATCTGTTGGCTGCCTGAATATCTTCTTTAGAGAAATGTGTGTTCATATCCTTTGCCCACTTCTTGATTGGGTTGTTTGTCTTTTTGTGGTTGAGTTTTGACAGAATCATGTAGATTTTAGAGATCAGGCGCTGGTCGGAGATGTCATAGCTGAAAATTCTTTCCCAATCTGTAGGTGGTCTTTTTACTCTTTTGGTGAAGTCTTTAGATGAGCATAGGTGTTTGATTTTTAGGAGCTCCCAGTTATCGGGTTTCTCTTCATCATTTTTGGTAATGTTTTGTATTCTGTTTATACCTTGTATTAGGGCTCCTAGGGTTGTCCCAATTTTTTCTTCCATGATCTTTATCGTTTTAGTCTTTATGTTTAGGTCTTTGATCCACTTGGAGTTAGTTTTTGTGCATGGTGTGAGGTATGGGTCCTGTTTCATTTTTTTGCAAATGGATATCCAGTTATGCCAGCACCATTTGTTAAAAAGGCTGTCTTTTCCCCAGTTAATTGACACTGGTCCTTTGTCAAATATCAGCTGCTCATACGTGGATGGATCTATGTCTGGGTTCTCAATTCTGTTCCATTGGTCTATGAGTCTGTTGTTGTACCAATACCAGGCTGTTTTGACTACTGTGGCTGTATAATAGGTTCTGAAGTCAGGTAAGGTGAGGCCTCCCACTTTCTTCTTCTTTTTCAGTAGTGCTTTGCTTATCCGGGGCTTCTTTCCCTTCCATATGAAATTGGTGATTTGTTTCTCTATCCCCTTAAAATATGACATTGGAATTTGGATCGGAAGTGCGTTAAATGTATAGATGGCTTTTGGTAGAATAGACATTTTTACTATGTTAAGTCTTCCTATCCATGAGCAAGGTATGTTTTTCCACTTAAGTATGTCCTTTTGAATTTCTTGTAGTAGAGCTTTGTAGTTTTCTTTGTATAGGTCTTTTACATCCTTGGTAAGATTTATTCCTAAGTATCTTATCTTCTTGGGGGCTACCGTGAATGGTATTGATTTGGTTATTTCCTCTTCGGTGTTCTTTTTGTTGATGTAGAGGAATCCAAGTGATTTTTGTATGTTTATTTTATAACCTGAGACTCTGCCAAACTCTTCTATTAGTTTCAGTAGTTTTCTGGAGGATTCCTTAGGGTTTTCTGTGTATATAATCATGTCATCTGCAAATAGTGATAACTTTACTTCTTCCTTGCCAATCCGGATACCTTTTATTTCTTTGTCTAGCCTGATTGCCCTGGCTAAGACTTCCAACACGATGTTGAATAAGAGCGGTGATAAAGGGCATCCTTGTCTGGTTCCCGTTCTCAAGGGAAATGCTTTCAGGTTCTCTCCATTTAGAGTGATATTGGCTGTTGGCTTTGCATAGATGCCCTTTATTATGTTGAGGAATTTTCCTTCAATTCCTATTTTGGTAAGAGTTTTTATCATAAATGGGTGTTGGACTTTGTCAAATGCCTTTTCTGCATCAATTGATAAGATCATGTGGTTTTTGTCTTTTGTTTTATTTATGTGATGGATTACATTAATGGTTTTTCTGATATTAAACCAGCCTTGCATACCTGGTATAAATCCCACTTGATCAGGGTGAATTATTTTTTTGATGTGTTGTTGGATTCTATTGGCTAGAATTTTGTTGAGGATTTTTGCATCAATGTTCATGAGGGATATAGGTCTATAATTTTCTTTTTTTGTAATGTCTTTACCTGGTTTTGGTATCAGGGAGATGGTGGCTTCATAGAATGAGTTGGGTAGTATTCCGTCATTTTCTATGCTTTGGAATACCTTTAGTAGTAGTGGTGTTAACTCTTCTCTGAAAATTTGGTAGAACTCTGCAGTGAAGCCGTCCGGGCCAGGACTTTTTTTTGTTGGGAGTTTTTTGATTACCGTTTCAATCTCTTTTTTTGTTATGGGTCTATTTAGTTGTTCTGCTTCTGAATGTGTTAGTTTAGGTAGGTAGTGTTTTTCAAGGAATTCATCCATTTCTTCTAGGTTTTCAAATTTGTTAGAGTACAATTTTTCATAATAATCTGAAATGATTCTTTTAATTTCATTTGGTTCTGTTGTGATGTGGTCCTTCTCATTTCTTATTCGGGTTATTTGTTTCCTTTCCTGTATTTCTTTAGTCAGTCTAGCCAATGGTTTATCAATTTTGTTAATTTTTTCAAAGAACCAGCTTTTGGCTTTGTTAATTCTTTCAATTGTTTTTCTGTTCTCTAATTCATTTAGTTCAGCTCTAATTTTTATTATTTGTTTTCTTCGGGTGCCTGATGGATTCTTTTGTTGCTCACTTTCTATTTGTTCAAGTTGTAGGGACAGTTCTCTGATTTTGGCTCTTTCTTCTTTTTGTATGTGTGCATTTATTGATATAAATTGACCTCTGAGCACTGCTTTTGCTGTGTCCCAGAGGTTTTGATAGGAAGTATTTTCATTCTCGTTGCTTTCTATGAATTTTCTTATTCCCTCCTTGATGTCTTCTATAACCCAGTCTTTTTTCAGGAGGGTATTGTTCATTTTCCAAGTATTTGATTTCTTTTCCCTCGTTCTTCTGTTATTGATCTCTAGTTTTATTGCCTTGTGGTCTGAGAAGATGCTTTGTAATATTTCGATGTTTTGGACTCTGCAAAGGTTTGTTTTATGACCTAATATGTGGTCTATTCTAGAGAATGTTCCATGTGCGCTAGAAAAAAAAGTATATTTTGCAGCAGTTGGGTGGAGAGTTCTGTATAAGTCAATGAGGTCAAGTTGGTTGATTGTTGTAATTAGATCTTCCGTGTCTCTGTTGAGCTTCTTACTGGATGTCCTGTCCTTCTCCGAAAGGGGTGTGTTGAAGTCTCCTACTATAATTGTGGAGGTATCTATCTCGCTTTTCAGTTCTGTTAAAATTTGATTTATAAATCTTGCAGCCCTGTCATTGGGTGCGTAAATATTTAATATGGTTATGTCTTCCTGATCAATTGTCCCTTTTATCATTATATAGTGTCCTTCTTTATCCTTTGTGGTGGATTTAAGTCTAAAGTCTATTTTGTCAGAAATTAATATTGCTACTCCTCTTCTTTTTTGCTTATTGTTTGCTTGATATACTTTTTTCCATCCTTTGAGTTTTAGTTTGTTTGTGTCTCTAAGTCTAAGGTGTGTCTCTTGTAGGCAGCATATAGATGGATCGTGTTTCTTTATCCAGTCTGTGACTCTCTGTCTCTTTATTGGTGCATTTAGTCCATTTACATTCAGGGTAATTATAGATAAATAAGTTTTTAGTGCTGTCATTTTCATGCCTTTTTATGTGTGTTGTTGACAATTTCATTTTTCCACATACTTTTTTGTGCTGAGGCGTTTTTCTTAGTAAATTGTGAGATCCTCACTTTCATAGTGTTTGACTTTATGTTAGTTGAGTCGTTACGTTTTTCTTGGTTTTTGTCTTGAGTTATAGAGTTGTTATACCTTTTTGTGGTTACCTCATTATATACCCCTATTTTTCTAAGTAAAAACCTAACTTGTATTGTTCTATATCGCCTTGTATCACTCTCCATATGGCAGTTCAATGCCTCCTGTATTTAGTCCCTCTTTTTGATTATTGTGATCTTTTACCTATTGACTTCCATGATTCCCTGTTATGTGTATTTTTTTTTTAATTAATCTTAATTTGTTTGTTTTTGTGATTTCCCTATTTGAGTTGATATCAGGACGTTCTGTTTTGTGACCTTGTGTTGTGCTGATATCTGATATTATTGGTTCTCTGACCAAACAATATCCTTTAGTATTTCTTGTAGCTTTGGTTTGGTTTTTGCAAATTCTCTAAACTTGTGTTTGTCTGTAAATATCTTAATTTCGCCTTCATATTTCAGAGAGAGTTTTGCTGGATATATGATCCTTGGTTGGCAGTTCTTCTCCTTCAGTGTTCTGTATATGTCGTCCCATTCCCTTCTTGCCTGCATGGTTTCTGCTGAGTAGTCAGAACATATTCTTATTGATTCTCCCTTGAAGGAAACCTTTCTTTTCTCCCTGGCTGCTTTTAAAATTTTCTGTTTATCTTTGGTTTTGGTGAGTTTGATGATAATATGTCTTGGTGTTTTTCTTTTTGGATCAATCTTAAATGGGGTTCGATGAGCATCTTGGATAGATATCCTTTCGTCTTTCATGATGTCAGGGAAGTTTTCTGTCAGAAGTTCTTCAACTATTTTCTCTGTGTTTTCTGTCCCCCCTCCCTGTTCTGGGACTCCAATCACCCGCAGGTTATCCTTCTTGATAGAGTCCCACATAATTCTTAGGGTTTCTTCATTTTTTTTAATTCTTTTATCTGATTTTTTTTCAGCTATGTTGGTGTTGATTCCCTGGTCCTCCAGATGTCCCAGTCTGCATTCTAATTGCTCGAGTCTGCTCCTCTGACTTCCTAGTGTGTTGTCTAATTCTGTTATTTTATTGTTAATCTTTTGGATTTCTACATGTTGTCTCTCTATGGATTCTTGCAACTTATTAATTTTTCCACTATGTTCTTGAATAATCTTTTTGAGTTCTTCAACAGTTTTATCAGTGTGTTCCTTGGCTTTTTCTGCAGATATCCTAATTTCATTTGTGATATCATTAAGCATTCTGTAAATTAGTTTTTTATATTCTGTATCTGATAATTCCAAAATTGTATCTTCATTTGGGAAAGATTTTGATTCTTTTGTTTGGGGAGTTGGAGAAGCTGTCACGGTCTGCTTCTTTAAGTGGTTTGATATGGATTGTTGTCTCCGAGCCATCACTGGGAAACTAGTTTTTCCAGAAAATCCGCTAAAAAAAAACTGCAGTCAGATCCCTATCAGAGTTCTCCCTCTGGCTCAGGCTATTCAGATGTTAATGAAGCCGCCTGGGGAGGGTGGGGGAGGGAACAGAGAGATAGGAGAGTAGCACCTCAGAATATAGCCAGAGTTGCTTGTCTTGCTTGGAATGACTCTTATATCTGAGATTCCCGCGGGCGCGTCGCCTATGTGTGCTGTCTGTGTGGAGATTGCCCCCGGGGGGTCTGGCCCGCTGGAGTCACGGTCAGATCCTCCGCTTCCAGCCCCACGCCCAGCGTCAAGGCTCCCCTACTGGGACGGTGCACTCTCGACTCCAAAATCAGTCGCTGCCTCCCGGGGACTTCTCGTCCCTCCAGCCGCGTGGCCGTGCCGCCCCCGTGAACCAGGTGGGCCCCCTCCCGGGGTTAGTTCAGATGGGTGGAGTAGCTCCCCGTGCTTGTGCCGCGACCGAGTGTCCCGGCTGGAACGCTGTTCTCCCCGCTCCAATACCAGTCGCTGCCTCCCGGGGACTTCTCCTACCGGCTGCGTCCCACGCCGCCCGCACGACCCGGATGGTCACCTTCCCGGGGTTAGTTCAGGGGGTGGAGCAACTCTCCGTGTTTATGGCGTACCTGCGTGCAGTCCAAATCCCTGTGGGACGGTTCCCCGGCTCGGATGCTACTCTTTCTGCTCCAAGATCAGTCACTGCCTCCCGGGGACTTCTCCTAACGGCTGCGTCCCACGCCGCCCGTGGAACCGGCTAGTCCCCCTCCCGGGGTTAGTTCAGGGGGGTGGAGCAGGTCTCTGTGCTTGTGCCGTACCTGACTGGTATGCTGGCTCCAGGCTCTGGAAACAATCGCTGCTTCCCCGTATTAGTTCGTTCTCCGTCTCTAAATCTGTGTTTGTTGTTCAGGGTTCGTAGATTGTTATGTATGTGATCGATTCACTTGTTTTTCCGTGTCTTTGTTGTAAGAGGGATCCGAGGTAGCGTCTGCCTAGTCCGCCATCTTGGCTCCGCCTCTGGCCCTTCTTTTTGTGTGTGTGCATTTATGGATATATATTGACCTCTGAGCACTGCTTTTGCTGTGTCCCAAAGGTTCTGATAGGAAGTGTTTTCATTCTCATTGGAGTTTATGAATTTCTTTATTCCATCCTTAATGTCTTCAGTTACCCAGTCATTTTCAAGCATGGTATTGTTCCGTTTCCAAGTGTTTGATTTCTTTGCCCTACTTTTTCTGTTACTGATTTCTATTGTTATGGCCTTATGGTCAGAGAAGATGCTTTGTAATATTTTGATGTTTTGGATTCTGCTAAGGCTTGCTTTATGACCTAATATGTGATCTATTATGGAGAATGTTCCATGTGCACCAGAAAAGAAAGTATACTTGGCTGGTATTGGGTACAGTGTTGTATATGTCTATGAGGTAAAGTTGGTTGATTGATTGTGGCATTTAGACCTTCCATCTCTTTATTGAGCTTCTTTGTGGATGTTCTGTCCTTCACTGAAAGTGGTGTGTTGAAGTCTCCTACTGTAATTGTGACACTCGATGTCACTTTTCAATGCTATTAGTTTGTTTCATGTATCTTGCAGCCCTGTCATTGGGTGCATAAATATATAATATGATTTTATGCTCAAGGTATATTGTCCCTTTAATTATTATATAATGTCCTTCCTTATCCTTTGTGGTGGATTTAACTTCAAAGTCTATTTTTGCAGAAATTAATATTGTCACCCCTGCTCTTTTCTGATTGTTGTTTGCTTGATTTATTTTTTTCCATCCTTTGAGTTTTAGTTTGTGTGTGTCTCTTACGGGCAGCGTATAGATGGATCGTGTTTTTTAATCCATTCTGCAACTCCCTGTCTCTTTATTGGTATATTTAGTCTATTTGCATTCAGCATAATTACGGGCAGGTATGACGGGCAGGTATGAGTTTTGATGTCTTTTTATGTGTGTTGTTGACAGTTTCTTTTTCCCGCTTAATTTTTTGTGCCAAGTTGTTTATATATTGTCTTTTCCTCTTATTCATTGTTGATTTTGTTTCTGGGAGTCTCTCTTGTTTTCTTGTATTTTATTTTCATAAGTAGGATTGTTAGTCTCCTTTGTGGTTACCTTAGTATTTACCCCTATTTTTCTAAGTTTAAACCTAACTTTTATTTCTTTATATTGCCTTGTCTTCCTCTCCATGTGAAAGATCTGTACTACATTTCTTATTCCCTGTTTATTATTTTAATGTTGTCTTCTTTTACGTAATAACATCGCTGTTCCCTGTTTTGAGTGTTTTTTAATCTTGATTTATTTTTGTGATTTCTCTATCTGGGTTGACATCTGATTGTTCTGTCCAGCGTTCTAGTCTTGGGTTGATATCTGATGTTATTGATTTTCTAACCAGAGAGCTCCCTTTAGTATTTCGGTTAGTTTTGGTTCGGTTTTTACAAATTCCCTAAGCTTCTCTTTATCTGGAAATGTGCTAATTTTGCCTTCATATTTGAGAGACAGTTTTGCTGGATGTATGATTCTTGGCTGGCAATTTTATGTAAAATCATCCCATTGCCTTTTTGCCTGCATGGTTTCTGCTGAGTACTCTGAGTTCATTCTTATTTACTCTACTCTGTAGGTGACTTTTTATTTATCCCTAAAAAAAATAAAAATTTATCCCTAGCTGCTCTTAAAATTCTCTTTATCTCTGGTTTGGCAAGTTTGATTATAAAGTGTCTTGGTGACTTTCTTTTAAGATCTACCTTATGTGGAATTTGATGAGCACCTTGATAGATATCTTCTCATGTTTCACGATGTCAGGGAAGTTTTCTGCCAACAAATCTTCAACGATTCTCTCTGTATTTTCTGTTATCCCTCCCTGTCCTAGTACTCCAATCACTCATAGGTTATTTCTCTTGATATAGTCCCACATGATTCTTAGGGTTTCTTCCTTTTTTTTAATTCTTCTATCTTATTTTTCTTCAAATATATTGGTACCAAGTGCTTTATCTTCAGAGTCACCAATTCTGCCTTCCACTTCCTCAGTTCTGCTCCTCTGAGTATCTATGGAGTTGTCTGATTCTGTGATTTTATTATCAATCTTCTGAATTTCTGATTGCTGTCTCTTTATGGATTCTTGCAGCTTTTGGAATTTTTCATTATGTTCTTGAATAACCTTTTTAATTTTTTGAACTGCTTTATTTGTATATTCCTTGGCTTGTTCTGCATACTGCCTGATCTCCTTCTGATGTCCTGAAGAGTTCTGTATATTAATCTTTTGTAGTCTGCATCTGGTAATTCCAGGAAGGCAACTTCATCCAGAAGATCCCTTGCTTCTTTGTTTTGAGAGCTCGTTGACGTGATCGTGGTCTGCTGCTTTATGTGATTTGATATTGATTGTTGTCCCCCAGCCATCTATAAATTATTGTAGTAATTTATTTTATGTTTGCTTACTGTATCCTAGCTTCTTGCTTTGTTTGGTTTTGATATGCCCATAGGTGGCTTGAGTAGGCTAGCTTGATTATTTTTGGCTTTGAAGCTTTGACGTCCTGTCACCGGATGGCTAGAGCTATTATCAGGTATATCAACCTAGGAGTCCATTCACTTGTTTGGATTCAGCTCAAGTGTCCAGGTAGCTGGTCATCAAGTGTGTGATACAGGCTCTGTCCTACAGTCTTAGAGAGGCAGGGGTGATTAGTGTAGGTACAGGTTTCTGGTTGCAGCAGGGTGTCACGCTCTGAACAAGGCACGGGGCTGACAACCATCCCCCAAGTGCCTGTGAGGAAAGCATGTCCCTTTTCCCTAGAGCGCACTGGTGGGTGGGTTCACCAGATGGACCATGGGCACCCAATGCTTTTGATTGTAAGGACTGGGAGTTATCAGTTATCCTTGGACCTCTGTCATGGGTGGCTGGGTGACCTGAGTGGCACCACCAGTTCTTCAGCTCCTGATGTGGTTAAGTGAGGACCCTGTTTAATAGGCAAAGCAGTGTCAACCATCAAATACCCATCTCTCCACTGCAGTGGTGAAACAGTTGCAGTCTGCCAACCAGGTCCTGTTCTTCTGAAATAGTTTGACACAGGTCTGTGCAGGAGGGAAAGTTATTTAGAGTCCATGACCATTTATGCTTGGACAAGAGCCACTTCTGTCCTGTCCCCAGGTTAGTGGAGCTACAAATTATCTTTTCCCCAATTGTAAATTTATTCCTTCTCCAAGGCGGAGAGAATGGCTCAGGGCACTCAGCAGGACCTATCTCAGGCCCGGGGAAATCAACAGCCACTGAAGCTGGCTTGGCAGGGGGTGCGGTAAAATACATGCAAGTACTTAGCTTTTGCTGAGAGCGCCGATCTTCTCTGGTTCCGGAGGTGTGAGTAGGCTGTGTGGCTGGCCGTGTCTCCCTGAGGAAACTGCGGCTGAAAGCTACCACCATCCTGCCGCAGCCATTCCCAGGAATGGTGACTGAGGGATGCCCGCAATTTAGGCCCTGCAACCCCTCTCTGCTTCTGAACCATCTCTCCCTCCCCCTGCCACTCAGTCCGTTTTCTTACTTTGCCTTTGATGTTCAGGGCTCGTAGCTTGTCATAAATATAATCATTTCACTTGTTTTTTGGGTCTTTGTTTTACGAAGGGTCACCGGAAGCGTTTGGCTACTCTGCCATCTTGGCCCCGCCTCCAGAGTTCTTGTTTTCTCATGTTTTTACCAACACTTGTAATTGTTAAACTTTATGATTTTTCTCAATCTGATTGTATAAAATGATAGTTGTTGATTTATCTTTTACAGATAACAAATGAGGTTAAATACCTTTTTATGTGAGCTGCCTCAGGCTTTCGTTCATTTTTCTTTGAGCGATTTTCTTAGTGATTTTTTTGAAGAGGTTCTTTATATATTCTAGATACTTACTTTTTAAAAACTTTTGTTTTGGAACATTTCCAAAAGCTGGGACTCATAGTAGCTATGGTCATAGTAGTATGCCACTGTTCATAGTAGCTAAAAGGTGGAAACAACCCACGTGCCCATCAACAGATGAATGGATAAGCAAAATGTGGTACACATACAAAGTAGAATATTATCCAGCCATAAAAAGGAATGAAATTCTGATACATGTCACAACTGGGATGAACCTTTAAAACATGCTAAGTGAAAGAAGTCAAACAAAAAGGACAAGTGACAAATATATGATTTCACTTAGATGTCTAGAATTGGCAAATTTATAGAGAAAGTAGAATAGTGGTTACTAGGGGCTACAGGGCAGGGAGAATGGGGAGTTACTGCTTAATGGGTATAGTTTGTTTGGGATAATGAAAGTGTTCTGGAAATAGACAATAGTGGTGGTTATTGAACATTGTGAATGTACTTAATGCCGTGAATTGTGCACTTAAAAATTATTAAAAGTATGTTTTACCATGGATTCCCTGAGTGGTGCGAACAGTTAATGTGCTTAACTACTGACCAAAAGGTTGGAGGTCCAGGTTCACTTAGAGGTGCCTTGGAAGAAAGGCCTGGCAATCTACATCTGAAAAATCAGTCTTTGAAAACCCTGTGCAAATTGTATACCTGAAAAGTGTTGAACTGGCAAGTGTTGTGTTGTTATATATATTTACAACAATTTAAAAAAGAAAAATATAACCCTATGTAGCACAGTTCTACTCTGACACACATGGGATTGCTGAGTTGGAATCAGTTCAACAGCTGGTATATTTTACCACAATAAAAAAAGCAGAAAGAATAATGTAATGAAATCCCATGTACTCATTACTCAATTTCAGTAATTACAAACACATGACCAATATTCTTCCTTTATACGTGCACCTATTTCTCCCACCCCCGTGATTTTGTGGTCAATCCAACATCATTTTCTCTGGGAATATTTCATTGTATAGCTCTAAAGGACGAGGACCTCCCTTTTTCAACATAATCACAATACCGTTATCATAACCACTCTTTAAAAGAAAAAACAGCATTTCTTTAATATCAAGTATTTAGTCCATGTACACATTTCTTGTCTGTCCTATAAATGTGAACTCTTTTAGCTCTTCTTTTTAAAAAAAAAAAAAAGTGTTGGTTGTTTTGAATTGAGATCGAGGAAATAGAGCAGTTTGACTCACACAAGAACTCAGAATTGTTTTGAACTGGGATCCGGAAAACTTAGTATGTTGCAGTTGGTTAGTAAGTTTCTTAAGACTCTTAATTAATCAGGAATCAAGCACTTATTCTGCCTTTTCTAGGAACTGTACGCCAGGGTCTCTAAATAGTTGGGGCCGGGGGGAAGCTTCTCTTTATTGAAGTAGTTCAGCTAAAGCAAATGAAGAAGGAATGAAAAAATGTCACTATTTTGCAATCCCTAGTGAATAGGATCAAGCAAGGCAGTGATCATTAATAGTTGCTAACATCACAAAAGGAAAGACAACCAAAAATTATGTACTTTATGTCTGATGGGGATTAGTTTCTTAGTACCCTCCAAAGGTGAGTGAGTATGAGGGTATTTGTTTTAGAATCATTATGAATCATGGGTTTACATATATTTTTCTTGTGTTTCAATGCGTTGCATTATTATTGATACTCAGATTCACTCATTTTTCTGGTTAACTCCTGAGTCCTTTTGACATGACTCTACCAGAAAGCAAGGAAGGTGAGATGTTCCATGCTCACATTGTACATTTTCTGCCCCAGATCTGAAATCAGTCATTTTCCAGCAAACCCTAATTCCTTTTAGTGGGAAATCATATTTAGAGACTACCATTTGGGCACTAGGGGTACTCATTATTAATGGGTTGACCGTTTGTTTCCGAGTTTTTTTCATGGTCCTGAGATGGGAAATACCTACTTTTAAATCTTTAAAGAAAATATGAGTTCATACTAACATTTCTTACTCAAGTTCAAGATTAACAAGGTTTAAGTTAACGTAATATACCTACAGCTGTCTTCCACGTCTAACTTATTAGTTCTCAGCAACATACACATAATGGCCATATGTGTTATCCCACATGACATACACAACAATCTTACAATCATTATGCCGACACTTCCACCAACAATATAATTACCGAAAACAGGCTAAGGTTTTATTGTTTGTTGATTGATTAGTTTCTGCTTTTTATCTTTAGGCTATATTCTACTAGAAACGTATAGTCACTTTACTGTATTTTAAAGATACTTGAAATAGAAGCCAAATGAATAAATGAGTTTGTTTGTTCTATTTAGCTTTTATTTTTAGGAGTTTCTTTTCAGAATTTTATTTTGCTTCATAATTATGTAAAATATTTACATGGTTCCAAAGTCATATCTATAAAATGAGGTATAGTCAAAGAAGCCTAGTTGCTATCCCCGGCCCCTCCCATTCTGTTCTTTCCTTCTCCTTTATAGTTAACTCTTTCTTAAAATTTGTGACTTGGAATATAATCCTTTAGTCAAAAATCAATAAATAAACCAATGGAACAGGAAAAAAAGGCTAAAAACACATGCTTATGGAAATTTAATATATGATCAAAGAGGCATTACAGATCAGTGGGGAAAGGATAGAAATATTTAATAAATAGTGCAAGGCAGTTGTTATCCATATGGAAAAAAAAGAATAAATATGAATAGCAAATCTTTATCTTTTTATAAGAAAATACGTGAAGATACCTTTATGACCTAAAGGTGAACAATTGTTCAGTCAAAAAGCAGAAACTATAAAAGAGATTTATTAAAATTTAAAATTTCTATACAGCAGAACCCTTGCGGCGTAGTGGTCAAGTGCTGCCGCAGCTAACCAAAAAGGCCAGCAGTTTGAATCCACCGGCTGCTCCCTGGTAACTTTGTGGGCCGTTCTACTCTGTCTTGTAGGGTCGCTGTGACTTGTAATCGACTCTACAGCAATGGGTTTTTTGTTTTGGTATACAACAAAAGACAAACAAAAACAACAGAGAGCGTAGGAGGAGATATGAACGTGTACTCCTTTTAGGCAATGTGGAGTACAGGGAAAATAGTATGGGCTTTGGATCCAACAAACCTAGGTTCCAATTCTGTTTAACGTGACCTGATGCAAATTAATTACATTTCTGTGTACGCAAAATGAAGATACAAATACGTTAATTTCATGGTTTTGTGAGGTTTAGAGGAAATGTATGTAAAACATACATTTAGGAATAGTAGGAACTGTATAAATAGTAACCATTGTTATAAATAAATAATAGTAATTTATAGTACTTACAAGCAACAGCTGCCTTTTATTAAGATTTTATTAAGCTTCTTAAAACTAACTGGAAATGTTTAGGGCTGCAAACAAATCAAAGAAAAAAGGAAGTTCTGTGTTAGAGAACCCATAAAAACCTTGAAATAAACATTATTGACCCTCATGGAAACTTACTTGCAAAGGGTGACATGTTTTAAATAGGCACTTTTGATTTCAGTGTTGGATATCACTCAATAACTAAAGTTTAAAAAAAAAAAAAGTAGACTTACTATAAGGATTTAAAATTGTTAGGATACTTGTGAACTGGAATTCTTAACATTTCATTTTTCTTCCTAGTTCCTGCTATTCAGCTGTGGTCTTCCATGGCCATGTTGTAATAAATGGCGTCTTGTCATCTCTGCTACCATCATTAACTTTCTTACTGTCATAGTGTTTTGTTTTTTAGTTTTTATTTTGCTCATTATATTTTTATCAAATAAATACCTATATCATTAGGTTTAATTTTTTTTTCCTAAAAAGGGCAGTCTCCACACTCCCAGAGCCTGCAACTTCAAATTCAAATCCTTTACTTTTTTTTTTTATCTTTATATTTCTAAATAATGGGCTTTTATTACTTTTTAAGAACTTTTTAAATGTTTTCTCTGGACTTTTTACTGTTTGAGATAATTTTATTTTCTCACTTCTTTTTCTTCTCTACTCAACACACTTTCCCTGCCCCATTTTTCTACTATACTTATTTTGTTAAATCAGCTTTCAGTGTATATTATCATTATGTAAATATTAACAGCTGAGCCAGTGTTACGTGATTACATTTTCTTATTTAGGTATTCATTTTCAAAGGAGATAATTTTCTTTATATTTGCTAAAAAACTACCTTTCATTAATTCACCCAAACTCTCCAGCAGAAGTATAACTCTCTTAATATGTTCAATCATTCAACTGATTTATCAGTTTCATTTCTTCTTGGACATTTTTTCTGGAGCCATTCATTTTTCTGCGGTACTCTGGACTGGTCGCTCATGTGTTTGCTGTGTGGTTGTCGCCCGTCGTCTTGGGAATTACCATGCTCCTTTCATGTTGGCCAGTTTCCTGGATTCCATGCTTTCTTCCTTTGAATTCACTCCTTCATTCTAGTGGAGCACGCCTTCTAGTGGCTTCCTCAGAAAGGGCGCACAGAAGGTGGATTTTTTTTTGAGGTCTTCCGTGTCTGAAATTTTTATTCTAACTTCATACTTGATTGATAATTTGAGTAAAGGATTTCAGGTTGGAAATCTTCATCCTTCAGGATTTTGAACATTGTCTTCTGATGTTCAGTGTTGCTTCTAATGTTATTCTTTATATTTTGCTCTTAAACAGTTAATTTTTTGTCATCCGTGTATTCCTTTTATATGTTATCCTGTTTCTGTTCTTGTTTCATCGATTCAATACCTGTCTCTCAGGAAATTTTTTTTGTCTTCCTCTTGCATTGTTTTTGTTTCCTGTGAGTTCTTTTTGTTTTGTTTTATTCTCTGTCTTTTCTCAAATATCTGGATTACTTTACGGCCCGTTTATATTTGAGCTGTGATAGTTATCGGTTGGTATTTTTTTGGAGATTTTTTTCCACAGAGAAATTCTTCCATCTCATTGCTGATGGTTGTTACAGTTAAACTGGAGAATGGGGACTGGGTAGGGAATGGCAGTGGTGGGAGGTTTTATGGTTCAATATGTAAACTTTCACATAATGTACTTGCTTCTTTGGTACTGAGCCTTATACTTGCCCTCTGCATACCTACTGCTCCAGAGTCTGTAGGCTGTGGATCAACCTTTCCACGTTAGCCCTTCAGTCTTTTACCATTTCTTGAGAAAGGTAGTTGCCTAGCTACCCTGGATGAGGTAAGGGGCTAATTATCCACGTAAAGGTTTTCAACCTGGCTTCCTATTTCCAGAAGTGCCCCTCTTCACCTTTCCAGAGAGTACCTGTTTATTTCTCAGCACTTAGGATGGGAAGAAGGAGTTTCCTGTTGCTTGTTGTCTTCACCCTCAACCCCAAGACATTTTACATTTCAGCTTTCTCTTGTCTGCTAATCTGAATATTTGATTGATAATTTCCATCTGCTCATTCTCTTTACCTCTGAGGATTTTTGCCATTTGGCGGGAGCCTGATAGAATTCCTTTGCTTTGTTGTAATGGGATTCCAGGAGGAGAAATAAATACTTATTTATTCTGCCTTATTTAACTAAGGTTGTCTCTCTGTTCAAATTTCTGATAGGGAATCTGACCCAGATATGCTTTAAGCACTGGACCATTTCATAGGTCACTGCTCACCTGTGGTTTGACTGTTCGAGGGTCAGTTGCTCATCTCTGATATAGTTCCTTGTGGGATGGAATATCACATGATGTCAGATATGGCTGAGCAGGGCCCAGGAACAGGCAGGCACAGTAATTAATAATTTTTATTATTGCAAAGCCTTGAATTTAGAGAATCTTTCAATTGGTTTACATTCAGTGTTAGATAATGCTTGTGCCACATGTGCTGTTGCATCCCAGTTTTATAAATAACTGGAGAAAGAGGATGAATGAAATAAACTCTGAGTGTTGAATATATATAGTCCTAGGAGCTATCTGATGGAGACCAATGTATAAAAGTTGAATATTCTGGAGTCTAAAAAGTATAGCCACTTATAAAATAAATTGTTAAGTATAGTTTACAATGTTGGGGCTGTAGGTGACCAAAAAATAAGATTCTTTCTCCTTTTCTATTTTGAAACTAATTGAGAAATAGACATACAAAATTTCAGATTTATTACTAATAAAAGTGGTATTAGAAGGACTTTCTAATATTTAACCCCTAAATTAAACACACTTACTTTCTGTTGGCTAGTCATTGACAGAGCAGATCTCATCCTACAGGAGCAGATTCTGTCCCTGTGCTTACCACACAGTAGAGGACAGATAAAATACAGCCCATCCAAAGGAAGGAAGATCCAAGAGAAAATATGCACCCCAAAGGTATTGGATCAATCAGGTCCTCCTCTAAAGTTCACCAGTCAGTTCAATTCACTTCTTTGGCTGAGGAGAGAACGAAGGGATGGAGAGAAGGTGAAGGTGTTTTTCTTATACTTTTCCCTCCTGGAGAGTGGAGTGGAAACGTGGGTAGTAAATGTTTCCCCTTAACATACATTATGTAATAGGCATAATATCAAAGTCTCAGCAGCCAGTCCGTGCATATGTGCAGCTTTGAATTGTTTGCCACTCATTTTGCACCGCACTTTGTAAACCCTTTTTAATCCAAAAACTTCTTCCCATTTTTTGGTTGTGGGAAATTTTCTTTTATTATTTCTTCTGCTGGATTCTGTGTTTTTTCCTTCTATTAGTTGGCTGTGCCTATTAGTCGTATGTGAATGTGGCCAAGTAAATGGCACTGTAGGGACTTTAAGGAACTTCGAAGGGTACTTTTAACTAGAATTAATATTGCTTTAATAGCTAATTTTAGATGGACTGTATATTTTCTAAGCTGGTGGTGTAATGGTGAAGAGCTATGCCTGCTAACCAAAAGGTCGGCAGTTCGAAACCACCAGGCGTTCCTTGGAAATCCTGTGGGGCAGTTAGTGCTCCTCTGTCCTATAGGGTCACTATGAGTTGGAATCAACTCAACAGTAGCGGGTTTGTTTTTTATTACCAGTCAATTTGTGAATGTCACTATGTATGCAAACTGTAGGTTATACTCACTTTCCTACCTACACAGAAGCTGGTGCATCTGTGCAATGTTGGCTGCCTGGAGGCTAGTAGAGAGAACTTTATATTCTACTTTCCTTCTGTTTCCTTTTTCTTTCTCATATTAATCATGCACACTCTTAAGTTCCCTCATTGTTTCTCTTTTATTGCTCAGTTAACCTTACCACAGGAAATCATCTACACATACACACAGACACATGTCCTTAATAACTTGTTCATTCTGTTGATCAGCTACACCAAGTCATTGTCATCTCTACTGCCTGCCTCTTCCCCTCTTTTTTGGGGAGAAGAGGATGTTTTATTTGGTGTACTGCCTGTGAAATAACCCACTCCGTGTAAGATTTTTTTTTTTTAATAGAAAAAAGCTTTCTGGATTTCAAAAATGAAGTGCCAGTAAACTTACAGAAAGCATTCTGTTTGTAGCTTCAGAGAATCTATTCATGTATGTATATGTTTTTTAATGCTATTTTTACTCAGCTTTTAGTATCCACTCTCTTTTCCTTAAGTGCTGTGCAGGGGGTATACAAGTACGAGTAAAATGATCACTGCTTTTAAGGGATTTGTCTTTTTTGTCTGGCAGAAGAGATGATAATTATAATATGAGGTAAAAAGAGGTACAGATAAAACACTTTAGGGGTTGGAGGGAATCTATAATGATTTAAGGGTCATTAAATTTATAATGATACTCTTTGTATAGTTCTTGAATGAAAAGAGAAATGGTAATAGTAGAATACTTACAGTTGTAGTGCAAGTCTTTGCCCTGGTTCTGATTTAACACATTGTCACATCTCCTATAAATTCTCACTGTTAATTTTTCTAAACTATTTCCCAGCTTTTCTTGCCCCTTCCCCTGCCTCACAAGCTGGGGTGCTGGCTTTTATAAGAATAGAATAAGAAGATAGAGCAGATAGGAGATGGAGGAACGAGAGGTGAGTAAGATTATGTAGGTGTGTGAAAGATGGTCATGTAAAACTTATACCTTGCCCTTGAACTTTTGAAACTTATTAACATAGAAATTCATATATTGGGCTAACTCAATACTTTTAAAGTCTCTCTTTCTCTGAAAAGTCTTTTAGTTGTATGAACTACCTGGTTTTATTGACTGTCTGTTGTTAGACTGTGACTAAAGGCAGATCGTCGCACTGTCGTTTATGTGCTTTTACAAATACAACATCCTTTGTGGAAGGAAGAGTAAATTTTAGAAATCAGTAGAGTTTTGGGATCTACATCATTTCTTAATTGAGTTTGATACAGATTTGATTGACTTTTTAAAAGATTAATTGTGAATTATTAATAATCATGTGATAAAAACAATGCATACAAATAAGGAAGAAATAAATTATTTTCAGTAATAATTTAAAAGAATCAGCTTTTTAAAATTTGTGTGATTAGTTCACATATAGCTATAACTCCTTCGATTAACTTTATTGTGTAGTATGTGATACAAGTTAAATGCGATTTAAAAAATTTAAGCCTTCAAATTTAAAATTTGTTGAGAGATAAAATACTACCTACCACATAGGGTGCTTGTGAAAATTAGTATGTATAAAGCACTTGGGACACTGCCTGGTCCATAGTAAGTGAGCAGTGCCTGGCCCATAAATGCTATATAAGTGTATAAGTGTTAATAATGTATTATTTTTGTTATTCTTATACAGTGGTGTAGTTTTTTTAATCAACCGGAGTACAGATTTTTGAGATATAATCATTGGCTTTATAATCAGTTATTTTTGCCTTTAAATATTTTAAGTCCATCATTATGTCTGTAGTAGGGGGCTGATTTTACTAAAATGGTACAGATATACACAGCTCATTAGTGTGTTATGAACTACCTTTAAGAATGTCGTGCTGAATCTGAGAATAACAGGACATTTTACAAGACATGAATATAGACTATTCATTTACACTTTGATAGACAAAAATTAAATAACCATCCTGTTAGTAACTGCTACCTCTTTGATTGCCTGGCACTAGATCTCATCATGTGATTTCAGCACATAAATTGCAGTATTTTTTCCCCCATTTTTATTTATATTTTAAGAATTAATTATTAAAGGAACACGGTCCCCTTATCCTGAAGTGGACAACTATTGCCGGTTCCTTGTGTATTCTTCTAAAATATTCTGTGCACTTACATGTATGTGTATGTAATCTTTGCCCTTTTTAAAAACAAGTCTTAGTGCACTATATACACTGTTCTGCACTTGAGCTTTTTGCACTTAATATTCTTTGGGATAGGTTTCATTACATTATCAGTATGATGTCATTCTTTTTCAGGGCTTCAGTGTATTCCGTTTATGTATAAACCTCATTTATTTAATTAATCCCCCATACATTGCTTATTTAACATTTTTTTGCTTCTTTAAACAATGTCACAAAAATTATCCTTGCGTGTATCTTTGTCTCTGTATGTCTGTAGAATAAATTCCTAGAATTAGAATTGCCAAATCGAAGAGCATATATATATTTTTAATTGTATTTTTTTGTTGTAGTTGAGAATATACATAGCAATTCAACAGTTTCTACATGTACCATCTAGTGACATTAAGTACATTCTTCCAGTTGTACAGCCATTCTCACCTTTTCCAAATTGTTCCCCCTGCCCCCACACCGTTAACATAAACTCACTTCCACCTAAGGGCAACTGTGATCTTTGGAGTTGCTGTTGTCAGTTTGATCCCATATAGATAGTTGAAAAGCATGTATTTTTAATTAAACTAAATACCAGTTTATAACCTCCTGCTCCAGTGTTTGGGAGGACTTCCTTCCCCTATTTGTTCGAAAATAGCATATTACCATATTTTGACCTTTGTTGAGCTGATGGAAGAAACAGATCTCATTATTATATTTGCATTTATTTAATTATGAATGAGCTTAAGCATTTTATTAATGTTTAAAAGTCATTGGTATTTCTTCTCCCATAAAATTCCTGTTTATATCCTTAGCCAATTTTTCAGTTGAGTTACTGGGTTTTTTCCTTAATAATTTATAAGAGATCTTTAAGAAAATCAGTCTTTTGTTTCTGAGCTACTTTTTTTATGAGTTACTTTTTTTTCTCAGTTTCTTGTCTTTTGACCTCGTTTATTAAATTTTCTGTATAGAATTTGTTAATTTTTATATAGCCAAATTAATATATTTTTGATCAGGTTTATGCCTTCTGAGTTTGTATCTACCTATACAAAAAATTTTACCCTGTATTTTCTTCTAGTACTTTTGTGGGTTTTATATTTTTATTACGAAATTTTGTCGAATACATCGTTTCTTGGTATTAGGAGTGAGGTAGGAATCCAGTTGTATTTGGATGTCTAGTCTTGTACCAGCAAACCCCCTGCCATTTTTTTTTCTTTTTTTTTTTTTTTTAATAATCTGATTTAAAATGCCACTTACATCATCTACTGTGTAGATGAATTTATTTCTGAATTCTTGGTTTTGTTCCGTATATTCTCATTGTGGTACCAAACCACCACATTGGTATATATCAGCTCCTTAATAATTGCTACTTTATATTTTACATTTTATCATAAATTTATGCTTTATTTTTAAAATAAAGATTAATTTTTAATTATTTTTACTGTTGTATTAAACTTTAAATTATATATGAATTCGAGTTTTATTACATCTTCCACTGTGAAATTAACTCTGAAACCAGTCTTTAGATGTCTGCGTATGTGTTCCTCTTTGGTCATTGCATTATAATTTAGAAGTATTCTATGGTTAAATATGAAAAACACTAACTTCATAATTTTTCTCAGTTTGAAGAAATTTTTTTTTTCTTTTCTAGCCTTTAATCTAGACAACGAGCAACCAGATTATGATATGGATTCAGAAGATGAGACTTTATTAAACAGACTTAACAGAAAGATGGAAATTAAGCCTTTGCAATTTGAAATTATGATCGACAGACTTGAAAAAGCCAGTTCTAATCAGGTACTGTACCACATAAAATGCCTCTTGCCTTACAATTAATGCAATTAACAACTTTATTTATTTATGTATTTCATTTTCTTTAGACCTGAGTACATAGTACTTACTGTCTCTTGAATTTTTTTGGGCTACCCTAGAATTTCTGTTTACAACATCCATTAAACTGTATACTTAAGCATAATTTCTTTGAATTGGAGTATGAAGAGTAGTACTGTTCTGACTTTTTCATATAAGCAATACTAGGTACAATGTTATGATAACTCCTTGGTTCTTTTCTTAGGACTGTCTTTTTGGTGCTTTAGTAATTAAACTTGCTTGGTTGGCTCCCTACAACAGCCATATCAAATCAGATATGCTCAATTGCTCAAGTTTATATTAAGGTACTCTTACTATCACTTGAAATGGATTTTAGTTTTTATTATTTATATAGAATTTATATTTTCAAGTGAAGAAAAAAATATACTGATGAATTTTCTTTAGTGGGGTGTTCTCATACATGGTATTGGAAATTTAAAATGGTACAGACTTTATGGAAAACATTTAGGCAGTATATGACAGGAGCCTTAAAATGTTTATAACCTTTGATCTAGTAATCTCACCTCTAGGAATTGTTCTTAAGAAAAAAGTAATTAGTGACAATGTCAAAAGCCTTTGAACAGGGATGTTCAGAATAAATTTTAAGTTATCTGTAGCATGGAATATCACGTAGCCATTAAAAATCATTATTTTGCAGACTATCTAATGCCATGGGAAATTGCTTGCTATATAATGTTAGATTTCAAAAACAAGAGCACAGAATTATTTATGTAGAAACATAAGAGGTTTGTTTAAAACACTTATATTTATATATGTGCCTAGAAAAAAAGACCAAGAGAGTGCAACAAAATGCCAACAATGGTTCTAGTTGGGTACTGGGAATATTGGTGATTTTTATTCTTTTTGCTTTGTTTTCCAAATTTATTATAATGATCATATGTTGATATTTTTAATCAGATTTTTAAAAAGTAAAAATAGTTTAACTGTGTAGAATATTAATATGTTAATTATTATTAATGTACTGTGTAATAATATTAAGATGCCAATTATTATTAATGTACTAAGAAGTTACAGATGTAATAGAGTTGCAAATAACCTTTTTACACTCGACTGTTAAAATTTTCGACTTTACCCATGCCCATCTGTTATTTTCCCTCATCCCCCAATTGAAGTCCTTTAAATCTCTGATGTATTACCAGCTCTTTGGAAAATGTCCCAGACTTTTCCACTGTAGAATGATTTTGCTGCATATTTAGCTTTACTCTCAGTCTTCCCTTCCTACTCCCTCTTTTGATGGAAGATAATATCCAATGTACTATTGAAAGAAATACATTGAAAACTGAGTTTTGTAATATACAACCTATTGGTTTTTTGATTGATTGTCTTGTTTTTATTTATTGGAAATTAGTTTTGATTCTCAAATTTGATATGATATTCATTGTAATGAGTGCTCATAGTTTTCATAGAGTTTCAGTTTTTCTTTTTTAGATGCAAATTTTCCTAGTAATCCTACATTGGATCCAACCAGGGAATATTGTTCCGTGGGAATATTATTCTGATCACTACTGCTTCAGCCTAGAGAATAATTCCTTCCTTCTCCTTTTGCCTCTGGTTTCCTATTCCATAGGAAGATTTAATAGATTTAAGTACTAGATTAAGTATTTAAATATTAAAGCAGATGAAAAACATGTTAATTAATATCAGTCACAAAAACATTTTAAACATGTTAAGTAAAATGTGACTGGGTCACAAAGCCCATTTAGTGAAAAATAAAGCGCACCTTCTTAACTCATTGCCATTGAGTCAATTCCAACTCATAGCGACCCCAGAGGGCAGAACAGAACTGCGCCTCAGGGTTTCTAAGGAGGGGCTGGTGGGTTTGAATTGCTGACCTTTTGTTATCAGCTGAACTTTTGACCACTGCGCCACTAGTTTCCTGTTCTCTTCTGATCCCAGTTACCTTCCTGAAAACCTAGTTTGTTGTTATTTCTACTTCAATAATGATGCTTAGAATTTAATACAGAACTTCTGATACAGTCTGATATATGCAGAGTACAATGGAACTGTTGTTCCCAAATGTCGTATACTTGAGGGCACTGGGTTTTTCTGGGTTTGTATACTCTTATTTTGTAGAATCTCCTTATGGTTAATGTGGTATTTTGGTAACCAGCCACCTCACTATATTGATTCACACTAGGTTTGTATTCACCTAAAATAAACTATATTTTTGTAATTTTTTTTTAGGCTGAATAGTGAATAAGCTTTTCTTTTTCTTCATAAAATTCCACTCTTTGTTTTGAACTAGTATCAAACTATTGAGATAGCTTTGATTCTTAAATTTTATCATCTGTGATTCTCTGCCTACTATGATTTTATCATCATTTCATAAGTATACCTTGGAAGTCATTGGTTATGTCAAAGAAACAAGGCTCCAAGTCAGAGTCTTACGACCTTCTACTAGAGACTCCTTTCCTGGTGGACAAAGAATTGTTAATCAGCAGTTTTAGGTATGTTTTCAAATGCTTTCAGCAACAGTGTTTAACCCACATGTCATTCTCTCAGCCATAAGGATATGTACACTTTGTGATAAGAAATCAAGCTGCGTTAGTTTACAGAATTTTCTTGCTCCCCCTATTTAATAGCTCCCATAGTAAGTGATACCTTGTTCCTCTTGACTTGGTAATGACAGAGCCATGTGAACCTGTAGTGATTTCTTCCTACTAAACATCGTGAGTCTGTTTAATGTTCTATTTTAATAATATTAAGAGGAGATGACCTTAACTTGTAAGTCTTTACTTTGTAGGATCCACCTTTTTTCCTCTCTCTCTTCCCACATTACTGTGTTTATGCATGTTCGTTGAGGGGAAACTGGGATATTTATTTGCTGTTTTCAATCTTCTAGTATTTTACTATTTTCCATGATGGCTTAGAAATTAACCATGATGACTGAGATTAGTACATCATCAAAAGCCTTCAGCTCTATTTTCTGCAGTTTACTTTCTTTTCATTCAGTCAGTATTATCTGTTCAGTGTCCAGGTGAAAACACAGGTGACAAAATGTCATGCCCTTATGGAGCTTATTATCTAAGTGGGGGCAGGATAAACATGTAGTTATTAGGTGAGAGCCCTCGTGGCACAATGGTTAAGAGCTATGGCTGCTAACCAAAAGGTTGGCGGTTTGAATCAGTTCGAACCTACCAGCCGCTCCTTGCAAACCCTATGAGATGGTTATACTCTGTCCTATAGGATTTCTATGAAGTCGGATTCAACTCAACGGCAATGGGTCTGGTTTGGGTTTGTGGTTGTTAAGTACCTTCGAGTCAGTTCCAACACAAAGTGACCCTGCATACAACAGAATAAAATACAGCCCCGTCCTGCACCATCCTCACGATCATTGTTATGTTTGAGCCCATTGTTGCAGCCTCTGTGTCAGTCCATCTCCTTGAGGGTCTTCTTTTTTGCTGACTCTCTAGTTTACCTTGCATGATGTCCTTCTACAGGTAATGGTCCCACCTGATGACATGTCCAAGGTACTAAGCCTTGCCATCCTCACTTCTAAGGAGCATTCTGGCTGTGCTTTTTCCAAGATAGATTTATTTGTTCTTCTGGCAGTCCATGGTATAGGCAGTATCCTTCAATAACACCATAATTCAAAGACATCCATTCTTCTTCAGTCTTCCTTATTCATTGTCAGCTTTCGCTTGCATATGAGGTGATTGAAAATACCATGGCTTGAGTCTGGCGCGCCTTAGTCCTCAAAGTGACATCTTTGCTTTTTTAACACTTTAAAGAGGTCTTTTGCAGCAGATTTGCCCAGTGCAGTATGTCATTTGATTTTTTGACTGCTGATTCCATGGGCATTGGTTGTGGATCCATGTAAAGTGAAATCCATGACAACTTTAATATTTTCTACATTTATAATGATGTTACTTATTGGTTCAATTGTGAGGACTTTTGTTTTCTTTATGTTTCAGTGTAATCCATACTGAAGGCTGTAAGTGATCTTCATCAGTAAGTGCTTCAAGTCCTGTTCACTTTTAGCAGGCAAGGTTGTGTCATCTGCATATTGCTGGTTGTTAATCAGTCTGCTTCCAGTCCTGATGCTGCATTCTTCTTCATATAGTCCAGCTTCTCTGATTATTTGCTCAGCATACAGATTGAATAAATAGGGTGAAAGGATACAACCCTGACATATATCACATCTTTCCCTATTTCCACATCCTCTTCTGATTCCAGCTTGTGAATTTCTGGCAGTTCCCTGTCGATGTACTGCTGCAATCATTTTTGGATTAACCTTCAGCAAAATTTTACTTGCGTGTGACATTAATGATACTGTTCGATAATTTCCACATTCTGTTGAATCACCTTCCTTTGGAATGGGCACAGATATGGATCTGTTTCAGTCATTTGGCCAGGTAGCTGTTTTCCAAATTTCTTTGCATAGATGAGTAAGCACTCCCAGCATTGCATCCATTTGTTGAAATATCTCAATTGGTATTCTGTCAGTTCCTGAAGCGTTGTCTTTCACCAGTACATTCAGTGCAGCCTGGACTTCTTCCTTCAGTATCATCTGTTGATCATATGCTACCTCCTGAAATGGGTGAGCATCAACCAATTCTTTTTGGTACAGTGACTCTGTATATTCCTTTCATCATCTTTTGATTCCTCCTGCATCATTCAATATCTTGGCCATAGAATCCTTCAGTATTGCAACTTGAGGCTTGAATTTTCTCTTCAATTCTCTTGAAATTTTTTTTCAACTTGAGAAATGTCGAGCATGTTCTTCCCTTTTGGTTTTCTAACTCCGGGACCTTGCACATTTCATTATAATACTTTACTTTGTCTTCTTGAGCTGCCCTTTGAAATCTTCTGTTCAGGTCTTTTACTTCATCATTTTTTTCTATTAGCTTTAGCTACTCTATGTTCAAGAGCAACATAAAATATAAACAATACAGTTAATATTTTACATATAATCGGCACTACTTATCTAGTGCTGCTATAACAGAAATACCACAAGTGGACGGCTTTAGCAAACAGAAATTTTATTCTCTCATAACCTAGGATGCTAAAAGTCTGAATTCAGGATACCAGCTCCAGGGGAAGGCTTTCTTTGTGGGTTCTGGGGGAATGTCCTTGTCTTCAATCTTCTTCTGGTCTAGGAGCTTCTCAGCACAGGGATCCCAGGTCCAAAGGACTTGCTGTGCTCATGCAGCTTCTTTCTTGGTATGAGGTCCCCCTGTCTCTATGCTCTCTCATATCTCAAAAGACATTGACTCAAGATACAGCCTAATCTTGTAGATTGAGTTCTGCCTCATTAACATAATTGCCTCTAATCCTGCCTCATTAACATCATAGAGGTGGAATTTACAACACGTAGGAAAATCACATCAGATGACAAAATGGTGGACAGTCACACTTAGCCAAGTTGACACATATTTTGGGGGATACAATTAAGTCCATAACAAGCACCATCCAGTTTTAGCCTTCCTATTTAAAAAAAAAAAAAAATTTTTTTTTTTTTAATTTTAGTTCTGTTTGCTCAGGGACAAATTCCTAGGCCCTAAAACAACTGGTTAGACTCAGCAATATAGCACCCACTTTGAGCAATAAAGTTGGAAGTTTTGTCCTAGATGGGCAGATTAGCAAGTAATACATACATGGGCTATGGTGAAATTGTGCACTACAGGTTAGTAAGTAAGCGCAGGTAAGCCCTTGCATATCTTGCTTATTGGGTACTCAGTCCCTGGTCATGGGAATAAGATAATGGTCCTATTATTAGAACCAAGGGTTAAAGACACCAAGGGGCTCTCCTTATTCAAGTGTCTAATCTGTGGACTGACAGATCTCTTATTTTTCTTGTTTCGGGGCCAGCATTCACAGGGAAAGGAATGAAGTTGTGGTTTAACTGGTACTTATCAAGTTGATATAGAAAGACATAAAAGATAGAGTGAGGCAAAGCTTCTGCCCCCATCAGCCTGTGGAGACTATTGCAGTGAAGTCATTATTGAAAACCTCTGCCAAATGCCATCCATGATTATTTTCAGTCGCCATCTGTTTATTTTATTTGAGTGTTCTTTATTTCTTGAAACTGTGGGTCTTCACCTTTGCTTTCTTGAATACAGTTCATTCCCCACTGGTTTTCTTATTCTCATGACTTATATCTTCTCACTTTCCTTTGCTGGTTCCTTTTCATTCAAATCATGTGAACATCAGAGTTTCACTCAAATCTGTTCCTAGGGTTGTTATCCAAGTATTTTTAGGTGATATCATTGCCTCAGTGAGCATTTTTCTGGGAATGCATATATCTTTACTATTGATTGAAATCTGAAAGTTGGAAACAAGAAGGATGAGTAGTTGGACAATATGATAGAGAGGACCTGGAGATCACCCAATAGAATTTTGCAAGACCAACAAATTCTTCATTGTAAACACCTTTTTTCAACAACATAAACAGCCACTATGTACATGGACCTCACCAGATGGAATACACAGGATTCAAAGAGACTACATTTATGGAGACAAGTGAGAAGCTCAATATCATCAGTCAGAACAAGGTGAGGGGCCAGCTGTGGAACCAGACCATCAGTTGCTCATATATAAGTTCAAGTTGAAACTGAAGAAAACTAGAGCAAGCCCACAAGAGCCAAAATACAACCTTGAGTATATCCCACTTGAATTTAGAAACCACCACAAGAATAGATTTGATGCATTGAACACCATTGACCGAAGACGAGACAGGTTGTGGGATGACATCAAGGGCATCGTACATGAAGAAAGCAAAAGGTCATTAAAAAGATAGGAAAGAAGAAGTTTCCGGGATAAACTGAATGCTTCAAAGGTCAGCGGAGCAAGGGCGGGGCTTTGGGGACCATGGTTTAAGGGGACTTCTAAGTCAATTGGCAAAATAATTCTATTATGAAAATATTCTGCATCCCACTTTGAAATGTGGCATCTGGGGTCTTAAATGCTAACAAGCGGCCATCTAAGATGCATCAGTTGGTCTCAACCCACCTGGGTCAAAGGAGAATGAAGAACACCAAGGTCACACGATAACTAAGAGCCCAAGAGACAGAAAGGGCCACATGAACCAGAGACCTACATCATCCTGAGACCAGAAGAACTAGTTGGTGCCCGGCCACAATCGATGACTGCCCTGACAGGGAGCACAACAGAGAACCCCTGAGGGAGCAGGAGATCAGTGGGATACAGACCCCAAATTCTCACAAAAAGACCATACTTAATGGTCTGACTGAGACTAGAGGAATCCTGGCGGTCATGGTCCCCAAACCTTCTGTTGGCCCAGGACAGGAACCATTCCCGAAGACAACTCATCAGACATGGAAGGGACTGGACAGTGGGTAGGAGAGAGATGCTGAATGAAGAGTGAGCTAATTATATCAGGTGGACACTTGAGACTGCGTTGGTATCTCCTGTCTGGAGGGGGGATGGGAGGATAGAGAGAGTTGGAAGCTGGCAAAATTGTCCCGAAAGGAGAGACTGGAAGGGCAGACTCATTAGGGGGAGAGCAAATGGGAGTATGGAGTAAGGTGTATATAAACTTACATGTGACAGTCTGACTTGATTTGTAAACGTTCACTTGAAGCTCAGTAAAAGTTAATTAAAAAAAAAAAAAGGAAAGAAAGAAAAGACCAAAATGGATGTCAGAAGAGACTCTGAAACTTGCTCTTGAATGTAGAGCAGCTAAAGTAAACATAAGAAATGATGAAATAAAGTATGGATTATACCTCAACCTTAAGAAAACAAAATCCTCACAACTGGACCAGTAAGTAACATCATGATAAACGGAGAAAAGATTCAAGTTGTCAAGGATTTCATTTTACTTTACAGTCAACAACCCATGGAATCAGTCAATTAAATGACATATTACATTCAGCAGATCTGCTGCAAAAGACCTCTTGAAAGTGTTAAAAAGCAGAGATGTCACTTTGAGGACTGAGGAACACCTGACCCAAGCCATGGTATTTTCGGTCACCTCATATGCAAACAAAAGCTGGCAATGAATAAGGAAGACTGAAGAAGAATCAATGCCTTTGAATTATGGTGATGTTAAAGAATATTGCCTATACTGTGGACTGCCAGAAGAATGAACAAATCTGTATTGGAAGAAGTATAGCCAGAGCACTCCTTAGAGACGAGGATGGCAAGACTTGATCTCGTGTACTTTGGACATGTTTTCAGGAAGGACCGTTACCTGAAGAAGGATATCATGCAAGGTAAAGTAGAGGGTCAGCGAAAAAGAGGAAGACCCTCAAGAAGATGAACTGACACAGTGGCTGTTGTGTTGTACTTTGGGTTGCTGTGAGTTGGAACTGACTCGACAGTATCTTAACAAACAACAAGAGGAAGACCCTCAAGGAGATGGACTGACACAGTGGCTGCAACAATGGGCTCAAACATAACAATTGTGAGGATGGTACAGGACGGGGCAGTGTTTTCTTCTGTTGTACTTTGGAACCGACTCGACGGTGTCTTAACAAACAAGAAATACCTGTAATTGTGCCCCTATGTGCTTTGTTACATATATGGATTTATATGTGTGCACACATGCATGCATATAAATACACATATATATACACACATGTATTCCTGCATGTATTTTTTTGGTTGTACAGGTATTCTTTGAAATGTTTTATTCTGGCAAATTTTCTGCATTTTGAGATTACATTTAAATAAAAAGTTTAATTTTTTTGACAGTCACAAACTACCTTAAATGATATTTTCTTTCATAGAATTTCCTCTAAAATAAATAATAAAACACTTCCCAAGAAATAATTTTTTAAAGTTTTCTTTATAAAACCCTCAATGTTTTATAAACCCTTATCTCCTTCCTAAAATAGGCATCACCCTATTTTCAGTTATTTAACCTTCTCACTTCATTGACTTTGCACTGCCCACCACTTAAAGTACACATTCCGTAGAACTAGACTTTGTCATTACTTCCTGCCTTCTACTATGCCTGCCCAAAACAGAACACCCCTTGTCTCCAGCATCAGCCATGATTTTCATCATTTTTCTTCCCCATTCCTCTATGCCATCTTTTTTCCTCTTAACAGAAAGGGTAATACTAAATCCTTTCCAATTCTATCTCTTCTTATGTATTTATATATTCCTTGAACATTTCATCTTTAATTGTTTCTTATATCTTCATTCTCTCTTTGTCTAAAAATATGCCCAGGGGCCACTACTTCCAAAAGAACCCTCTCTGTTGACCCTGTCTTTCTCACCAGACTACCACTTTGTCTCTCCTTTTTTTCCACAGTGAACCTTTTGAAAGTCATACTCGGTGCTTTTAACTTTTACTCACACTACAGTCCATTTTGGCTTACTGAGACTGCACTGTTAGAGGTCACCAGTGGCCTCTTAATTGTTTTCCAGGGGCCTTTTTTCAGTCTTTATCCTACTTAATATCCCTGTAGTGTTGGATGTTGTTGACTACCACATTTTCCTAATTCTTCTTACTTCATCTCCCCTTCCATTGCTCTTCAGGATCTTATATGTTGACATTTCCTTTGGTTTCAGTCCTTGGCATCTATTCTTGTATCTTAAAGCTAACGACAATTTGCTGCTGTTTCCCAAATCCATGCCTCTTCCACCTAAGCTCCAGAACTTTGTTTCATATGGAACCTTTCCACCTGAGTATCCTGCAAGTATTTCAAATTCAGCATATTCAGACCCCTTTCTCATCTACCAGATTTGCTTTTACTTTTATCTCAGTTAATCACATCATTTTCTACTCTGTTGATCAAACTTGGCACTTTAACATTTGACTTTTTTTCTAACTTTCCATATCTAAAAATCAATAAGTCAAACCAATTTTTCGTTCAAAAATATCTTATCTTTGTTGCCTGTACCCTCTATCCCATTTTTATTATCTGTCACCTAAATAGCTATTCTACCACCACCTTTTTTTTAAATTAGTCATCTCCTTATTAAAATACCTATAAAATAAAACCTTTATTCCACCTAACCTCAGCCTACCTTTGCAGTTATGCCATATTTTACTCTGCATTATATCCCCTGCACTACAGCCATACTGAACTTACCCTGTTATGTGCCATGCCTATTTATAGCTCTGTGCTGTTTGTTCTGCCTAGAACACCAAGTCCTACATTTTTTCTAATACTGTGGTCTTAGTAAACATGTAGTCTACATCCCAAGGCCCCATCAAACCAAAAACCAAACCCACCGCCATTGAGTGGATTCCGACTCATAGCAAGCAGCCCTATATGGTTTCCAAGGCTGTAAATACTCTGCGGAAGCAGATTGCTGCATCTTTGTCCTGCAGAGTGACTGGTAGTTTCGAGCCACCAGCCTTTCGGTTACCAGTAGATTGCTTTAACCACAGTATCTCCAGGGCTCCTGCAAGACCCCACGGGTGACAATTTTACTAAATATTTCACATTCTTCTAGTAGGCTTTCACACTGAAAGAGTCTTCCAGACTAAAACGGGAGGTTCTTAATACCCTCTACCCTGCTTCTTCTACTCAGCCAAGTTTTCTACATATTTCAGGGCCTATGACCCTTTGACTTCCAGCACTTCTGTCTCTCGGTGCCATATTCCTGCTAGAGCCTTGGAGACTGGAAGTAGATGGGAAGCCAAGTCTGCGGATTCTTCTTAGGAGAGCATCTAAGAGAGCAGGAGGGCTCCTGAGGCATTCTGACACTTAAACAGTTCCTTTGGGTAGAAGGATATAGGGTGATATTGGACAGCCAAAAAGATAGATATTTAATATTCTTTTAGGCTGCCCTTCACTTGAGACCCCATTCTGTATTTGGAGAACCCCCCACTTAATCTTGGTAAAAGGAGAGGCTACCTCTCTGTTTCCATAAGAACAAAAAATGCTAAATATTCTTTCCAGTCCTTTTGCTTCCGGGGCATTGTCACATGGCTTAGGCTCTGCCATCTAAACTTCCTGAATTTGAATAAAGAGGTAATAAGGCAAAGAAGCAGGGACCATGGGGAAGTCTGTGTTGGAAGTAGAGATGGCATCTGCTTTAAGTGAAAGTTTACAGTTCAAGTGCGTTTCTCATACAATGTGTTCTTATACACACATTATTATGTGACCCTAGTTCTCCCTATGATGTGACTGTACAGTCCTCTCCATCCTGTATTTCTCGTGTCCATTCAGCTGGCTCCTGTCCCCTTCTGCCTTCTCGTCTCGCCTCCAGACAGGAGCTGCCACATAGTCTCACGTGCCTACTTGAGCTAAGGAGCACACTCCATACCAGTATTATTTTATGTCTTATAGTCCAGTCTAACCTTAGTCTGAAGAGTTGGCTTCAGGAATGTATAGTTTTGGGTAACAGAGCATTTGGGGGGCATGTCCTCTGGGGTCTCTCCAGTCTCAATCAGACCATTAAGTCTGGTCTTTTTACTAGAATTTGAGTTCTGCATCCCACTTTCCTCCTGCTCCGTCAGGGCAGTCATTGGTGGTAGCCGGGCACCACCTAGTTCTTCCAGTCTCTGGCTGATGAAGTCTCTGGTTTATGTGGCCCTTTCTGTCTCTTGGGCTCATATTTTCCTCGTGTCTTTTGCTGTTCTTCATTCTCCTTTGCTCCAGGTGGGTGGAGACCCATTGTTAGATCTTAGGTAGCCTCTTGCTAGCTCTTAAGAGCCCAGACGGAGATAGCTTCTGTTTTAGCTGCAGTCTCATGCCAGTGGTGTTTCTAGTGTAAGCAGCACTGGTTTCCTCACTGAATCAGTTCTGTGACCTGATTTTAGGAATTGTGGGCTCCAGGCCTGCAGCTCTCCTGACAATTTTGAGCTATCCAAAGCCTTTTTTTTTGTATTGCAATAAAATATATTTAACAAAACATTATTTTAACCATTTTTAGGTAGGTGTACAGTTCAGTGATAATTACATGCATTCACCATGTTGTGCAATCATCACCACTATCCATTTTCAAATGTTTCCCTCACCCTAAACAGAAACTCAACTGCCCTTAAATAACAACTCCCCATTTCCTCTACCCCCTCCCCCAGCTTCTGGTAACCACTAATAAACTTTGTCTCTATGCATTTGCATGTTCTAGATATTTCATAGAAGTGTGATACAATAGTTGTCTGTAGCTGACTTATTTCACTCACATGTTTTCAAGGTTCATCCATGTCGTAGTGTGTATCAGTACATCATTTCTCTTTATGGCCGAGTAATATTTCATTGTATGTGTGTACTACATTTTGTTTATCCATTCATCTGTTGATGGACATTACATTGTTTCCACCTTTTGGCTACTATGAAAAATGCTGCAGTGAAGTTGGCGTGCATTGGTGTACTATTTTATTTAGCTGTAGCAGACAATGGGTCAGCTCTACTGTGTCTTGTAGGGTCGCTATGAGTCAGAATCAAGTGGACAGCCATGGGTTTGATTTTATTTAGCAGTCTTAGTTTTTTGTTTTTCTTTTGGGCGGTGAGCTGTCCCTTGAAAAATTGTTACGTGGTTTGTATTCAGGTGCTTGTGTTTAGACAAGGGCTTTATAGTTTTCTAAATGTTTGTGGTTGTAGTGGAAGACTTTTTCCTTTTTCTGGATCTTTGGTGAAGATAATGCATTTCCTTAACTTAGGTCTTTATAGGATACTCAGTGTATAACTAAATTTTGACATCACTGAAGTGCTGATATTTCTTCTCAGATTAGCTTTTCCATAATTTTGTGGCATTGCATAAATTAGGGGTCATGATAAGTTAGAATGTTTTCAGTGTTATATACTTAGAATCGTAGCACTATTTCACTGTATTGATTTTGAACTGTAGTCACTTGTTCCTGGAGAAAGAAGGTGAAAAATGATTATTTTGACCCCTTTTGAATTTATGTAAATGGTTGTAGTTATTTGGAAACCTGACTTCAGTAATATTTGGTCTATTACACAAATAATAAAAACATCAGGTTTGAAAGAAGTGGAAACCCTGGTGGCATAGTGGTGAAGAGCTGCAGCTGCTAACTGAAAGGTCAGCAGTTTGAATCCACGAGGCATTCCTTAGAAACTGTACGGGGCAGCTCTGCTCTCTGCTGTAGGGTTGCTACGAGTCAGAATCGGCTCAGCGGCAATGGGTTTGTTTGTTTTTTTTTGTTTGTTTGTTTTGAAAAAAGTGTAAAAGGAAGGTGTACGGCAAAGAGGAGATGACTTACTGACATGGAAAACAAATGCAGGCACTCGTAAATGGAGTTTTTTCTGACTCTGTCCTGTGTCTTATTGCACTAATACTCAGTACTAACATTCTCATATTCATTTATTATTCAATTTGTATTTGTCTTACCTTTATTGCCATATTGTATGTTTGTTTAGATAGTAAATTCATCTTAAAGTTGTTTTCTTATTTTCTCCACATGGGAAATGATGGCATGTAGTAGTCGATAAATATTTATTGATTCATTGACTTTATAAATTAAAAACATTGATTTTTACGTGTAATTTATTCATTTGTGTATTCAAATATATTTATATTTATTGAAATGGCTAGACTATGAGATATGGTTATTATAGTAGACTAAATGGTCCTTGTCTTTGAGGAGCAAATAGCAGTCTATAAGAAGAGTTCTTATGGTAGAATAATTTTTATCTCCCCTTCTTCAAGTCCCCAAAATAATTAAATGAGGTAATTCGACCAACTCAGCTGACTTGGAAATAATAAGTCTACCACAGACTCTTTTGCCAGTTAAATACTGGTTTCTAGGATTTTTAAGTGGCTAAAGTGCTGAATGGCCGAACATTGTTTTGTGGGGTGTAAATGTAGTAGGATTCTGGCTATCTGGATTTTTAATCATGTGAATTTATGACTACTTATGTGCAAATAGTTCTGCACACTTAAATTAATGCCATCACCCTGATAACAGAGATCCATTGATACTAGTTGCCTTAGTATAAAAAGCTAAATATAATTTTTTACAGAATGGATTGAAACCAAGATTATCCCGTAAAATAAAAATTTGCTGCATAGCAACATAAAAACAGCAGTTAACTGAGAAAATACAGTTAGCACTAGAAAGACATGTCATCATGTTTAACTATAAACTGTGGATTGAATTCTCATTACCTGAGATAGAAAGAGGATGCTTAACAGCAAAGTAGAAGGGCATTGCAAGCAGGAGCAAGAAGCACCATGGAAAGATATCTGAGCAGGTGTTTTAATCCTCTGATAGGTCATGCAGGAGATTAAGAAGCAGTGTTGATTTGATAGTATTGGTACGTAAGAAACTCACTACTGCTTTGCTGATTGGTGGAAAGAGATCTTCCCTTCCTGCAGATTCTAAGGTTAGATTAAGTTCTCAATTTAATTAGTGAAGGGTACAAAATGTTATCAGAAGCAGAACAACCAAACAGAGTTTTAGTACATATCACAGCATTGTTTCTTTCGGCCCTAGAGTACCTGAGAGCTGCCAGTGATGCTGTCAGCATGAGGTAGACTTTTACAGATCCAGAAAGCTCAATTCTGTTCCACCACTGTCCTTGTGGACTTTGGGCTATATCTCATCATTCTGAAAGAACTTCATCTAAGAGTAGGAAGGCATCCATTTCAAGGTGATATTTGAAAGTACTGGTTCTTTTGGTTTGGTTTCATGTTCCAGACTCTTGCCCTCTACTTTAAAGACTAAGTTACTCAGTCTCTCATATGCAGTAAAGCTGACTCTGCTGAGACATTGGGTAAACCAGTCAGATGGACTAGAATACTTGAATTGGCATTGTCAGGGTATTCTTGTCCAGTGGTCCAGTTATCTGGACAATTAAATTACAGTAAACCAACTAATTAACCCTAGAAATCACCCTCACGTGGCTTGAAATCCAGTGATCAGTGCAGTTATCCCAACGTGAGAAGGCAAATCATAATCAGAAATTATTTGGTTAAGTCCATGTCTGTTTCAGATGACTTCAACTAACAAACAGATCAATTTATATGTTGATCTTAGTTTCAAGGAGAGAAAGTTTCTCCCTTTATTTTCATGTTCTAGAGAAATGTTTCTCAACTTCTTTTGAAAATCAGTCTTCATCTCTAAAATGGAAAATGTAAAAAGATTGCAGTAACATCACTTCTACAAGGCTTTCCAGCCCTAAAACTACATGACCTTTTTCTGAAGTTCACTGTGAATAAATGTTTAACCCCTATTTCATGTCTGATTGGCCTACCTGATCTTCAAAAGAAACAGGGTAACAGATGTGACAAAATTTTATGAACCTCAGTTTGCGATAGGTCAACATTATGCTGGCTGTATCGATAAAAGGAGCAGTAGGTACCCTGAGATACCAATGTCAGAGCTTCTAGGGGAATCATCCTAAGACTACTGCACCCAGACGTGACAGTGGCATTAGCAGAGTGAGTCATGGGAACATTCATTCCTAACACTGTATCAGCTTGAGTAGAGGAATTACTTTTATATGTAATTGATACAAGGAATGCAAAATTGCATAGTGTTGAAACTTCTGGAAACATGCCAAGTTTGTCCTTTCCTTTGTTAGTTCCGAAAGAGGCATGCTGTGTTAAGTTGCCATGCGTTATAAGAGAGTATCTCTTCATCTTTTCTTTTGGAGGCAGGTGAAAAGATACTTCTGTATCTCCTGTTTTTTGTTGACAGAAAAACATAGAAGTAGTAGAGAATTAAAAACTAGTAGATATACAAATGTGTAGAATCATAGGAATTCAGAATTGGGAAGGATCCTGGATGTCTTTCTCATGCAGGTCTTACTGAGGCATAGATCTATTGTCTTCCAAACTGTTGTTCATCCAGGCTTCTTAAATATTTTCAGTGTAGAATTCACTACCTCTCAGGACAAAATATTACATTTTTGGCTAAGTCTCCTTGTAAGTCCTTTGTTAGGTAGAATTGAAATGTGTCTTCTACTATCGTCATACCTGATCATAAGTGTTGGAACTGTTCACACTGTTTCCTATAGCTGCAGTTTAACTTTTTCAAGTATTTTGGTTGATAACATTTTGTATTTTTCATCTAGCTTGTAACACTTCAGGAAGCAAAACTGCTGCTAAATGAGGATGATTACCTTATTAAAGCTGTATATGACTACTGGGTGAGAAAACGTAAAAACTGCAGGGGGCCATCGCTCATTCCTCAGATCAAACAAGAGAAAAGGGATGGCTCTACAAACAATGACCCCTATGTTGCCTTTCGGAGGAGAACAGAGAAAATGCAAACTCGAAAGGTAATGTGCAAACTGATTTAATTGGAATGTAGCTTGATAGTATTTAAGACCAATAGTTTTTCTGCTGATAATTTAAATAATCTGAACACAGTGGGGGGCTTACTGACATTGATTAACTTCATGTTAGAAATCCTGCTGTTCAGTAGCTTCTGTTGGCAGTTGTTTACAGTGTTTATTTAATACCCACACCCTTTATAAATCTACCGATCATACAGTTTTAGACGTGGCCACTGAAGTGATATGAGGAATTAAGTGTCCTTGAAGTTTTGAGTTCTTCAGTAAAGTACACCTTACTCTTGTGCCTCTGCCCTTTTTGGGAAGCTGATAGTTTGAAACACTACTACTTTTCTTTGTTGGATGCTTAAGAGCTCACAGTTGCCTTGGATGAGATTCTAATTCTTGCAGGTAAAAATGGACCCTGCTGCTTCTAGCTTCTGTGGAGCCATGGGAAGTAATGAAAGGTTCATTTTTAAGCCTGTTCTACCAATAATCCAAAGCAACTCAGTGGAATCTTTTCTCTCCTTTTCTAAGTTGTCAGTTGTGTCAGATTTCAAGTCGATGAACCCTGGCTTTCAGATGCAATGTGAGGCAAAATTTTAAGTAAGAGAAATAGGTCTCATGCTGTGAAATGATGTAGTATAGAGGAGTACATTATTTCAGAGGGGTTAGAAAAATCACACCATCACTGCCTTCTGTTTCTCATAATTAAGAGTAAACACTACACACGGTGACACGGCCTCTAACATTGCAAAGTATCAGGAAAAATTATAAGTGTTAAAACCATGAGGAATTATAATTGGAGGCAAGACATTTTCCATGGATTCTTTTATCTCCAAACATGGAAAGATTGTCCTTGTCAGCTGTTAGTAGAACAGCTGTGAAGCAGAACAGCTGCCAGAGACAGTATATTTTAGGAAAAACTTTCCCAATGGTTAGTAACCAGAGTTTCTCCAGCTCTTTCTTACGGGCATGATTTTCTTAAAACGTTATATGATGGATTTCCCGAGTATAGATGACATTCCTTAGCCCTGGCTGAATTTTCAATATGGTGTTCTAGTTCTCAGCTAAGGAAATCTGGGATACTTCATGACAGCTTAGAGCCTTGCTTAGAAAAGACTTGCATGAAATAAGCTTGTGAATGCAGTAAAACTTTACAAATGTGCACTGTTGAGCATAAGGAAGACGTTTGAACCATTGAAAAATCTGAATTACCAAGTGCTTTTTAAAAAAAGTGAAACATAGATTCTTAGCAATGTCTTTGTAAATAAAAGTAGTTGGGCCTCTAATGAATAGGTTTGAAGTACTTATAACTAGCAATGTTTGGGGGCATGTAGACAATATTGTAAAAGTTTAAATATATTTTAGTCTTAAATAGGTTAAGTCACTGTTTCCTGACCAGCTTATGTTGCTAATTACTATAACTGATTCCTGTGCTTAGGCCCTTCACCACTGTCCAATAATTATAAAAACAAAAACAAAACCTGTTGCTGTCAAGTCGATTCCTACTCATAAAAACTCATAGCTACCCCATATAACAGAATAGAACTGCTGCATAGGGTTTCCAAGGAGCAGCAGGTGGATTTGGACTGCCAACCTTTTGATTAACAGCCTGAGCTCTTAACCACTGCACCACCAAGACTTCGTGGAATAACTATAAAAAAAAACCAAACCCAGTGCCGTCAAGTCGATTCCGACTCATGGCAACCCTATAGGACAGAGTAGAACTGCCCCATAGAGTTTCCAAGGAGTGCCTGGCAGATTCGAACTGCCGGCCCTTTGGTTAGCACTTAACCACTACACCACCAGGGTTTCCAGGCTTTTTTCTGACACTCTTGATTTCTACCCTTTTTCTTATCTGTTATTTTTATCATCCTCTGTAGTGTGGTTCATTTTCTTCTTCAGTATTCTTTACTTTTTATTCCTCTCTGTTTTCAGCTGTGAGACTGAAAACTATTCCCCATTGTGCCTGCTGTCGCTAGTAAGAAATGTCTATATGTTGTACAGTACGAACAATAGGAAAACAGCAGACACTGTATACCCCCTAGGTCTTTGAGAGGTGGGCAGTCGCTGGAATATGCAAAAATGAATACAGCTAACAAAGACTCTATGCTTCCTTTTCTATGTCCATAAACTTAAAAATACTTATATAGCTGATGCAAAGGTAAGGGACTCCTGAACTATTGGATTGGCACTCAAGGATTTAATTACAATTCTCTACACTAATGTTTCATTCAGGAGTGCTTGAGTACTTTAAGGAGCCCTGGTGGCACAGTGATTTGAGGGTAAGGGTCATGTGCAATACCCTGCACAAAATTGGCACCTTAATATTTGCTGTTGGTGATCTAATTTTTTTTTTTTTTTAATTTGGAGGTATTGCTGCCTGTTTACCTTAAAAAAAAAATTTTAAACAATGCTTTAGGTTTGCCTTTTGTCACTTAGTGCTGGAGAAAAAAAATATTAATTTTTTAGAAGATAAAAGAATGACTTTTTAATATAGCATGTTTGAATAAATTGGATTTAGTGACTTTCAAATGCAAGAAGTTGTACACAAAAGAAAAAAGAGTAGAACTTTGAATCTTTTTCAATTTGTATTTTGTCTTCTGTAATCCTCCAATGTGAAACTGCTGGCTTTCTTCAGATTCTTATTAACTCAAGGATGAACAATTGCAGTTCTGTCTGGACACGTAGATTGAGGGGTAATAATGGTATATTTTTAACTAAATAGTTCAGTACCTAATATAATGTTTAATTACTCTCTGTCTCTATGTATGTGTGCATGTGTGTGTATATATATATATATATATGATTGAATAAAATAATGGTAATTTTTACATACAAGTGGATGCAGCTAATTACAGCTGAGTCTTCTCTAGTTATTAAACAAAACTTCTACCTTGTAAGTTAGTTCTTATGCTTGAAAGTAAGAACTTCCTAATGATATCTGAAGTTCAGAATTTTCACTCAATCTCTTTTTCTCCTCTGCAATGGGGTGTTATGACACTGAATCATGATTACCCCATTTCTTGAGATGCTTGACACCCACTTTCAGGTTTATATCCAAGTTTCTGAAGTGAAGATTCTCTTGCCGTTGTTACTGTTTGCATTGTAGTACATTGAAACTGCCAACCTGCAGTTACAGAGATGGATGGATGGAGACTCATTTGGCTTTTTCTAGGTACTTGATCTTGACGGAACTGTTCCGCTGTGTTATTGGGAAAATGTCTTGCAGCAATAGGAATGGGCTACATTTTCTGATACACTAGGTTTTTATTTCAGGTGGACTTTTTTTAAATTTGTGTGCACAGACATTAATATCTCCTATGCCATTCCATCTTTTCTAACAACTGACAACATTTTTTTAATGAATACTTATTGAGAGAATGTGCTTATATTTTGAGTTAAGTAGATTCTTTGTGTAATTGCTGTTTAGATGATTTGTTAATATTTTTACTTATATAGGATGAATTTGGGTGTATTAAGGTTTTGTTGAGTGAAAGTGAAAATCTGGATAATTGGGTTCACTGATTATTCTTCTAATGTTGTTTTCAATAGAATCGTAAGAATGATGAAGCCTCTTATGAAAAGATGTTGAAATTGAGACGAGAGTTTAGTAGAGCCATAACCATTTTGGAAATGATTAAGAGAAGAGAGAAAACAAAACGAGAATTATTGCACTTAACCTTAGAAGTTGTGGAAAAAAGGTAACATTGCTACTATTACATACTAATGGTAGCTTACTTTATACAAATGGTAGGCAAAATGTAACCAGATTTTTTTTTTTTGTTTTTCTCTCAACTGTGTGATGATTCTGATTCTCTAACAGAATTTGTGTTTATGAAGATTACTTGTGTTCCTGCTTTTAAAAATCAGATTAATCTAAGTTATCAACATGGGATTGCAAATTTTTATATTTGTGTGTAGCATAGATGCTGTAATACCCTTAATTTTTACGTGTGTGTGTGGAATCCTAGATTTTTATTTAGAAAAAAATCTAAATATCATTTTGCCCAATTCTCTATATCAAAGTTCTGTTTAAAAAGAATTTGAGAGAAGCGAATGTTTAATTGATTTCATTTTCTAACTAGGTAGAAAACAATTTTTGTTTCAACTGTTTTGGAAATGTGTTCTCAAGTGTAATAGTCATTTTACTGCATAATTAAGTAAAACTGTACTAAATCTAACAGAATTGTGAGGTAAGTATTCTCAACATAATTTCCTAGGGCTTGATAATATAAAAGATAGGGAAAACTTGTCTTCTGTGTACCTTAGAAGTTTTTTTGGTTTTTGGTGTTTTGTCTTTACTAATTCCAAAAACGAGTTTCATTATTCCTGTAAATTTTCTCTTTAAAATGACCTGATTAATTGTAGGCTCTGTTGGATTGGTTGTATTCCAATTATTGAGGCATCACTGATTTTTCTTCTTTATTCTTAAACTATGCAACATATTCTTACCTTTTTAAGATACCATTTGGGAGACTATGGTGGTGAAATCCTTAATGAAGTGAAAATCAGTAGATCAGAAAAAGAGTTATATGCCACTCCAGCAACTCTTCATAATGGAAATCATCACAAAGTCCAAGAATGTAAAACTAAGGTGAATACCCCCTGGGGAGAAGCATGTGTGGTAATACTGATCAATTATCGATTCCTGCAGTTGCGTTAATATAGTTTGGTTAAGGAAGAAAGTAGTTAATGTGGATTTAGTTCTTTCTATTTCCCGAGCACTTTCCTAAGAATTTTTACGTACGTATTGACCCAATAATACTCCTTACAGTCCTTTACCTGTGACTTCTAGATCATACAGCTAATAAGTGGTAGAGTCAAGGTTTGAATCCAGGTCTGACACCAAAGTTCATGTATTTTTCACTATACTATTTGCTTCCCTAGAGATTAGGATAATTACAGTTTAGTTACCACTAGCCTTATTAGCAAACCCTGTGTTGTAGTGACAGGCATTGAAATCTAAAACGCAAACTTTCTTCACTGAGAGTATTGAAAGTTATTTTTGTCATCATCATTGCCAGAACCAGAATTTTTATCAGCTGCTATCTAGCTGAGTGACTTGAGAAAGTCCTCCGACTTTTGAACCACCATTTCTTCCTAATAAAGAGCCAAACTAAGGGATTACTTTGGTCTCTTAGACTAAGTAGTTATATATGTATATATATATTTGTATACACATACTCACTTGGTATATAAAATAACTGGGAGATACAAGAAAATAATATTTAATTTTAAGGAACGTAGGTTTAAATAAGGAACATATTTACTGAAGCATCTTAACAATAGAGCTTGAATTGCAGTAAAATTTAAAACGTGACTTAGGGTGTTTGTGGAAAATTCATCTTTTAAAAATGTACACTAGTCCTCATTTTTCATGGATTCATTCTTAAAGGTCAAGGAAAATGTGGAGCAGGGTGACTCCTCCTTTATTCAACTCAAGTCAATTCAGACACCAAAACACCAGAGTTCTTATTAATCACAGGCATCTAGCTGACCTACTTTAAATCACACCTCCCTCTATAGCCCAAAAAGTGTCAGTTTATAAGCTGTTTTTTAAAATCCATTTTATATAAATTATTAATTGTCCAAGGTTTATGATTTGTAAGCATAGAATACGATAATCCTAACCCAAAATTAATGACAATCAACCTTTATTATAGTGATTCTTAATTTAGATCTTTTTTTTTTTTTTAATAGGAATAAATGCTCAGCCTATTCAGATACTAATTTTAGAGATACGGTTGCATGCACTGTTGTCCTACCCCACTGACACATAGTTGACTATATTTGCTTTGTCACACATCACACCTTAAAATATGAATAGTTTCTAAGAAGTTGAACTTTTTATTTTAAGATACAGAGTCTGTACCCATTATATGAAACAGTGTCTTACTAAATAATTTGGCAGTTAAAAACATTTTCATTGTGTGTACCACTCTAGTTTTAACATCTGGACTACGTGGGGAAATGTATATAACTTATTAAATATTTTTATACCTTGATATTTCTTCTACTTTGGCATTTAGAGCAGTCATTTTCAAACTTTTAAAAGTGGTAGATCCCTTTTATAATAAGGGATGCCAGTATGTTAAACAGATAGAAACAGCTGCTCTACTAAATGGGGGAGGGGGACTAGGGCTGAAAACCCACCCCTTCAGCCCTTTCCTTTTCCAGATGGCTGTTCAGGAATCTCTACAGAACCCTGGGGCACTTGAGAACAATTTGATAATTATTTGGTTGAGGCAGTAATTATGCATTCTAAAAAGTGGAGGTTTTTTTTTCTAGTTTGTAAGCTTTTTTTTTTCCCAAAAAAATTACCACCCATAGAAAAATTTTCTAAGTTGGTAAATAAGTGTATAAATGAACTACTGAATTCATAATCCAGTTCAAGTTATGTAAAAAATAAAAGGTTATTAATTTTCATCTTTAATACAGTGGATTTAAATAAAATAAGAATTGAATTTAAATACTTTTTAAATGTTGGATTGTATAAGTAATAATTTTTAAAATCACTAACTTTTAAGTATTAAAGCAGTATAAAAAGTAAATTTAAGCACTATGGTTATTTTTCATTATAACTTGGAGAAAGTAAAACACTTCAACTTAGGATGGCAGAATAATTTTTGCATATTAACAACAGTACATAAAATCACTTCCTGGGCAAAGATGTATGTTTTTCAAAGAGCAGTATAGTTTTCATGATTTCTAAATGATTTTCATTTCTTCCTTTTGGGGGAAAAATCCTCATGTAAACAGCACCCTCATCATTTATCTTTGAAGGAAGAGGCTTCTGATGTGGTTCGTCAAAAGAAGAAGTACCCAAAGAAGCCTAAAGCAGAGACTTTGATTACATCTCAGCAACCCACTCCTGAGGCATTGCCTGTGATCAATAAGAGTGACATTAAGCAATATGACTTTCACAGCTCAGATGAAGATGAATTTCCACAGGTGCTTGTTTTAAAACTATTTTAAAGACATTTTCTTCTAGTCTTTTATATTGCTATAGTTTAAAAACATAATTGACATCTTAGAGTTTTTATTCCTGCTTTGTTCAGTTAATGTTATAGCATAAATATTTCTCATATTATTTATATAACCACTGAATTAGTACTTACTGTTTCATATTTTCCATTAGTTGATAGAATTTATTCTATTGTGGGGCATTTACATGGTTTTCGGGTTTTCCCTTTGATAAAAATAAACATCTTTACCTTTTCCCTCTGTATTAAAATAGATTTTTAGAAATAGAATTACTGAAACAAAGATAATCAATATTCTAAGACATTTAATACATAATTACAAGTTTTATATTGCCACCAACAATAATTGCCTTTTTCACAACATTTCACCAGCATTGTATTTTTTGCAACTTTTAATGTAAATTTTGTCACTGAGGCAATAACTACTTATCTTAAAATTTAGAAGGACTGTTCATGTTTTAATTGTGAAGATAATTCTTTGTATTATGTTGCAACAGTATTATACCAAAATGTTTGCAATTTAAAAATCTTAGTTTTATCTTTATAAGCACTATTTTTAAAACAAGACCTTTGTCTTACATTTAAAAGGATCTTTTTGTTATTGTTTTTTTAATAATATTGTTTAGCAGCTGGTGTAGCAATACCTTCATTTTTCTTTTTTTCAGTATGGTATAGGAAATTTACAGTGAATACTATAACGAAGACCTTGTACCAACCACTTCCTTCAACATATTTTAACATTTTGACCTACTTAAAAAAATTTTTTTAGAGCACAGTTATGTTTGGAAGCAGGACTGTTTATAAAACACTTTATTGCTGTAATTATTTAAAATCTAGAGTTTACAGAAAATCTATCCTTTTTGACTGAACCCAACAAAAAACCCAGTGTCGTTGCGTCAATTAGGTTATATTATTTTTAAGGAGCCCTGGTGGTGCAGTGGTTAAGAGCTCAGCTGCTCACTGAAGGTTGGCCCCATCAGTAGCTCCTCAGGTGAAAAGACATGGCAATCTGCTCCCGTAAAGATTACAGCCTAGGAAACCCCGTGGGGCAGTTCTGCACTGTCCCATAGGGTTGCTATGAGTTGGAATCAGTTCGACAGCACACTACAACGTATTATGTTTACTTTTTTCACTGATTTAGTTTTACTAAATCAGGTAATATTTTGGTACTCATATGCATAGTAACTAAGATGTATCTTATTTATTATGCTCTTGAAAAGTACTTAACAAAATCATTTATTACTTTTGTCAAAGTATCATCCAGTTTGACTCTGGCAGGCCTTTGAATAGCCATAGCATATTAAATCAGGTAACCATTTTCAAGAAATGAGGGAAGTAGTGCCCTAATTAATGCTAGTTTTCTAGATAGAAAGTACAGGAAAGGACTTCTCTTAGTAGAGAAAACAGCACAGTAGAGGGAACTCTAGCAGTTTGGCACCTCTGAAACACATAACACAGAAAGAGAAGAGGAAAGTGGGAGTGAAAGGAATGCTGGCTAGAGTAGTAGCCAGATGGTGAATGGCCTGTATCTACTCTGTACATACGGGGAAATATTAAAGAATTCAAGTAAGAAAGTGACATGGTTAGAGAAACATATGCATAATAGCCTTACATCGCTAGTACTAATGCGAGCCTGGAATGTTTTGTTATACATTCCCAACCCTTGAAGAATAGTGCCTTGGGAAACCATGACCCGTAGAAACTTTTCCCTTGTTAGAATCAATACTTCCAACCTAATAGCAGGGCTGACTCAACGTGCTAGTTATATATTCCTCATAGATTAAGGAATCTTCATTTCTGTTCTAAATTCTTACGTTTATTCATATATCCTTAACCCCCATTCCTACATGAAAATTGCATTTTGAAACTTTTAGGTTCCTCCGAGTCCTTGTGGTATGCCTTTGGCAAACCCTCATTAATTTTTATAATGATATCCCCATGTTGCTAAAGAGTAAGTAAACATTTACCTGTACTATAGTTGGGTGGAAACCCTGGTGGCGTAGTGGTTAAGTGCTACGGGCTGCTAACCTAAAGGTCGGCAGTTCAAATCTGCCACGTGCTCCTTGGAAACTTTATGGGGCAGTTCTACTTTGTCCGGTAGGGTCGCTGTGAGTTGGAATCGACTCAATGGCAACGGGTTTTTTTGGTTATAGTTGGGTATCATTCAGTGCACCTGTTTAGAATGTAACTCTTACAAAACCATTGTCAAAGTAACTATATACTTCTTCTTTGTCCAATAAACAAGGAACAAGAGAATAGGGAGCCTTAAGAGAACAAACATTTTAACTAGATTTATCCAACTGATTTGTAACAAAGCAGAACTAAACACTGTCTCTTCTTCATCATACTTCTGATTTTAACATAAGCGCTCTCTTCCTGTGTCCCAGACTAAGCCCTGGAATCTGCTTCTCAGGGATGGTGGTAGGGAGGAGAAGGGATGATACACTTTATGCAGAGAATTTCTGAGACCTTGTGATGCTTCTTGTGTATATTTTAGAAGAAGTAGATGATTTGCAAAGGAACCGAAGTGTAAAATTCACATTTGGGATTTCCTTTCAGATTTCAGGTTGGGAGCTAGGTTCCCCAAGAAGCAGCAGCAGCCCCAGCTTACTGTTTCTATGTCTCCTCCGTTGGGTTGGTAGAGGTATATTGAAACCTCAAACAAATGCCTTTCTCCCCTGGATGACCCTTCACAGTGGTAATTACCACAGTTTGGAAATACTGTGGAGAAGACATTTTTCCTCTCAAAATTGGAAGAAAGGAATTTGTGAGGTTCGAAATTTTGCAAGTAACTATAGTTGAGCCAGCATTGTTAGAAAATGAGATGTACCACAGAGTGAGATTGTGAGACAACTGAAAATTAAGTACTAAAGCATCTCTCTCTGCTGTATCAGAGTATACTTGAATATCGTTTAATCTTTCTGATGGCACATTTAGAGTGTGTTGTATCAGTGCCCTTTAAATGCCCTCATTTTATAGGGATATTTGACCTGTTGTCACATGACCCCACACAGAATGCTTTATTTGTGTGTCTGTGTGTGTACATGGAAGAGATCCATATACATGCCCATTCCAAAGAAGGGTGATCTGATGGAATTATCAGTATCATTAATATCACATGCAAGTAAAATTATGCTGAAGGTAATTTAAAAATGATTGCAGCAGCACATCGACAGGGAAGTGCCAGAAATCCAATCTGGATTCAGAAGAGGACATGGAACGAGGGATATCATTGCTGATGTCAGATGGATCCTGGCTGAAAGCAGAGAATACCAGAAGGATGTTTACCTGTGTTTTATTGACTATGCAAATGCATTTGGCTGTGTGAATCATAACAAATTATGAATAACATTGTGAAGAATGAGAATTCCAGGATGCTTAATTGTGTTCATGGGGAACCTGTACATAGATCAAGAGGCAGTTGTTCGAACAGGACAAAGGTATACTGCGTGGTTAAAAATCAAGAAAGGTATGCATCAGGGTTGTATCCTTTCACCATACTTATTCAGTCTGTATGCTGAACAAATAATCTGAGAGGCTAGACTGTGTGAAGAAGATGGCATCAGGATTGGAGGAAGACTGATTAACAGCCTGTGATATGCAGGTGACACAACTTGCTTGCCAAAAGAGAGGTGGCATTGTAGCTTTCAATATGGATTACACCTCAACATAAAACAAAAATCCTCACAACTGGACCAATAAGCAGCATCGTGATAAATGGAGAAAAGATTGAAGTTGTCATGATTTCATTTTACTTGGATCCACAATCAATGCCCATGAATCCACCAGCAGTCAAGAAATCAAATGACATATTGCGTTGGGCAAATATGCTGCAAAAGACCTCTTTAAAGTGTTTAAAAGCAAAGATGTCACCTTGAGAACTAAGGTGCGCCTGACCCAGGCCATGATATTTTCAGTTACCTCATACACATGTGAAATCTTCACAATGAATAATGAAGACCGAAGACGAATGAATGCATTTGAATTTTATGGTGTTGGCGAGGAGTATCGAATATACCATGGACTGCCAGAAGGATGAACAAATCCGTCTTGGAAGAAATACAGCTAGAATGCTCCTCAGAAGCGAGGGTGGTAAGACTTTGTCTCATGTACTATGGACATTTTATCAGAAGGGACCCATCCCTGGAGAAGGACATCATGCTTCAAAAAGTAGAGGGTCGGTGAAAAAGAAGAAGACCCATCAATGAGATGGTTTGACACAGTGGCTACGACAGTGGGCTCAAGTATAACAATGATTGTGAGGATGTCACAGGACCAGGCATTGTTTCGTTCTGTTGTACATAGGGTCACTATGAGTCAGAACCAACCTCATAGTACCTAACAACAACATATGTGTATATAAAAAACCAAAACCAAACCCACTGCCGTTGAGTCTATTCCGACTCATAGCGACCCTATAGGACAGAGTAGAACTGCCCCATAGAGTTTCCAGGGAGCACCCGGCAGATTTGAACTGCCAACTTTTTGGTTAACAGCGGTGGCACTTAACCACTCTGCCACCAGGGTTTACATATATACACACACACACATATATATGTAAAATTTATTTTTGTTGTGGTTGATAGCACACACAGCAGACTATACACCAATTCAACATTTTCTACATACACAGTTCAGTGACATTGATTGCGTTCTTTGAGTTGTACAATCATTCTCACCCTCCTTTTCTGATCGTTCCTCCCCTATTAACATAAACTCAGTACGCTCTAAGTTTCTTATCTAATCTTTCATGTTGTTGTCAGTTTGATCCCATATAGATAGATCTTAAAAGAGCACAATGCTCAAGGCAGACATTCTTTACTAGTAAGCTAAACAGAATGCTTTTTAACATGTGATAGCTTTTTAAAGTGCTTTTAATTCTTTTGCTGTCAGATTGTGGGCTTCGCTGTTCTTTCTGGAGCCCAGTCTCCTTACCTTTAGCAAGTCTTCTCTCTTTTTCTAATTTTCTGCTTCTGATCTGCTAAGTTTGAAAAACGATTTAAAAATAAATGAGTAGGAAGTAAGGGGTTTCCCTTTGAGTAAGATGCATGGTCTGTATGGCTTTTTTTTTTTTTTTTTTTTGGCTATTCATAAGCTTTTTTTATTTCATTTTCAGCTTTATTACACAGAGAGAGTTACTGGATATAAACACACCTACCTATAGATGAAGTATAACTGTCATAATCAAGTATGGCCACATTATTTACAAAATATAAATGGTATATATAAAAAGCGTATATATAATTCTTTTTAAGTCCGTAACACATGTTCAGAAGCAGTTAAGCAATACCATGTATACTTACCTGCAAGAATTAGTCCATTGAAATTAATTATTTTTAACATATTTAAAAAAATTTTACTAGTCTTTAAATGCTTTTGGAAATTTACTGCATAGTATGTGTAATGTAGGCACCCTGGTGGCATGGTGGTTAAGCATTCAGTTGCTAACTGAAAAGTCAGTGGTTTGAACCCGCCGGTTATTCTACAGGAGAAAGATGTGGCAGCCTGCTTTCGTAAACATTTATGGCCCTGGAAACACTATGGGGCAGTTCTACTCTGTCTAGTAGGGTTGCTATGAGTCCGAATCAATTTGATGGCATTGGGATTGGTAGGTTTGGGTATGTATAAGGTAGGAGTGATTTACTGTTTGTCATCAGGATTTTAATTTTAGATCATTATAAGGATTGATCTATGGACTTTTGATAACCCATAAATGGAATGCCTCTTTTGTCTAGGTACCGTCCCCAGTATCAGAACCGGAAGAAGAAAATGATCCTGATGGTCCCTGTGCTTTCAGAAGGCGGGCAGGATGCCAGTATTATGCTGTAAGGACTCTATTTTTTGTGATGTTTTTGTTAACTGGAATAAATAGGTAACTCAAGTAAAGATGCCTTAGCGTTGATCTAAAAGTGGGAAGCCCATCAGACTTCCCATATGTGGATACTGGAGTCCGTGGTTGGTGCAAATGATTAATACACTTGGCTGCTAACCAAACTGCCCAGTGGTTTGAACCCCCCAGCCCCTCCGCAGAAGAAAGATGTGGCAGTCTGCTGCTGTAAAGATTTACAGCCTTGGAAACCCTATGGGGCAGGTCTACTCTGTCACATAAGGTAGCTGTGAGTCGAATCAACACAACAGCAGCCGGTTTGGTTTGGTTTGGTTTAGATGTAAATACTGGAGTCCCTGGTTGGTGTAAATGATTAACATGCTTGGCAGCTAACTAAACATTCGGTGGCTCGAGTCAGCTCAGAGGCACCTTGGAAGAAAGGCCTGGCAGTTTACATCTGAAAAATCAGCCCTTGAAAATCCTGTGGAGCACAGTTCTGTTCTGACATACATGGAGTAGTCATGAGTCAGAATCAATTTGATAGCAACTGGTTTTTTTTTTTTTTTTTACATTGATACCAATAAAAGATGCAAAAAGATACTGAAGTCCTCCAAAAGGTTTCAAAATTCTTTATTAAGAAATTGATATTTCCTCACTTTTTAGAGATCTAGTTTAATTTTGGGCTTACCTATAGCTTCCGCGGGTGCTGAAAATCATTCGTTGTGTCCTTGCTAAAGTTAAGTAAGCCCAGAATCTCCTTAAGTGGCTGCTGAGTGTTTATTGAAATACCTTGTTATTCAAGTCCATCTTGTGCATACATACCCAGTAAGTATCAAATGTAAAGTCATAATTTTTTTTTTTAACTTCCCTCATGGCAGTATTTTGCCTAATAATTATAACTTTTTGACATACTTAGAAATTGCTTTATGCTATTAAGTCAAGTTTTGGTGGAACATTACATCAAGGAATGACACTCACTTTCAAATGCTCAGAGTAACTATAGAGTAATGAGACTGGATTTCATGAAAGGTTTGTAGAGACTGTCTTGTTGAATTATCGTAAACATAAACTGGCAGCTTTTTTGGGGGTGTGTGTATGTATATGTTTAATGTGGAAGAAGTATAGAGCTGTTTATGAGCTATGCAAAGGAGAGAAGAGAAAATTATGAAAGGGTCAGAGGTAGTAAGGCATAGAACAATAGGATGATGGAATGAGAAGGCAAAGAAATGGGCTGTATGTTTCTTAAAAGTAAAGAGAAAGCTTCAACTTGAACAGTTTTTAGTTCCAAAAAAAAATTCCTTCTGGTTTATCTCAATAGGAAGCCTATGAATTACTAACTTCACTATCTCTGCTTTTCTATATACCTATTAAAAGCCATGTTATTCTTTAAAGATATGTTTATTTTAAAATACTTCCTTTTGAAGTGAAGTGAACTTTTGATTTGATTTTGCAAAATTTTACAGTTGTATATTTTAAATCCCAGTTTTACAAGGGGATTTAGGTTTTAATTGTTCTGCTAATGCTGTAGTCACTTTATTATGATTTAACTTTTCTTCATTTCAGATTTTGGAAACCCTGGTGGTGTAGTGGTTAAGTGCTATGGCTGCTAACCAAGAGGTCGGCAGTTCGAATCTACCAGGCGCTGCCTTGAAAATCTATCGGGCAGTTCTACTCTGTCCTATAGGGTCGCTGTGAGTCAGAATCGACTGGATGGCAGTGGGTTTGGTTTTCATTTCACCTTTAATCTATGAGTTTTTTTGTTTTGGTCTTTTTTCTTCGCAGCCTCGTTTGGACCAAACTAACCATTCATTTGAAAATTCGGAGTTGGCAGATTTGGATAAGCTGAGGTATAGGCATTGCCTTACAACGCTTACAGTTCCAAGCAGATGTATAGGATTTGCAAGGAGACGAGTTGGCAGAGGTGGCAGGTAAACTATTTGTTTTGAGCTGGGTTTTCTTTACAAGCTGGAAGGGAATGAATGGGTAGGAAAATTGGGGGAAAATTCCTTCAGTTAGTATTTGGTTTTATGTTCTTTTTCAGAGTTATAATGGACCGAATAGCCACAGAACATGACCCAGTCCTGAAACAGATAGACCCTGAAATGCTGAATGGTTTTTCAAGCCCTTCTCAAACTGTAGACTTTTCTTCTAATTTCTCTCGGACCAATGCTTCCAGTAAACATTGTGAAAATAGACTGTCCCTTTCTGAAATACTAAGCAATATTAGATCATGTCGACTACAGTGTTTCCAGCCAAGGCTACTGAATTTACAGGACAGTGATAGTGAAGAACGTACCTCAAGGAAACCAGGGCAGACTGTGAACAACAAAAGAATTTCTGCAGCATCTGTAGCGTTATTGAACACCAGCAAGAATGGCATATCAGGTAGGCTAACACTTTGTTAAGAGTGTGTCGTGCTGTTTTTTTTTTTTTTTTTTTCCTCTTAATTTTCATTTCCTTATCCACTAAATTAACTCTCAGGATAAATTTTGAGGGTTTATTTTCCTAATTCCACTCAGGAAAGGAATTTTATATTTGCTTCATTTTTTTTCCTAACTTAAGAGTTTTATTATTACGTTTCACTTTTTAACCAAAATGTCCTAATATCTATAAACCACCAACATGCGTTTTCAGTGTGTCTGCCTGGTATGGTGATTATGGAGGCAGAGTGGGTAAGGAGCCCTAATGGGAAAACTGGTTATAAGCTGCCACCAGATCAGCATAGCACTATACTGTCCACTGCTGCTTTTAGTAAAGAAATTTTTTATTTTTGTTTACTAACTTTGCTTGAATGTAACCATTGCTCTTTGAGAGCACCATTGAAAACCCCTTCTCAAACATGATTTGTTAGGAGGTTCACTATGAAGAGTTGTAAGCTTTGTCTGATAGTTTCTCTCTCGAGTTGAAACCCGAAAGATTTTTTTTCATTTTAAGAGTCATTGTGCCCGTGTTCATTTAATATTTTTATGATCTGTACATTGTAAATAATGTGTAATATCTAGAGAACCTAAAATGTCATTTTGATTTGACTTCTGTGGACAGTCTTTATGACATGTGTACAAGTATTTATGCTTTGTAAATATCCTTATAATATAAACATTGTAAATGCATGGTATTCAGAGACAAAAATACAGGCAATGTGACTTACACTGTTTATATCCTTTCTTTCAGTAAAATGTGTGCATTTCTAAATTATGTCCTGAATGTTGCATTTTAATATGCAAAATTATATTAAACCATTTTAAAGTGGTTCTGAATCATTCCAGCTTGAAATTTGGCCTCAGTAGTGTTCAGTCTTTCTTAGTTACTGAACTGCTTATTTTCAGACTTGACTTAGACGTTTATTTGAAGGTTGTAATGGAAAACTGGATTTGTTTGAATGATTGGAAGTTGGCATAGCATTTCTCCAAATTAGTTGGTTAATTTTCTCCTAAATGAACTTAGGTAAGGAAAATGGCATCCATTATGAGTCTGTGAAGTTTAATGAGGTTTTGAAGCTGAAATGGATGAACACCTAATATGATTTAAGGCGGCAAGATTCTTAGAAATCTGAAGATAGTAGAAAGTTGACAAATACTAGGTCAGATGTTTTTCAGCCAACTCCAAGAAATTGTTTCGTTTGTTCAGCTGAACTAAGAAGTCCTGTGCCAAACATTACTCAAAATAATTTTGGACAGTGAGTTTTAAAATGAGCCATACAGCCACTTATGATTATATTTGATTGATTAGGCTGAACTTCATCTCTATCAATGTATATTCTGTATCAAAGAATGATTTTAATATGTTCCTACTCAACTTAGACATGACCAGATATTTGCAGCTTTCTGCTATAAAGTTCTGATCAACTCTTCTTTGAGATGATGTTCTTAAGTTAACTTTTCTGTTTTCCAGAAAATGTATTTATGTGTATGTTATTGTGTCATCAACACTATGTTTATTTTGATACAACTTAATGCCCTGGTGGCACAATGGTTAAGCACTCAGCTGCTAATCCAAAGGTTGGCAATTTGAATGCACCCAGAGGCTCCCACCAGAGAAACATCTGGTGATCTACTTCCATAAAGATTATAGCCTAAAAAACCTATGGAGCAGTTCTTCTTTGTTGTATGGGGTTGCTATGAGTTAAAAATCAACGTGAGGGCACCTGTCAACAGCAACGATGTAACTTAAATACATGTATAATAATCAGCTCCAGAATTCTGTGATTCTGCCATAGATCAACATAAAATAAGAATTTAAAGTATTATCTTGAGGTATGCATGCATTTCTCAAAGGACTTAAATCGCAAACATACAATGTTACCTTTTTTTTAAATCTGATAACATAGACTATAAATTTTTATTTTTTGCTTTCCCCCCATCAGAAAAGTAGTCTGCTTGGTCTGTATAACTTCCTGTCTTACATATTTTAATATCCTCAACATAGTACCATATCTTTCTTCCTTTGAAAAAACTTAATGCATAAGCAACAGCTGAGCTGTATTAGAAGGCAATATTTTTAATCAAGTCTTTCTATATATATATATATGTATATATATATATTTAATCACTTATTTAATGTATTTTAATCACTTATTAGAATGAAGAATTTTGTATGAAGTTTTGAGTATCCATTATACTAATTATATTTTTTAAATCATTTTCTAAGCTTTGGTTAGATAGTTTTATGTGGATTCTGTTACGGTTTAGTAAGTACCGAGAAATTTCCTTCAGCTACCTAAAGAGAAGGATTTAGGTGTTTTTAGAAAGTTGTATTTTTAAATTTGATGAACATATGCAAAATAATTAAATCCTTCTATATGTGTATTTCTTTTAGTCTGTGTTTTTGTCTTTTTTAGTTTAATGTTTTTGCCTTCTTAGTGGGCTTGGTGATTAGAGTATGTGTTTCTTTAAAAGTAACAATACTGACATAGACAACTACGTATTTACCAGCTGAGATTACCCAGTTAGACAAGTTATAAATACTGACTTCTGTTTCATAGCTGCAAAATTGATGATACTAAACAAATGAAGGGCTTAATCAGAAATAGAAGCCCTATGCACTTGGGAGTAATGTTTATTTATATCACAAATTCCTTATTTCTTTAGAAAGAGAGGGAATGGGGACTGCATCTTATGTGAACTTGAAGGTTAAGAATTTCCTTTCTTTTATGTGGTAATTTTAATAAATTAAATTTTATTAAATTTAAATAAAATAAATTATATTTTAAATTTATTTTTTTAAGTATTTTTAAATAAATAAAATTTTAGTAAATCAGGCCATAATTCCTGTATCCTAAGTGTATTATTTTCTATATCATACTCAAAGGACTTAAAACTAAAATTGAAATCTGTGTTCCTAGGCATTAGAATTAGCTACAGCTAAAGGCTTTTCATTCTAACAAGATGTTAACTTTTAAGTAAAATAAGGGAAGACAGAGAAAGGAAAGATTGTGTTGACCATGGCAAGTGAATGACCAGGAAAAATTAATTCCATACATGATTACTTGGGATCTTTTATATGAAAAGCGCTGTGCTAAGTGTTTAAAAGTTTCACAAGACAATAATCCTTACCTTCAAAGAGTTTCTAGTCCATGGCAAATATTACATCTTTATGTAAATAGAAGATAAAGTTTTTAGTCCTTTGAAAGTGCAATATTACTTATTCTTGAGATGATGTTCTTAAATTCAAAACTCAAGAAAATGTGTTTCACATCTAAAAATAGCTTTCCTTATTCAGACTTGAAGGGCCAGGTTCTTTCACATGTATCTTGGTTTTGACTAATGCGTGGTTGCAAATTAATACAGTGTCTTTTTCCTTTTCTGACTCTCTTGATATATTGCATAGATACAGTACCTTTTTAACCAGCTCCAAATATCTTAATATCGCCAGTTTATAAAGTCATTAATATTTTGTACAATGTTTCAAGAGAAATTTCTGATTTTTAATTTATCCATTTCCTTTTCCTGTTCCTTATTAAATTGCCGTAAATGTTTACAAGCATAAAAGTTTTATGAGAGGCAACACTGTGCGTGTCACTTATGATAGGCAACCAGCTAAGGTACTCACAATTATTTTTGGTTTAGAGTTGCTTCCAAAGGTGAGAAATGAATTCAGATTTCAGGGATTAAACAATTTGTTTGGCTGCTGAAGGACATAATAATGAAATTTCAGTTGTAACTATTAAGTTTGTGTGTCAGAAGTTTAAATGGGTCCTTAGTCTGTTTTCATTATCCTCTCATCCCGTTTGTTCCTCATCTCCTCACCTCATTATCACAGTTTATTCCTTAGTTTGTCCTTAGCTATGAGAGTTATGTTTATACAGTCCTGGGCAGATAGTGCCAATTTTCAAGAATTAGATTTGTCTTCAGAATAGCTCCAGTGGTTGTATGTGAACTTTCATCTGATTCCCTTTCAGCTGATGGTTTGGAATCCCACTGATGGTTGGATCTCCGTCCCCCCAAAAGATAAAGCCCCATATCTGTCCTTTCAAACAAATTTGCATATAATCAGCATTACTTCAGTAAAAGCATATATTAAAACTCTTATAACAAAGACCTACCTAGTAGATGGAGAAGTGCTGGATAATATATTCATTTTAACTTTGTGATCACCACATTGGATGCTCTTCATTAAACTCTGAAAACATGGTCTAGGCCAGCATTTCTCAAATTTGAAAAATTCCCAACTTCCCAAAAATACGTCTTTTTAGCCCAGTTTGAAAGACACAACATTAAAAGTTAAAAGATTATGAAAAATAAAGGCAGGTACAAACAAAAATTATATCTCAGTACTCTGTTACAGGATGATCATCCAGAAGGTCCAGGATGTGTTTCTATTCGATTTCTCTTTTTAGTTTATAAATGAAACAAATACAAAGTTAATAAATATTTTACCCAGGAATGAAATCTTTACCTGAGGACACTTGTGGGGCTAAGTTTAAGAAACAGTGATTTGGGGCTTTTAATTATTGAATTTGTAAAATGTATGTGTCTGGTGGCTTGCTGTCAGAATATGAGAGGGAAAGGTGATAAGAGGTCAGCCTGGGCAGACTACCAGGGTCAACTGGGAATCACATACCTGAAAGCTAAAGGATGAAATGAGGGATCTTTGGAAACAAGTTTAACATTCCAAGGATGGTGACGTGTTCTAAGAAAAAGTGTATGAATTTATCTCTGGAGTAAAAGCAGACCGTTAAATCCAGGATAAGTAATGAGCCAGATATTTAGAAAATAGCCAGAAAAGTTAGGGGTTGTAGTCAAAACCAGACTGTCGTTTATGTATTTCTGTATTTAGAAATGCAGTAATGTTACTGGTGTTCAGAATGACGTATTTGTGTTATATGAAAGGAAAAATTTCATGCTAGTTATATCCATTTGTTAGAATGTGCTTACCCAGAGAAATTTGCAGAACTTCTAAGTTAGGAATAGGGATACTTCCCATCTATCTGGAATAGTGAAATATTGCCACCTTCACAAAAGAGCCAGTTTTATGGTTATGTTTAAACTGGTAGGACTTAGAAGGGTTTAAATATTAACTCTTATAATTTTAAAAATATTTCATCTAGCATTTCTGTGTGCCTATAGCAGAATGGGGGAGTCCCTGAATGGTGCAAATGGTTAACACACTCAGCTGCTAACTGAAAGGTTGGTGATTTGAGTCCATCCAGAGGCACACCTTGGAAGAAAGGCCTGGCGATCTACTTTCGAAAAATCAGCCATTGAAAACCCCGTGAAGCACAGTTCTACTCTGACACAGATGGGGTCTCTGTGAGTCAGAATTGACTCAGCAGCAGCGGGTTTTGGTACCCTACACAAAGCTGGGCCTCTATTATGGATTTCGTTTCTGGAAAGATTTGTTTACTGTATCACTACAGGCTTTTCCTGATATATGTGTTAATACATGCCTTTTGATGAAAAAACAGTGAAGAAATAAATCATCTCATGGAACTTTTTCGGTAACTGATGAAAGGAAAAATAATTAGCAGAGAAGTTACTTTCAGTCAAATACCACCCTTCACCTTCTAGTATGTCAACCCTGAGAACCCTGAAAATGGCAATTAAATACTGATGTCCAGGTCATTAAAATCAACCTTCTTACTCCTTTCCCGTCACCCCAATATAGTGAAAGTGGTCAAATGAAAAGGGTGTTTTTTTTAATGTGTTCCAATTTTGTGTCACAACTACTGTTCCCTGTTTTTGTCTAAAGAGTTGAGGTGATACTAAACAGTGCTCTAGAATATTCCAGAAGAGGAACATCAGCTTGTTTCAAGCACAAAACACCTCATTAAAGAGCTAGATGGCATGAGGTGAAGGGGAAGAGAGAAAATGAATGTAATTTTTCAAAGCGTATCCATCTGATTAAGTTATATCTGCATCATTGATAACGCGAGCAGGAATGAGATCATTGGTGAGATTTTTGGTATCAAAATCAGCTTAAATTTAGGTTGAGAACTATGATTCATTGATTTGAACAGTGTGGATTAAGTCTGTATAGAATATTATGAGTTTTTTATGGAGAAAGTAATGGTCTTGACAAGACAGGCCAATAAATGTAGACATATTAAAAAACAGGCAACTTTATCATCATCCCTTTTTTCATATAATATAAATGATCTTCTGTTCATAAAAGCAGGTAGAACACCTCTACTCCTTTGACGCTAATTGGGGCCTTTGGAGCCCTAGTTACGCAATGGTTAAGAGCTCAGCTGCTAACCCAAAGGTTGGCAATTAGAATCCACCAGCCGCTCTTGGCAGCTCACATTCACCAGCCATTCCTTGGAAACCCTATGGGGCAAGTTCTACCCTGCTTTATAGGGTTGTTATGTGTCAGAATCAACTCATCAGCAATGGGTTTGGTTTTGGAATGTTGACAGTACTTCTCAGCCATGGACCACCACCAACGACAAAAATACGCATTTCATCTTTCCACTAATTCAGATATGTACTTTATTCTGAATTAGTAAGATTTTATTGCCTGTCTGACTTAAAAGGTATTGGAAAGATAAAAGGTTCTCATTATCATTTCTTTCTTAATTTTGAAAAAAGCACTAAAGGTGCGTTCTCTTTACTTGGTTTGGTTTTCACTTAAGGCTGTTACTACTCACCTTTTCACTTCAATGTAAACGTTAACCCTGGACTAACTTAGCACTGGATTTTAGGGAGCACGCACTGCTACCACCAGAGTCCAAGTCCGTTTCTTTTGAATCGGTATACTCTGTATATATAGGACTTAGACAGTTTTATTTGGGTTTAATTTAAGATTTTTCTTCCTGCCTTTGTATGTAGTAAACTATTTTTTCATCTCTTTCTTGACCCAAGGTTTTCAAACAGCTGGAAATTGATGAACACTTTACATTTTTATTTGATTTTGAAGATCGTAAATTTAGAATTAAAACTTTTTTTCATTTAAAAATAGAACACTTTCAGTGAATTTAACATGTGCAAAGAAAGACATTTGATTTTGTTGGTAATTCAGTAAGATAACTAATGTATACTTCACAAATACAGGTAATACTGCACCTTCCAAGTGAGCATTGTAATGTCCCAAGTTTTTGAATCTTCTAAAAATAAAATTACTGTCTTGTCTGAGAACAGGTTTCCCCTCATAGTTTAATTCACATTTTAATGGTAATGAAACAGAACAGAGAATGTAAAGATTTGCCCATTCCTGGGGCCTCACAGCTCCCTTTTCATAGTATATAAATTATACCACGCGTAACTGGTTATGGGCGGTGCGAGCAGTTTGCAATCCGCTGCTAACCTAGAGTTTGGCAGTTTACCCCACCCAGCAGTGCCACAGAAGAAAGAGCTGGCAATATGCTTCCAAAGATTACAGTCAAGAAAATCCTGTGGAGCAACTCTCTGTAACACATGAGTTTGCCATGAGTCGGAATCAACTGCAATGGAATTTTTTTTTTTTTAAACATATAACTTGTTACAAGTCTAATTTCATAAAAAATATTTTTTCTTAAGTTTCTTATTTGTGGCCCTTCTGTGTAGAAAACTTTGGGGGTGTTAAGTACCCCAGGATGAGAGTATAATCTACTTTAAACTCCTTCGGGTAATATTGAATAGATTGCTCAGCTGCATGTAAAGGTTGGCTCATGTTAGTATGTCGTCTTTTCTTCCCAATTAATACTATATGATTTTATGGCAGGGACCCTCTACCTCATTTATTTTCCCTGTATCCACTGTAACTGTTGGTGCAGCACTCTGTGCCATAGTGGATATTTAGTAAATACTTGTTGGCTAAAATAATCTGGAGAGAGGTAAGAAGGTAATAAAGAAAAATAAAGCAAAAATTACTGTAGTAGTGCATATATTCTGATGTGATTTAGTATTGCCTTACTCTAATAATGTACTGACTTCTATGGAAATAGCTTTCTGTCCTCTAAATCAGTTTATCAGTGATCTACTAAGATATCAGTGAATGAAAGTTTATATTTTTTCAACAAAAGTATTTCCTAATATAACTTGCTTTTTTTTTAAATAATATTTTATTATGTTTGTGGTGAAAACTTACACAACAAATTAGGTTCCCATTTGACAATTTCTATACAAATTGTTCAGTGACATGTTACATTTTTCATAATATGTCAACATTGTCTTTAATTATGTTCTGGTTGTTTGGTTTCCAGTACTGTAGCTTCGCTGTCCCTTTATCTCCCCTCTCTCTTTGCTCCAGAGTGATTGTTGACCTTTTGATCTCATATAAAAACCATCGATCTCATATGGATGGTTTTTTAATGGAACCCTTTACTCATGGATAATATCCTTTATTTTGTGTGCCAATCAGTTATTTTACTAAAAGGTGACCTCAGGAGAGTTTTAGCTTGTCTTTTAAGCAAAAGTTCTAGATGTCTTGTTTTTGGACACAACATAATTGATTACATGTACAGATATCTTTAATTTCTAGAACACTTTTGTAGTTCTTAGCTGGTGTTTTTATAGGTAGAACTTATTTTAGACAGTGAACATACTGGCTTAAACGATGATGAATGGTTTTGTTAGATGAATACCTTTGTCTTTTACTCTGATTTGTAATCGGAAAAGTATATTCACTTCACTGTCATGTATGAAAACCAACAGTAAGAATCATTTAGTCTTGCAGATAGTCCTGTTTTCTTATTAAGGGTATATCTTAGTCATCATTATTATTTGCATCAGTGAATCAAAGTTTTTCTCATTACATAGTTAGCATGAGAGTCTTAAGAGTGATCTCAAAGATACTAAGTCTGAATAAAATAATCCGAATATTAAAACTGTGTTATGCAGGAAAACTCCATCTAGGAATGTTTTTGTGCTGTGATATTAGGGATGTCCTGGATATCGGTATAAAGCACTTCAGCTGAAAGACTTTATCATTTGTATTGGGTTCTTTACTGATGATGTATATTGCGATTTATAATTGCTTTCCATCTTAATTGTGAAATAAGTTTATACTGCATTCTACTTATGTTACTAAAAATATTTGAACATGTCCTTACTTCTGAAATGCATTCCCTCTCCCAGTGACAGGGGGTATTACAGAAGAGCAGTTTCAGACACATCAGCAGCAGTTAGTTCAAATGCAAAGGCAGCAGCTTGCTCAGCTTCAGCAGAAACAGCAGTCCCAGCATTCCTCGCAGCAGACGCATCCGAAAGCGCAGGTAAACCTGTCTTTTAGCCGTGGTTAGGCCTCTTCCTTTGTTCCATAATTATGTACTTTTGTTCAGTTTTAGTCAAGTCACAGAAGATAACCTTGCTGTTGCCACTTTTGATTTTGAGGATATCACTTAAGTTTCTTTCCAGTTAATTTTCTTAAGTGACTAGTTTACAAACTAGTCACTTAATCTTTTATGAGTTTTATAATATTTTATAAGAAGAGCATTAGAGTCAAATGTATTTTTAATTTAGGAGAGAAGTAGCTACATTTTGGGGAGTGGGCTATTGAGAATTCATAGAAGTAGTTATATAGTCTTAGAGCCGTTGTCCCCCTCCCACAGCCCCCTGAAAAGTTTTTTTTCAGGGATGTAATTTTCTAACTCCTTTCTAAACTGTGTGTTTAAGTGCCATGTGGGTATGTCTCATGTGCTGAAAGATAATTCTCTTGAATTATGCAATAAATCTAAATAACATAGCCCCTTGCTTCTTTGAATCACTTTTCCCTGTAGGAAAACCTTGCCACTGGGAGAGTTTTCCCATGGATACCATAAGAGAAGGCACTGGAGATAAGAAAAAAAAAAAAAAAAACTTCATAAAACTGTAGTTGGGAAGTATATTTCAAATTTGCGGTAGCTGGAAAAATTGGCATTTTAGGTCTTAAGTTGTTGCTCTGTAAATGTTTTGATATAAATGTTCTCACTTTGATTCTCAGTTTATCACTACATTGGTTGATCAGATTCTAAAGTAATAATTGAGATTAACTCAATCGTGGCTGTGTCCCATGAGCTGTCAGGCCAGGATCCGCCCATAGTTGTTCAGCTCATCCTCAGAGGGTTGATCTCTGTCCCCACAAGCCTAAAAATCTGAGCACAGTTACTTCTTTGGAGGACGTAACACTGACCTTAAAGATTGAGTCCAGCAATAAGAAAATCTCAGGGACCCTAGGATACATCAGACATTCCTGTGACACCCAGCTGGATCTGGACTGGCCTATACAATCTAGGGCTATCGGTTGTTAGTTAACAGTTAACCTGTTTTATATTAGAATCAACCTGTTTGCTTTTTCTGAGTCTCTTGGTTAGTTAGCCTAAAGTATTTTCAGGCTACTGCAAGATTAGGCCAAGATGCATTTTTACATTGTGGCAAAAATGACTGTTCGTTATCTCTGTGTGATTTCAGTTAGCCCAGAGTATCTAAATTGTCAGGTACGTTTAAAATCATTCAGTAGCGCTCACTGGAAAAATTTATAGAGCGTTAAAGGTTTGGGTTTTTTAAATCTTCTAGTTCTTTCTCAGAAATAGTAGCTGCGCAGTTTTTAGTCACTTCTGTGCTTCATATGCCAGAAAGAGTCTGTGAAGTCCTGGGTCTCTTTATCTAAGCACTTGCAACTGTTCAAGTTACCACTAAAAAAAAATTAGAGAGGCAGTAATAGTCTCTTGCATTGGCCACATTCATTAGTATGTTCCCGAAATCACATCTAGAAAATTGAGAGTTTCCCTTTGTTCATTGTGTAGGGCTCAAGCACCTCTGACTGTATGTCTAAAACACTTGACTCAGCCAGCGCCCACTTTGCTGCATCTGCAGTGGTCAGTGCACCTGTTCCAAGTCGCAGTGAGGTAGCCAAGGAACAGAACACTGGTCACAACAACATAAATGGTGTTGTCCAGCCTTCAGGTAAGGCCGTGGTTTCACATGGCACTTACTAGCTTGAAGTTGTAACTCACTGATTTGGGGTATGGTTTTTGTTCATTTAATTCTCTTAAATTCAAGAAGAAAATATAACAAAAGAGATCAATTGATACTCTTTGGAATTTCTTTTGGAAGGTATGGGGAATGGCTAGGTCTTTTCTAGAATTCACATGTAGCCTGTTCCTCCCTGTTTACTCTTGTACCCACTGATACCTACATGGGTAACTCTCCACCCTTCCCAGTGTCGTCCATATTCTGTCAGTTACCTCACACCTTAGGAAACTCATTGAGCTAATCAATAACCATCACCACTGAATCATCCATGCAGTGAGAAGATAGTGAAATATAATCCAGATGGTCTATTGATAAATTTGCAACAGGATTTACCTTCCCACTCTTAAATATTAATAGGCATACTGCCCCTGACTTCTTGCTCTTCAGATACAGTGTTGCTGTGGAACCATGTCTGCTGTTTGCCACCCTGGGTCCTCAAAGACTATAGCTGTTTCTGTCATCTTTCAACTACCTCACAGACCCTAGAGTTCCCCAGTTCCTTTAACATACACATGTAATCCTAATTTCCCACCCTTACTAATGTCTATGCAGCTTCCAGATTCTTTGGGAAATACACCTATCACTTGTATGTGCCCTCAACCTCCATAAACAAACTCTGACTTCAGGGCTTCCCTGCCTATTATATTTGCCTCCAGAGTTCCCCAGGAATGGAGGTAGCAGAATATTTACAAATCCGTTTTGTGCAGGCCAATAGAAGGAGGGTGTCTTTGGGGTTGTAACAGATCAGTACATCATACCTACAGAGCAGAAGCTCTCTTTTGAGAGGCCATTGTGTGAAAATTTTAACTTGGTATTTAATTAGAATGAAAATGCTTATATTTGTTTTTATTATTAAACTTCTGACATTTTAAGAGCTGTATCAATGTCCCATGGCATGAATTGAATGATATTTTTTTATTTTTTCCAGGAGCCTCTAAAACATTATACTCTACCAATATGGCTTTATCATCCAGCCCAGGGATTTCAGCTGTACAACTTGTAAGGACAGTTGGCCACACCACTACAAACCACTTAATCCCAGCATTGTGCACAAGCAGTCCTCAAACACTTCCCATGAACAATTCCTGCCTGACAAATGCAGTGCACCTCAATAACGTCAGTGTTGTTTCTCCAGTCAATGTGCATATCAACACAAGGACTTCAGCACCATCGCCAACAGCCTTAAAACTTGCCACAGTGGCTGCCAGTATGGACAGAGTGCCAAAGGTTACTCCCAGCAGTGCCATCAGCAGCATAGCAAGGTGTGTGTGTATGGGTGTGTGTGTTTCAGGTATTATTCTGTCCCTTTATTGTGGCTTCCCTGTGGGAGGAAAAAGACATTTGTTGTTGTCGTTCACTGCTCAAGTAATAGGCATCTGTTGACAGATACTGAGGATCTTCTTAGTGTAAAGCTCTGTGACTGATTACTTGAGGTAGCTAGTAGCGTGTTTAAGTGCCAATCAGAATTGTAAAAAAAAAAAAAAGACATCAGTTTTGATAAACGTATCAAAAAGTCTTATTTTTTAGAAGCTTTTATATTGCTTTTTTGTAGTTTAGTTTGGACAGTCTCAAAGGTTTAGAATTATCACTAAATTCTGTGCCATGGGTTAGATTTATGTTTTCTTCAGCATTATACACAAGGAGTATTTAAAAGAAATTATTCTATAAATAGATTAATGTTGAGAATTTTCTGAGATTAAAGTATTTTGAAGTGTGGTTTTATACTTTTTTTCCATGGTACTAATACAAGGAGAACAGTGAATCAGGAAAAAAAAATTTGTATGTGTTACTAAGTACGTGACCTTAAAACCATAAAAATTAAATCATGAAGGAATTTAAGTAATATTATGCTCCTAATGATTATTCTTTTTGAGTATCTTATGCTCCATCTATTGTAAAAAAACAAAAAAACTTACTCTCTTAAATACTTAATAAATAATTATCATTGGCTTCTACCGAAATGCTATATTAAATTATTATCTGTCCTAAATAAACAGTTACAGTCAAGCCGTGAGGAATTGATGGGATTTCTAAGCTGACGAAAACCTCCTCATCCCTGTTTAGAAATTGTAAAAATGGGAAATATTTTTGAGAAGTACATGTTAAGTTGTAATTACGTAAAAACATCTATGTAAATACTAAATGAAAATCTCACGTTCTAGAGAGTGTTAATGCTTCTTTTACTCTTTGCCTTATTATAGAGAGAACCATGAACCAGAAAGATTGGGTTTAAATGGAATAACAGAGACCACAGTAGCCATGGAAGTGACATAACTTAAAACTGTGTGGCTTTGACCTGTGCTGATGGTATGCAGTCATTCATATTCCAGCCGAATGCAAAAGGCGACACTCTGTGGATCACAGAGCGTTACAGTGGACCTAAATGGACTACAGTATATCGGATGTTAAGTCGATATATAATGTATATTTTGTAAAATTGGGAAAATCACTACCTTGTAAAATAGTTTATTTGTATCATCAATATTATTTCTGTTACTTGAATAGTAGATATTCATCATCATGCTTTTGCACTTGAATTTGCAACTGAATGGATTTTAAAAAAATAATTCTTTAATGGGATCATGAGCATGAAATGGGATCCTGCATCACTTGTTTTAACTATTTATTTTGCCATGTTTACATTTTGTATCTTGTAAAAAATAAAATCCAACTTTGTGTCTAAAAACTTAAAGATTCATAGCTAGGAAATGAAATTCTTGTAATTTTTTTCTAAAGGAACTGTAAAGTTTTCACTTGGTTCATTTTGTTTCACAATTTGACTAGATGGACTTTTTGGTAAATACTTTAGTGGCATTTCACTGTCAAATATGAAGTTCAAGGCAAAATAGTATTTTCTATTACTGTGCAGGGGGAAGGGATGGATCGATACATGCAAATTTAATGTAGTAACTCACTTTTCCATATATTTTGAATGTATATTTCTATTTATAATACCAGTTTATAAAAAAGTAATTACACAGAAAAAACGGACTAGGAAAAATTATGCATCTGGCACATTTAAACTGTGCAGATATGAAAATTTTTCAAGGATTACATTTTATCTGAAGACTGCATATTTTAACTGGCTTTAAAACAGTAACACACCACATAAAGAATATTTTACCAGGTATGTATTGCTTTATATCATTGCAATAATTATTGGAAGTCTAGATATCGAGCCATCCCAGGTGTTGGGGGGGGGGAGGGTTGTGGCAAGATTGTCTTTTCAATTTTGGAGAGTTTTCCTGTGGCTACAAGGCAAGTAACGGGTTGGAAAAAGTCTGACTGTAAGCGTTGGACACCTTCATAGTGTAGTGTTTTAGTGACTTTTTTTATACGGTTCTTGTAAATTAGATACGTGTAGTGGTGTTTCAGAATGTTTGTTTATGCACTAGTTCAGACAACTTTCCCTGTTACTTGTTCTTGATAAGTGAAAACTGCAGGGAAATAAAAATACATATCAAAACATGGACATGCTGCATATGTGTTTATTTCACAATGTGCACACAGTGTAAGTGAAAATTTAAGGGAGATGATAGCACTTAACAGCACTTTTCATTTTCACAGTGCTTTCCAAGCATTAATGAAAAGAACTATAAGAAGCTCATCTATGGGCATTATTGGGTTTCAGATAATCCAATATAAACTACCTTTGGTATGAATAGCTCTTAAAATATTTTACAGAATGTAATTTGCAGTATAACATTCATTGAACTCTCATAAATGAGCCTCATTTTATAAATAAAAGTTTAGAGTAGAATTATATTGCAAGGGGGTTTTGTCAAGTAAGTACTGGGAAATGTAAATATTTTTAATGAATACAGTTAAAACCATTTCAAACTTACATAATTTTATACTTTACATTTTTATATCTGCAGTCCTGAAAGTTGTAAATTGATATGTCAGTTGAATTAATGGGCCAAGATTTCTGCTGAGAGGGGTTTTATTCAGGTCCTGATGTGTAAAACAATTTATGGCCAAAACCATAGGAAAAATAATAAATTTAATTTCTTCAGTGGTTGTGACCTGATAGGATCCATGCTCGTTTCTGCCATACTACCTCTGGAGTTACTCATTGCTGATTATATAAAGGAAATAATTTTGATTTGATATGTATTATGTGTTCATTCTGCTTATAGTTGGATGTATCTTCTTGCTATTAAGAACTCAAAACAACTTTAGTGCCAATTTTGGAGAAAGATTTTTTTTTTTCCATTTTATTGAAGTAAAGCATGAAGTGAATTTGCCTTTATGTGATAAACATGTTTTAAATAATTTAAGTAAAACAAAAGAATTATCCTTCTGTACAGTTTCTGGAGGTGGTGGCAAACTCAGAACTTACCAAAGACTGGTGACTAATTTATTTGTTCCTTTTGAAGTAAAATAGAAAGAGAAGCCTTCCTTATTTTGGTGGTTGTAACTGTTTCATAGATGGCATTTCAGTTACTTGCATGCACGCTTTTCCAGTGTTTTTCAACATCTTAAGGGGCAGATCCTTTTCACCTTATTAAATTGAATATTTTGCACTGTCCCTACACTGACAAGTACCATCTCTTGGTTTTCTGAGGAAACTAGTATTTGTACTTGTAAGCCAATAAGCTTCTAGAATCCTTGGAGAATGGTTTTTGGGGGAGTGAGTGTAGTAAGGGTGTGTGTGTGAGTGTAATAACAGGGTAACTCGTATTAAAGAGAGTACTCCTTCCTGTCCCAGAAATTGCAGGTCATCATTATGACCAGTTATTGTGACATAGCTCTAAGTATATTAGAGGTTGTAATACGTAGTCTTTTCTTTGCAAAAGACCAAGGGAAAAATAAAAATGTTTGGAGGGCACATTTAAAAAGAATAAAAACACAGAGATATATAGATAACATTTTTTCTGTCTTTTAAAAATAAGGAATACAGTATTTTCAACTGTGCCTAAGTGTTTTTTTTATTATCAAGCTTTTTGGTGGGGGGAGGGGGGACAGAGGGATGGTGGTAAAGAGGACTAACATTTCAGAAGCCTCTCATAGTATTTGAATGTAATGCTACACCTTCAGACAAATGTTGTTGATCAGTAATACACTTTTAACTCAAGCGTTTTGTTTTCCCTTAAGCAGCCTGGCAAATGACTGCATTTGAAAAGATAAGGGTGTCTCAAGTAATTCTGAATATTATAACCCGTAAGACAAGAGATGATTTTCCGTCACCAGCAAAAAATAAGCACCATAAAAATAGCTAACATCATGGAACATGTGAAGTTGTCTTTTTCATTTAGTCCTAACAGCACTTCTGTAAAGTACTGTTATTTTTCCCATGTTACCAAAAAACCCAAACCAAACCCACTGCATTGAGTCGATTCAGACTCATAGCGACCCTATAGGACAGAGTAGAACTGCCCAAGGAGCGCCTGGTGGATTGGAACTGCTGACCTCTTGGTTAGCAGCCGTGGCATTCAACCACTATGCCACCATGTTACAGACCAGGAAAGCGAAGCTTAGGAACATTAAGTTACTAGCCCTGTGTCACATAGTAACATAAATTACTAATCCAGGAGTTAAACCTAGCCAGCCACCATACTTGTATCCACTGCTTCCATCTTCAGTATGAAAGTACTACTCCTCAAAGAAGTAATTATGCATCTCAGTCCGTTTACTGGCAGCATCCATAGCAGGGTTTTAAATTTCATTTAGAAAGCAACCACCCCTACTCTTATACCACCAGGCAATTGATATTTGTTTTTTGTTGTTTTCTTTATTCCCAAACTTTGCCCGTTAGAGCCGATTGTGGTTTTTAGCCATCTGCCAAGCAAACCCAAACCAATCAGTTTATCCTCTCTCTGCCCCACCTTGCCACTAAGTTAAAGCTCTCACTCAGCACAAGGCAAAGGGAGCTACCTGGGTGTGAGCCAGGATCTGCCTGAGTTGGCCTGTCTCTGAACCTTGGTTTAAGCATGTTCCTGAAACTACTTGAAGTATGTCTTGGTGGGGGCGTACATATAGCCCACGTGTCACTGGCTTCTTAGCAAGGAAGTAAATGATGTGTGGTCTCAGGCTGAGTTAGTCTAGAGGTCTTTAAGTCAGTGTCGTCAAGGCCGAATCAAGTATGGACAGTTCTATGACATATTGTAATGAGCTTATACTGAGTATATACAATGCTAAGCAACTTCAGTGACTACAAGTTATAAAAGGGCACCAGAACCACATATTTTCCAGAGGAAGGGACAATGAGGGGAATAAGCAAGAAGCAATACAGAGAATTTGGAGGAAGCAAGGTTTTAATCTCTGCTGTTTAACTGGTTGGTGATTTCATCATCCTGGTACTCTGAACGTGTACAATGAATGAATGGGTGGAATTAGATTAACTTTTTCTTTTTTTGGCCAGTTCTCATGCTATAAGAATCTACCCTGCCCCCCACCCCGCCCCATTGCCCAGGTGGCTCTCTTAGCTTTCCAGAAAAATCACCTTCCCTGCTATTGTCAGTGTCCACTGACTTACCAGCACAATTGAAAAGAAATCAGTGTAACAAGTCACACCCTATATATCCTCCTACCACTCCTTTTCCTGTTGTCTGAAGGGAGGACAATTACTATTTCAAACATGGGCTCAAGATGTTTGTGACTTACTGCACAGCTAGAAACTTTAACATAGGGAAGAAGAAGGTAACACTGGGCCACGTACTTACCCAGCAATGATTTATTTGGTGCAGAATTTCAGGCTTGGGCCGCCTCAAAATGGGGTCTCTTACATCATATCAAAATTAGAAGTCCTCTCTGTATTTAAAGATGACGTGTTAAATTCTCGTGAATGCTCCCTTGTAACGTTACTGCATATTCAAATAAAATCCCTAGTACTCTGGCTGACACAGTAACATTGCAGGGCAAAAAAAATGATAAAATATCTCTCAACACTGACCCTTCCCTCAGAATGAATGCCTGTTATCCTCAGAAGAGCCTAGGACTCTGCAGTTATCTTTCATGCTAGAACAAAAGAGGCTAACTCCAGTCACACACACACACACACACACACACACAAACCTTCGTGTACAAACTATCAGTTGAGGAAGAGCGTTTTAAAGCAATGACATGTTCCACTTACCGATGTTGAAAACTTAGACATTGTGGAAGGACACTGCGTTCGTCCTCTGCTCAGTCTCAGGGCCTCCAGGGGTCACTGGCACACACAGTTCTGATCTTAATAAAGCTTGTCTCTTGGGTCCTTTTCTCTCTGATGTGGTAGGTTTTGGTCAGTGGCCACATGAGCCCAGATTAAGGATAGCCAAGGTGCAGGACTTCAGCTTTTAACATACTGAGATTCAGAAAGGGCATCTAATTAGCTGTTGTTGAGTCACAAACTACTACAAATAGCAGCCCGATAATTACACTGTCTCAGTTTCTGTGGCAGAAGGCTGAAATCAGGGTGTCTGTGCTGGGCTGTGTTGTTGTCTGGAGGTGCAAGTAGATAAGGCTGCACTTGCAAGCTCCCTCAGGTTGGCAGAATTCATTTCCTCAAGGATGTAGAATTCACAGCCAGCAAACTTCTTCAAAGCCAGCAGTGGATAGTTTCTGCTGCTTAGAGTCTCTTACTTGGGAGAAGTCCAGTTGTTGTATGCCGTCGAATAGATCCCGACTCGTAGCGACTCTGTAGGACAGAGTAGAACTGCCCCAGAAGGTTCCTAGGCTGGTATCTTTACTGGAGCGGATCATCGGGTTTTTTCTCTCATGGAGTGGCTGGTGGATTCCAACCGCTGACCTTTCAGTTAGCAGCCGAGTGCTTACTTGGTGCTCGTAGGGAAGCCTTGGGACCCTCTTAAAGGGCTCACCTGATTAAGTCAGGTACAACCAAACCCAAACCCGTTGCCGTCAAGTCGATCCCAACTCATAGTGACCCTATAAGACAGGATAGAACTGTCCCATAGAGCTGCCAAGGCTGTGGTCTTTATGGAAGCCCTCCAGTGGTTTCCACTGCACATAAAATGAGTTTCTACTATAACTGTAAGATCTCATTTGGTCTTGCTCTGTCTTCCTCTCCAAATTCATCCCATGCCGTTTCCCGCCTCTCACCACACTTGAGCCCACTGGTTTACCTGGTCCTTGACATCAGCAAACTATTTCCTGCCTCAGTGCCTTTGTACATGCAATTGCACAGGATAATCACTCCTCTTTCTATCAGCTCCTTCTCATCTTCTAGGCATGAGGGTCACCTCATCAGACAGATGCTCTTTGGCCATCCTAGCTAAAGAAAGTCTTCTGTCACTCTGCCCCAGTCCCTTGTCTGTGAGTGCTGTGAAGGAAATAATTTGTATTACTTGTCTGTTCACTGATTATTTCATCTGTCTCTGGCTTCATAAGGGTAAGGAGTTACTCTCTGCTGTATTCCTTGTACCTGACACAGAGCCTAGTACATGGTAGTTGTTCAAATATTTGTTGGATAAATGAATAACAATTAGTGTTATTAAACAGGGTCAAGATATTTCCTTTTTATTTTATTCCTCTTTTATTTTAAGCAAAAATGTGGTCACTGGACATAGTTTCATTTCTTTTGGACTTCTTAGCAAAAAAGTTTGGAGGTCTAGAATGGTTTAATTATGCTTCAAATTTTTGACCTATAGCTTAAGAAATTGCTTTTCCTTGTGAAGCTTCCTTATGAGGTGGTTATTATCCTATATATGACTTTAATACATAACCTAACAGGTGGTTGTGGATGTATAGTGGCAGAAAATACCTTGTTTTAAGATTCCCAAAAGCTATTTTTCTGCTTATACTGAGACAGAATTAGCAGTTGCCCTCAAGCGTGAGGAAACCTGGGAGCAGGTTGGATAGCTGCTAGGGATAGTTCTTTATCAATGACTATTGTAAGACTCATCTGGCTGATCATTGCTTACTTCTGCATTGTGCTTTTAGGGTCTGTTTTTGTTTTTAAAAATCGGATTTCAGCACAGTTCTCACAGTTAAGTGAATTAGCAAAGCTTTCCACGTAAGCTGTTTTGGAGGTTTGATGACTCTCACACCAAAAGCCACATCAAATGTTTACAAAAAAATGCAAATGATATCTGCATGCGGCTGTCAATGTTTGACATCAGTTCTCCTCCAAGATGCATCTTGCGTGTGTTTAGTTTTTCATTCGTAAACAATTCTGTCCTGACTGCTTTGGAGAGTGCTGTTCATCCCACCTCCAGCACTGGGGGTAGAATTTGCTTCGGTGCTTATGAATGAGGAACAACTCCTTTCTCAAAGGCTTTCGTCCTTCTCAATTCTATCCTGGAAAACACATTGTTTGGAATTTTTTATAACTAAAAAAGGAGCCCTACTTATGATCTAGTATAACTTTCTCATTTTACATGTTAAGAAACCAAGACCCAGAGAGTGAAGGAGCTTGTCCAGACTCACAGCTGGATGGTGCCTGATCTGGGACTGATCCTAGAGGGATACCAATTCCCATATGCTTCCATTATGTGACATTGGTCCAGCCAATGGTAGATTAAGTGTTTTCAGCTCTTAGTTATAAATTCTAATTTTGAAAGTGTCAGCTGAGAAGTTACTAATTAATATTCAGATTAGGCATATTTTGGGGACGCTTCTTAAGTAAAATACTCTGTGCCTTGAAATTAGTATTTTAAGCGTCCACTTGCATTAAGGGTGATATTTAAGATTATTATATATAAATAGAGGTTCATCAGATTATACAATTCTTAAAAAAAACTGCAAGCCAACTGTTCATAAATTTTGTATGTATTCATTAATTCAGCCTAATTTCATTAGATTACAGATACTTATTTGTATCTATAGGAAGAAGGAGCTGGTGGTCTACTATTGAAAATATTAGCCAGTGAAAATCTTATAAATAGTAGCAGAACGTTGCCTGATGTAGTGCTGGAAGATGAGCCCCTCGTGTTGGAAGGCACTCAAAATGCAAGTGGGGAAGAGTAGAGTACTCAAAGTAGAGTCGGCCTTAATGACATGGATAAGGTCAAGCTTTCAGGCTTGACTTCATTTGTTGATGTGGCACGACTCAAAATGAGAAAAAGCAGCTGCAAACATCCATTAATAATATGAACATGGAATGTAGGAAGTATGAATATAAGAAAATTGGAAATTATCAAAAATGAAATAGAATACACGAACATCTATATCTTAAGCATTAGTGATCTGAAATGGATTGGTACTGGCTATTTTGAATCAGACAATCACGTGGTCTATTTTGCTGGGAATAACAAATTGAAGGAATGGTGCTGCATTCTCTCAACAAAAAGAACATTTCAAGATCTATCCTGAAGTATGATGCTGTTAGCGATAGGATAATACGGTGGTCAAGGTTGTATGATAACCATACACCTGCAATGAAGGCTAGTTAATATGACTATTTTTCAAATTTGCACACCAACCACTTAGGCCAAAGATGAGGATATTGAAGATTTTTACCAACTTCTGCAGTCTGAAATTGATCAAATATGCAATCAAGATGCACTGATAATTACTGATAATTGGGATGCAAAAGTTGGAAACAAAGAGAAAAACAATAATTGGAAAATATGACCTTGCTGATAGAAATGATGCTGGAGGTGGTATGATAGAATTTTGCAAGACCAACGACTTCTTCATTGCAGATACCTTTTTTCAACAATGTAAACGGTGACTATATATGTGAACCTCCCCAGATGGAATACACAGGAATCAAAGTGAACACATCTGTGGAAAGAGATAATGGAAAAGCTCGATATCATTAGTCAAAACAAGGCCAGGGGCCAACTGTGGAACAGAGCATCAATTGCTCATATGCAAGTTCAAGTTAAAGCTGAAGAAAATTAGAACAAGTCCACAAGAGCCAAAGTATGACCTTGAGTATATTCCACCTAATTTAGAGACCATCTCAAGAATAGATTTAGCTTATTAAACACTAATGACTAAAGACCAGACGAGTTGTGGAATGACACCAAAGACATGATAAATGAAAAAAGCAAGAGGTCATTAAAAAGACAGGAAAGAAAGAAAAGATGGATACCAGAAGAGACTCTGAAATTTGCTCTTGTACATAGAGTGGCTAAAACGAAAAGGAAGAAATGATGAAGTAAAAGAACCAAACAGAAGACTTCAAAGGGCAACTCGAGAAGACAAAGTACTGTAATGACATGTGCAAAGACCTTGAGTTAGAAAACCAGAAGGGAAGAACACAATTGGCATTTCTCAAGCTGAAAGAAAAGAGAAAATTCAAGCCTCAAGTTGCAATATTGAAGAATTCTACAGGGTAAATACTAAATGATGCAGGAAACATCAAAAGAAGATGGAAGAAATGCACAGAATCAGTGTACCGAAAAGAATTAGTTGACGTTCAACCATTTCAAGAGGTAGCATATGATCGAGAACCGATCGTACTGAAGGAAGAGGTTCAAGCTGCCCTGAAGACATTAGTGAAAAGGCCCCAGGAATTGACCGAATACCAACTGAGATGTTTCAACAAATGGATGCAGCGCTGGAAGCGCTCACTCATCTATGCCAAGAAATTTGGAAAACAACTATCTGGCCAACCGACTGGAAGAGACCTGTATTTGTGCCCGTTAAAAGAAAGGAGACCCAATAGAATGTGGAAATTATCGAACAATATCATTAATATCACACACAAGTAAAATTAACTGAAGTGCATTCAAGAGCAGTTGCAGCGGTACATTGACAGGGATCTGCCAGAAATTCAGCCCAGATTCAGAAGAGGACTTGGAATGAGAGCTATCATTACTGATGTCAAATGGACCTTGGCTGAAAGCAGAAAATACCAGAAAGATGTTTACCTGTGATCTATTGACTATACAGAGGCATTTGACTGTGTGGATCATAACAAATTATGGATAACATTGCAAAGAATGAGAGTTCCAGAACACTTAATTGTGCTCATGTAGAACCTGTAAATAGACCTAGAGGCAGTCGTTGAAACAGAAGGGATACCTCGTGGTATAAAATCAGGAAAAGTGTGCGTCAGGGTTGTATCCTTTCACCATACTTATTCAATCTGTATACTGAGAAAATAATCTGAGAGGCTGGACTATATGAAGAAGAGCATGGCATCGAGATTGGAGGAAGACACATTAACATTCTAGGATATGCAGATGACACAACCTTGCTTGCTGAAAGTGAAGAAGGCTTAAAGCACTTATGGATGAAGATTAAACACTACAGCCTTCAGTATGGATTACACCTTAACACAAAGTAAGCAAAAATCCTCGCAACTGGACCAATAAGCAACATCATGATAAGCAAGAAAAGATTGAAATTGTCAAGGATTTCATTTTACTTGAATCCACAATTAATGCCCATGGAAGCAGCAGTCAAGAAATCAAACAACACATTGCATTGGACAAATCTGCTGCAAAAGGCCTCTTTCAAGTGTTAAAAAGCAAAGATGTCACTTTGAGGACAAAAGTGCGCCTGACCCGAGCAATGATATTTTCAATCACCTCATGTGCATGTGAAAGCTGGACAATGAAAAAAGAAGACCAAAGAAGAATTGATGCCTTTGAATTATGGTGTTGGTGAAGAATACTGAATATACTATGAACTGCCAGAAGAAGGAACAAATCTATCTTGGAAGAAATACAGCCAGAATGCTCCTTAGAAGCAACGAGGATGGCAAGACTTTGTCTCATGTACTCTGGACATGCTATCAGGAGGGACCTGTACCTGGAGAAAGACATCATGCTTGGTAAAGTGGAGGGTCAGTGAAAATGAGGAATACCCTCAATGAGATGGATTGACACAGTGGCTGCAACAATGGTCTGAAGCATAACAATCATTGTGAGGATGGTGCAGGACCGGGCAGTGTTTCATTCTTTTGTACATATGGTTGCTATGAATCAGAACCAACTCGATGGCACCTAACAACAACAGCAGCATATTAAATATATCTTTCAAACTGGAAATTTCACTAACCTGTAAACCCATTGCCATCAAGTCGATTCCGACTCATAGCGACCCTACAGGACAGAGTAGAGCTGCCCCATACAGTTTCCAAGAAGCACCTGGTGGATTCAAACTGCCAACCTTTTGGTTAGCAGCTGTAGCTCTTAACCACTATGCTACCAGGGTTTCTGGAAATTTCACTAGAAAGTGGAAATCATTAAACTCTGGAGTAGGGAGCTCCCATTAATGACCCTCAAGAAATCTTTAAAGAGACTGTATGGAAATTTGGACCAGATGTCTTCTTTTGCTGATTTTATTTAATGAGTTTTCAAAATATCTCAATTACCTTGTTATACAGCAAGTATCTATCAAGCACTCACTGTGCGTAAGAAACCTGGTTATGTACTATTGGAGATAAAAATTTAAGACCCTTTTACCCTCTGGGAAAAAGACACACATACCAAAGAAGAGAACGGGAATAGAAATCAGCTGACCTGGAGCCTCCTCCCAACCCCTGCTTCTGCCAGACATAATGTTTGAATCCCCTTAAGGCGGTTCCCAAACTCCAGGGCTTCATATTATTGTTAAAATAAAAACCAAACTTCTACTCTGACTTACACCTTCTTAACCTGGTCCATGCCCACCTCTTAGATCTAAATTATCTCTGTTCCTCTCCAGTGGCCCCATTGACCTTCTTGATCTACCTGTTCCCCACCAATTTTGTCCTACCACAGAGCATTTGCACCAGCTGTTTCTTCTGTCTGGAGCACTCTTCACATCTTCACATGACTAAAAAATATACAGTTCCCAGCTTAAATACCTCCTCAGGGGACCTTCCCCAACCTCCTTTTCTAAAATTTCCAGGTAAACTATCACTGCATCCTGTTTTATTGTCTTTGTTGTTGTTGCTGTTGGGTGCCATGGAGTCGGTTCTGACTCATAGTGACCCTATGCACAACAGAACGAAACACTGCCTGGTGCTGTGCCATCATTACAATCGTCGTTACACTTGAGCTCATTGCTGCAGCCACTGTGTCAGTCCACCTCATTGAGGGTCTTCCTCTTTTCCGCTGACCCTGTATTCTGCCAAGCATGATGTCCTTCTCCAGGGACTGATCCCTCCTGACAACATGTCCAACGTATGTAAGAAGCAGTCTGGCCATCCTTGCTTCTAAGGAGCATTCTGGCTTCACTTCTTCCAAGACAGATTTGTTCATTCTTTTGGCAGTCCATGGTATATTCAATATTCTTCACCAACACCACAATTCAAAGGCGTCAACTCTTCTTCGGTCCTCTTTATTCATTGTCCAGCTTTCACATGCATATGATGCAATTGAAAGTACCATGGCTTGGGTCAGGCGCACCTTAGTCTTCAGGGTGACATCTTTGCTCTTCAACACTTTAAAGAGGTCCTTTGCAGCAGATTTACCCAATGCAATGCGTCTTTTGATTTCTTGACTGCTGCTTCCATGGCTGTTGATTGTGGATCCAAGTAAAATGAAATCCTTGACAAATTCAATCTTTTCTCCGTTTATCATGATGTTGCTCATTGGGCCAGTTGTGACGATTTTTATGTTCTTTTTGTTGAGGTGTAATCCATACTGAAGGCTGTGGTTTTTGATCTTCATTAGTAAGTGCTTCAAATCTTCTTCACTTTCAGCAAGCAAGGTTGTGTCATCTGCATAATCCAGGTTGTTAATGAGTCTTCCTCTAATCCTGATGCCCCATTCTTCTTCATATAGTCCAGCTTCTTGTATTATTTGTTCAGCATACAGATTAAATAGGCATGGTGGAAGAATACAACCCTGGCGCACACCTTCCCTGACTTTAAACCAATCAGTATCCCCTTGTTCTGTCCGAACAACTGCCTCTTGATCCATGTAAAGGTTCCTCATGAGCACAATTAAGTGTTCTGGAATTCCCGTTCTCCGTAGTATTATCCATAGTTTGTTATGATCCACACAGTTGAATACCTTTGCATAGTCAATAAAACACAGGTAAACATCCTTGTGGTATTCTCTGCTTTCAGCCAGAATCCATCTGACATCAGCAATGATATCCCTGGTTCCATGTCCTCTTCTGAAACCGGCCTGAATTTCTGGCAGTTCCCTGTCCATACACTGCTGCAGCCATTTTTGAATCATCTTCAGCAAAATTTTGCTTGTGTGTGATATTAATGATGTTCTATAGTTTCCATATTCAGTTGGATCACCTGTCTTGGGAATAGGCATAAATATGGATCTCTTCCAGTCAGTTGGCTAGGAAGCTGTCTTCCATATTTCTTGGCATAGACGAGTGAGCACCTCCAGCACTGCATCTGTTTGTCGACACATCTCAATTGATATTCCATCAATTCCTGGAGCCTTGGTTTTCGCCAATGCTTTCGGAGCAGCTTGGTCTTCTTCCTTCAGTACCATCGGTTCCTGATCATATGCCACCTCTTGAAGTGGTTGAATATCGACTAATTCTTTTTGGTCTAATGACTCGGCGTATTCCTTCCATCTTCTTTTGATGCTTCCTGCGTCATTTAATATTTTCCCCATGTTGTTAGCTGCCATAAAGTCAGCTGTGACCCCACGCACGATGGAACCAAATGCTACCTGGTCCTGCACCATCCACAGTATCGGCTGATAACAGACCATTGTGATCCATAGGGCTTCACTGGCTGATTATTTGGAAATAGATCATCATACCTTTCTTCCTAGTCTTAGTCTGGAAGCTCCACTGAAACCTGTTCAGCATCATAGCAACACACAGGCCTCCACTGACAGGTGGTGGCTGTGCATGAGGTGCCTTGGCCAGAAATCAAACCAGGCCCCCTCATGGAAGGCAAGAATTCTGCCACTGAACCATCAGTGCCTCATACATCATATAATACTAACTGAAATTATCTTGTATATTTGTTCATTTACTTATTTGTTGACTGTTTCTCCTCCCTCTAGACTGCCGGTCTCATTAAAGCAGCAACTTTGCCTGTCTTATTTTTGACTGTATCCTCATCATCTAGCAGAATAGCCTGGCATAGCATAGGGGTTCAGCAAATAGTTGCTAATAAAGAAATGAATGAATAGTACTAGGCTGATTACATCAGAATTACTTGAGAAGCTTTAAAAAAGAAAAAGCAGGCAGAGGCAGATCTAACTTGTTGCCACAGACAGATGCATCATGCTGTCCCTCAGCAAAGACCTGAAAAACTAAGTAAAACATACAACCATCAACCCTAGAACCCTAAGCATCAAATGAAGGGATGAAGAACTAAATCAAACACTGAATAGAAGAAACTGAAGGAAAACAGAGAATGAGGACAGATATGGAGTAGATGTCCCTCGCCAACTAACGCAGCACAGAATCACCATCTTGGAGCATAGCCAGCAACAACCCAGGAAGGGAGTATGGACAGATAACTTCATGGAGCTCCTAGTAGGAGACAGAGCACCCAGTAACAGAAAAACACACTTTCCCACCCCTTACCATTCTGCCTCATACAACATCCCCACCCCTTCCTGAGATGCCATGCTGTGCCACTCAGCTACAAAGCCACCAGCCTACTGCCACCCTGGGCCTGCCCTGCCCCCACTCGCCACCTCCCACCATGCCATTTTTTTCTTTTCCTTTTTCCTCTGTTTTTCCTTTTCTTTCTCCCACCTATCCCCGTATGCCACCTCTACCCCTTTCTGCCAGGCCGTGCTACACAACGGTGGCTAGAAAGCCACCAAACCATCACCAACCTGGGTCTCTCCCACCCCTACCCACCAGCTCCCACCATGTTATTTTTCCCCCCTTTCTTCCTTTTCTTTCTCCTTCCCATCTAGCCCTGTATGCCACCTCTTCAACTTCCCACTGGGCCATGCCAAACTGCCACAGCTAGAGTGCCACCAGCCTGCTGCTTTCTACCTTCCATCTACCCCCTTTTACCACCTCCCCCTCCTGCTGATCGGCACCCAGTTCTGCCCCACCCCATCCACTGGCCAGCCACCTTTTTTTTTCTTTCTTTCTTTCTCTTTTTTAATTCCCCTTACCTAGCCCCATATGCCACCCCATCCCCTTCCCGCGGGCTCTCACCATGCTGCCGTGGCTAGACAGTCCTCAGGCCCGCTGCCACACTAAGCCCACACTACCCTCCCCTCCCTGCTGGATAGAGGGATGCGAACCCATACAACTCCCTGTCCGAGACCCCCTGCCTATCTGGTGAGGGGCTGTGAATCCTCCCATACTGCTGGACAAATATCAGGAAGCAGACAGTGCCCACCCAGTCCACTCTCAGCCACCTCACCAAACCAGTGTGCAGCAAAGCGGGCTCTCCCTGACTGCTGGTCCCCTGCCCACCTAAACAAGGTGTTCAAAGCTATCATGCCCACAGATGAGCAATCAGCAAAGCAGGTCTGGCCTGCCCACCCTGACATATCAAAACAAAACAAAGAAACAAGACAAAGCAAATGAACACACAATCAAGAAATACAGAAAATAATACCTTAATGTCTCAGAGACAGCAAACAATATGAAAAAAATTAAAAAGGAGGATAAGATATTTCGAGCAAGTGATTAAAATAAAGAAATCCAATGACCTTCTGGTAGAAGAGAAGTCAGTAGAACTACCTGATATAGAATTCAAAAGACTAATATTTAGGGCATTTCCAGATAAACAGAAACTAAGGGAATTTGTAAAAACCAAACCAAACTTATAAGAAATATTAAAAGGAGCCTTTCAGTTAGAAAACCAACAACATCAGACAGAAACTGGAGTCTAGGACACAGGACAGCATCAGCCAGATACCACCTAGGTAAAGAACTCTCAATAATAAAACAAAACTAAAGACTTGAAACAGGGAAGCAGAGACATCAATCTGTAAAAGATGACATCAAAACAATAAAAGGAGGAATAAACAGTGTAGGTATAGAATTTTTAAGCGGTGAAGTCAAGGCAATATCAAGTGATGTAAGACTGGTTCAAACTTAGGAAGATAAGGGTATGTTTTAAGGTAACTGCAAAGAAAACTAACAAACCCACTCATCAGAATAAAAAAGAAGAAAAACATAAAGTCTCATTAAACACAAAATCTATAATAAAGAAAAAAAGAAACTTCACAAACAAAAGGAAAACAGCACAGGAAAGTAAGAGGAACAAAGAAAACATCAGCACCACACACAAAAAAAAAGTACAACAATATGATAGCAATAAACTCCTACCTATCAATAATCACACTGAATGTAAATAATTTAAATGCACCTGTAAAGAGACAGAGAGTGGCAGAATGGACAAAGCACGACCCATCAACATGCTGTTTAAAAGAGACACTTTAGAAACAAAGACATATTAAAAATCAAAGGATGACCTACAGACTGGGAAAGAATATTCAGCTATGACATCTCAGACCAGCGCCTGATCTCTAAAATCTACATGATTCTGTCAAAACTCAACCACAAAAAGACAAACAACCCAATCAAGAAGTGGGCAAAGGATATGAACACACATTTCACTAAAGAAGATATTCAGGCAGCCAACAGATACATGAGAAAATGCTCTCGATCATTAGCCATTAGAGAAATGCAAATTAAAACTACGATGAGATTCCATCTCACACCAACTAGACTGGCATTAATCCAAAAAACACAAAATAATAAATGTTGGAGAGGCTGCGGAGAGATTGGAACTCTCATACACTGCTGGTGGGATTGTAAAATGGTACAACCACTTTGGAAATCCATCTGGCGTTATCTTAAACAGTTAGAAATAGAACTACCATACAACCCAGAAATCCCACTCCTCGGAATGTACCCTAGAGATACAAGAGCCTTCACACAAACAGATATATGCACACCCATGTTTATTGCAGCTCTGTTTACAATAGCAAAAAGTTGGAAGCAACCAAGATGTCCGTCAACGGATGAATGGGTAAATAAATTGTGGTATATTCACACAATGGAATACTACACATCGATAAAGAACAGTGACGAATCTCTGAAACATTTCATAACATGGAGGAATCTGGAAGGCATTATGCTGAGCGAAATGAGTCAGTTGCAAAAGGACAAATATTGTATAAGTCCACTATTATAAGATCTTGAGAAATAGAAAAAACGGAGAAGAACACTTACTTATGTGGTTACAAAGGGGGGAGGGAGGGAGGGAGGGAGAGGGCTTTTTATTGATCAATCTGTAGATAAGAACTGCTTTGGGTGAAGGGAAAGACAACACTCAATACAAGGAAGGTCAGCCTAATTGGACTGGATTAAAAGCAAAGAGGTTTCCGGGATAAAATGAAAGCTTCAAAGGTCAGCGGAGCAGGGGCTGGGGTCTGGGGAACTTGGTTTGAGGGGACTTCTAAGTCAATGGGCAAAATAATTCTATTATGAAAACACTCTGTATCCCACTTTGAATTGTGGCGCCTGGGGTCCTAAATGCCAACAAGCAGCCATCTAAGATGCATCAATTGGTCTCAACCCACCTGGAGCAAAGGCAAAGGAAGAACACCAAGGTCACACGACAACTAAGAACCCAAGAGACAGAAAGGGCCACATGAACCAGAGACCTACATTATCCTGAGACCAGAAGAACTAGTTGGTGCCCGGCCACAATCGATATCTGCCCTGTCAGGGAGCACAACAGACAACTCCTGAGGGAGCAGGAGACCAATGGGATACAGACCCCAAATTCTCATGAAAAGAACACACCTAATGGTATGATTGCGACTAGAGGAATCCCAGAGACAATGCTCCCCAGAAGTTCTGATGGCACAGGACAGAAACCATCCCCGAAGACAAATCATCAGGCATGAAAAGGACTGGTCAGTGGGGGGAAGAGAGATGCTGATGAAGAGTGAGCTAATTAAATCAGGTGGACACGGGAGAGTGTGTTGGCAACTCTTGACTGGAGGGGGGATGGGAAGATAGAGAGAGAGGGAAGATGGCAAAATTGGCACGAAACGAGAGACTGTAGGGGCTGACTCAATAGGGGGAGAGCAAGTGGGAGAAGGGAGTAAGATGTATGTAAACCTACATGTGACAGACTGATTGGAATGGTAAATGTTCACTTGAAGCTTAATAAAAAATTAAAAAAAAAAATATCAAGCAAACAGTAACCAAAAAACACCAGAAGAGGCAATGCTAATCTCAGATAAAACAGACTTTATGGCAAAATCAACCATAAAAGGCAAGGAAAAACATTATATAATGATTAAAGAAGACATAACGTTAAATATCTATGAACTCAATGACAGGGCTCCAAAATACATAAGCTCTAACAGCACTGAAAAGGCAAATAGACAGTTCCACAATAACACACCACTGTCAGTAAAGGACAGAACAGCTAGAAAGAAAATCAACAAAGATACAGAAGATCTAAGACCACAATCAACTAACTTGACCTCATTGACATATATAGAACACTCCACCCAAGAGCAAAAGACTATACATTCTTCTCCCATGCATGTGGAACATTCTCCAGAATAGACCACATTTTAGACCACAAAGCAATCCTTGATAAAATCCAAAGCATTGAAATACAAAGCATTCCCTATGATCACAATGCCATAAAAGTAGAAATGAATAAAAGAAAGAGTAAGGGGGAAAAAAAAGTCAAATACATCATACCCAAAAACACTTGGCTTAAAAACAACTGGATAATAGAAGAAATCAAAGAGGAAATTTAAAAATTCCCAGAATCAAATGAGAAAGAAAGCACGTTGTACCAAAACTTTTGGGGCATAGCAAATGGAATGCTCAGAGGTTAATTTATAGCAACAAATACACACATCAAAAAAGAATGGGCCAAAATAAAAAGTTTAGCACTACAACTTGGACCAATAGAAAGAGAACAGCAAAAGAAGCCCATAGCCACCAGAAAAAAGGAAATAATAAAGATTAGAGCAGAAATGAATGAAATAGAGAACAGAAAAACAATAGAAAGAATCAATAAGACCAAAAGTCGGTTCTTTGAAAAGATCTACTAACTATTGGCCAAACTGACAAAAGAAAAACAGGAGAGGAAGCAAATAACCCAAATAAGAAATATGATGGGGGACATTACAACAGACCTAACTGAAATAAAAAGGATCATAACAGAATACGATAAAGACTTGTACTCCAATAAATTTGAGAACCTAGAGGAAATGGACAAATTTCTAGAAACACACTACCTACCTAAAGTAACACAAACTTAGATAGAAAATCTGAACAGACCCATTACAAGAGAAGAGATTGAGGAGATAATTTAAGAAAAAAAAAAAAACTTCCAACAAAATAGTTTGGCCTGGTTGGCTTCACTGGAGAATTCTATCAAACATTCAGAGGAGAGCTTACACCAGTACTAGTCAAATGATTTCAGAACACAGAAAAGGAAGGAATGCTCCCAAATTCATCCTGTGAAGCCAGAATAACCCTGATATCAAACAAAAAGACACCACAAAAAAAGAAAATTACAGACCAATATCTCTCATGAATAATAAAAAAAAAAAAGACGGAAAGATCCTCAACAAAATTCTAGCCAATGGAATTCAGCATCATGGTACGTTGATTAATAAAAACGATACACCACAACCAAGTGGGATTCATATCAGGTATGCAAGGATGATTCATTAGAAAACCAATCAATCACCACATAAATAGAATAAAAGAAAAGAATCACAGGATCATATCAATTGACATAGAAATGGTATTTGTTAAAGTCCAACACCTATTCCTGATAAAAATGTCCAACAAAATAGGAATAGAAGGGAAATTCCTCATCATAATAAAGGGCATCTACACAAAACCAATAGCCATCATTGTTCTCAATGTGGCTGCAACAATGGGCTCAAACATAATAACGATTGTGAGGATGGTGCAGGACCAGGCAGTGTTTCGTCCTATTGTGCATGGGGTCACTATGAGTCGGAACCGACTCGACAGCACCTAACAACAACAACATTACGTAGATAATATAGATATCTTGATATTTTACATAATTCTTATCTTATATAACAAGTTGTTGTTGCTGGGTGCCATCAAGTCGATTCCGACTTGTAACGACCCTATACAACAGTGTAGAACTGCCCTATGGGTTTTCCAAGGAGGGCTGGCAGATTTGAACCGCTGACCTTTAGGGCTTTGACTATACAACAGAGAAAACACATTTACACAAGTTTTTTATTGATGAAATTTATGGAGGCTGAAGTTTAAATTTCATGTAATTCTCATATGTCACAAAATATTCTTATTTGGATGTTGTTTTTTTTTTTGAACATTTAAAAATGTAAAAACCATTCTTAACTTTCAGGCCAGACAGAAGCAGGGAGCAAGCCCAAATCTGGCCCATGGTCTGTAATTTGCCAACCCCAGTTTAAGAACAACAAGTTATCACTTCCCATGTATATCTATGCATATCTGTGAGATAGAGTCCCCAAATGGAATTCATGGGTTAGAGGATAAATGTACTTGCAGTGATGATAGGTTTTACCAGGTGAGGGGTGTGGAATTTTACACTCTCACCAATGGTATTTGAGTGTCCATTCTCTATGGGTTCACCAACAGAGTACGTTTTTAAACACAGGTAAAGGGACATGAAGTCTTGACCCATGCTACAACGTGGATGAACCTTGAAAGCATTGTGCTAAGTGAAATAAGTCAGTCACAAAAAGACAAATGTTGGATGATCCCACTTATATGAAATATCTAGAATAGGCAAAGGTATAGAGACTAAACTTGTGGATTTTTATCAATCTGTGAGGTAAAAAATTGCATCTTGGTGTAGGTTTAATTTAGATTTCTCTTATAATGAAAGAGATTGAGCGTCTTTTCATATATTTAAGGGCCACTTTTATGTCTCTTTGTAATTTTTCTATTGAATTGTTGGATCTTTTCTTCTCATTTTCTAGAAATGATTTATAAGAAAATTTAATCTTTTTTCTATGATATGAGCTGCAAGTATATATCTTCTGACTTTGCTCATTGTATTTTTTATCATGTACAATTTGGTTCTTTAAATATTTTTGTAGTCAAATATACCAATTTTTTTATGCCTTCTGGTTATAGATACAGTCATGGTTAAAAAGCCTTTTCCAATTCAGAAGTCATGAAGGAGATATCCCTTGTTGTCTTCCAGGATTACATTATTTCATTTTTTATATTTGTTTTGATTCATTTGCAGTTTGTCCTGGCATATGATATGAGGCATGGATTCAATTTATCTTCATACAAAGTTGTCTCAAAACTTTGTATTAATAAATCCATCATTCCTTCACTGATTATATATGTTTTTGTGTGCCATTGAGTCATTTCCAACTCATAGCAACCCTATATACGTATTTCTGGATTTCTTATTCTGTTCCATTAGTGCTATCTATTCATGTGCCAATACCACATTGTTTTAATAATAGGACTTTATACTATTTTTAATATCTGAGATAGTCTCCCATCATTATTCCTCTTTTTTAGAGTTTTTCTATCTCATTTTTTAATATCAACTTTAGATCCTCTTGTCTAGTTTTAGAAAAACCAAGTTGATATTTTTATTAAGATTGCATTAAATTTATAAATTAATTCAGGGAGAATTGACATCTTTATGATTTCTCAGCCTACCTGTCCAAGAACTTGGTATGTCTCTACATTTGTGTTAAAATTTCCCTTAAATAGGGTTTGACACTTCTGTTTTAAGTTTATTCCTAGATATTGTGTCCCTATTGCAAATGAAGTCTTATCTTTCTTTATATTTTTTCCATATGGTTTCTATTTATGAAGGCTATTTGTTTCTATATATTAATTTTTTATCCTACTATCTTATTTTTGTTTTTGGTAGGTGACATTTAGTCAGTTCCGACTCATAGTGACCTATGAATGAAACACTGCCCAGTCCTGCGCCATCCTCACAACGGTGGTTATGCTTGAGCCCGTTGTTCCAGTCACTTTGTCAAATCCATCTCATTGAACGTCTTCCTCGTTTCCGCTGACCTTCTACGCTACCTTATTAAGTCCCCTTATATTTGTAGTAGTTTTTCAGTTGATTCTCTTGGTTACCAAGTGTACAACCATGTTACCTGTGAATAATGCTGGTAGCACCTCTTCTTTTCACATTTTTTATAACTCTAATTTCCTTAGTTTTTCTGTACTATCTTCCATACAATTATAAGCAGTAGCATAATTGTACCTGTGTTTAGAGACAATGGCTTATGTTTTCCCATTAAATAAGATGCTGGATTTGGGATTGAAATAAATATCAATTCCTATTTTGTTGAGTTCTTGAATCAAGAATGGGTGTTAAATTTTTATCAAATGTTTTTTAAGCATCTATGGAGATGATTGCATGATTTTTCTTCCTGAATCTATTAACATGACTATTGAATCATCCTTGTATTCCTGGAATAAACTCATATGACAATTGTTATACTTTGGGTTCTCTCCAAGACAGAGGCTGAGAAAAAACTTGGATGAAGGGAGTTTGTTTGGGAAGTGATCCCAGGAAGCAGAAATGAGGAAGCAGGGAGACTGAGGCAAAGAAGAAATGCCAATGTGGGTGCATTGGTTACTGCTGTGGGTAACTAGAATTTATTCCCATTGGGGTCTCAAAATTCACCCACTGATGGAGAAGGCTAGAGAATTTATTCACTGACGGCCTTTGGTTTAGGGCTGCCCACATGGATGTTAAGTTCAAGCCCCCACCTCCACTTCCAGGCTATAGCTGTGTGCTAAGCTGACTTCTGCAGCCTCAGAGAAAGCCCTGAGGCAGAAAAGCAAAGAGGCAGAAAGCAGACCAAGTGCAAGGAAATGCCCATAGTGGCTGTGCTGAAATTCACAGGCGGCCCAGGGAATACGGCACAGGATACCACAAGTTGATAAATTATTCTTTCAATATGCTACTGGATTCTGTTTGATAATATATTATTTAGGGTTTTTATATTGAAATTCATTCATAAATGAGACTGGTCTGTAGTTTTTTAGTTCAATCTTTATCAATACAGATGCTTTATCAATGTTTCTCTATAAGAAGAATTTGGAATTATTTTTCGTTTATGCGCTGGAGCAGTTTAAATAACATTGGCATTATCTGTTCCTTGAAAGTTTCTTAGGATTCCCCTCGAAATTGTCTTGACCTAATGCTTTGAATTTGTCTTGGAAGAAGTACAGGTAGGATGCTCTTTAGCATGGTGAGACATTATCTCACGGACTTTGGACATGTTATCAGGAAGGATCAGTCGCTGGAGAAGGACATCATGCTCACTAAAGTAGAGGGTCAATGAAGAAGAGGAAGGACCCTCAATGAGATGGATTGACACAGTAGTTGCAACAATGGGCTCAAACATAAGAACAATTATGAGGATGGTGCAGGACCAGGCAGTGTTTCGTTCTGTTTTACGTGGGATTGCTGTGAGTAGGAACTGACTCAACAGCACCTAACAACAGCAACAATGCTTTGAATAAGAGTAGTAATCTTTGACAACTTCTACAATTCTATAGAAATTCATATATCTAGACTTTCTGTCTCTTTGGAGGATCACCACTTGTTAAGTTTTCCAAGAGCACTTCTATTTCATCCATCTTTTAAAATTTATTTGCATAAACTGGTGCAAAGTAGTCTTTTATGGTTTTTTTTTTAATTCCCTCTGTTTCTATGATTTTCACTCCCTGTCATTTCTTATTTTGTGTATTTGTGCTATTTTTTTTCTTTATTAGGTTAGCTAGTAGTATATATAGGTTCTATTGATTTCTTTTTAAGCCAGCTTTTAATTTATTAATTCTCGTTTTCTGACATTAATTTCCGCTTTTATCTCCTTCCTTCATTCCTCCTTTCCTTCTCTCCCTCCTTTCCTCCCTCCCTCCCTCTTTTCTTCCTTCCTTCCCCCCCTTTCTACTTTCCTTTGGTTTATTTTGTTATTCTTCTGCAAACTTTTTGAGTCACATAGTTATTTTTTTTGTTGTTTTTATTTTATTTATATTGGTAGAGTATTTAAGGCTATGAATTTTCCTCTGAACATTCCTTTAACTGTGGCCTAAAAATTTCAGTATGTAGTGTTCCATTGTTGTTATTTTTAGAAACTTCCGTTTTTATATTCCCCTGCACTTTGTAAAGGGGCAAAGTGGGCAAACCCCACCTTTATCACTTCCTTGTTGCCAGCCACTCCCATGGCACTTCCTCCTCTCTCTGGTCCTAACCACTCAGAATTAGGTCAGATCTCATCCCTGAGCACTTGGGACCAGGTCATCAGGTGCCAGCCTTAGGCTCAGGAGTCTGCACAACTCTGCACTTCAGACCAGCCAGCCCCCCACCCTTTTATTCTTTCTCTATCCCTAGCCCCCTGGGTCCAAGTCACAAGCTAGAAGGCCTCTGGCCTTCATCTGCCCATGAAGCCTTTCCCTGACCACCATCCACACAGAGCTGGTATCGTCACAAGTCAAAGGCTCTGTCCTGTCAGCTCCTGCTGGCTCATTACCCCCTTTGGGTTCATTAATTCTCCATAATAGCTCACAAAATTCATAGTGACATACTGGGAGCCCTGGTGGCACAGTGGTTAAAATGCTTGGCTCCTAACCAAAAGGTCAGTGGTTCAAACCCACCAGCTGCTCTGTGAGGAAAAGATATGGCAGTCTACGCTTGTAAAGCTTGGAAACCTTATTTATTTATTTTTTTATAAGGTTGCTACAAATCAGGATCAACTCAATGGCAGTGGGTTTGGATTTTTTCTTTTATTACCTATGCTTACAGCTAGGGAGCCCTGGTGGCACAGCAGTTAAGCATACGGCTGCTAACTGAAATGTCAGTGATTCGGACCTGTCAGCTGCTCCGTGGCAAAAGGATGTGGCAGTCTGTTTCCATAAAGATTTACAGCCTTGGAAACCCTATGGGGCAGTTCTACCCTGTCCTGTAGGGTCACTATGAGTCAGAATTGTCTCAACAGCAGTGAGTTTTTGATATATTTACAGTTGCCCACTTATTATAACCAGAAAGGAAACAAGTAAAGAGACCAATCAGGCAAGGCCTGGGAGAGGTCACAGCACAAGACTTCCATTGTTCCCAGGACGTGCCACATTTCCTGTGCACAAATGTTCTAACCACTCCAGGAAGCCCCAAAGAGGAAGCTCCAGGACCCAGGGTCTTGTAGTCATTGGGACCTAATGCATATGCATGAATCAATGAAAATGCATGATTGATTTCTTTGTGTCTCCCTCCCTTCCTGAGACCTGCTGCTAGGACAGGGCCTATGGAGCCCCTCTCTCATTAAATGTTGCCTGGCTATTTTATAAAACAAATATCCCATGACTGCTGGCAAATTCCAAGGGCTATTTTCAGAAACCAGAGACAAAAGTCCAAACTAAGTTCTTTGTCCCACATCCTCTTTGACCCGGAAGTTGTTAAATAGAGGTTTTGGGGTTTCCCCCTCCACAGTTGGAAGAAGAGTCTTTCCGTGTTCTGATTTTGCTATTAATTTCTAGTTACATTGCATTGACTTCAGAGAATGTCCTCTATATCATCTTCTACTTTTAAAAAAGTGTATTGAAGTTACCTTGCAGCCTATTGCAAAAGAGAAGTTCATGAAGCCTTTTCGATCAGGACTAAATGATTGAATTAAGCTCAGTTTTTGCTGAATTAAACTGGTCCTTTTTACATGCCTGCCCAGGACTCTTTATTTGCCTAGTAGCTCTCAGCAGATTCAACACAGACTTTTTGCAGGCACCTGCTATTTGGCTCCTTAATTGCTAGTAGTTGTGAAAACGGAGGGAGTTTTTCTCTCTATGGTCAAGACAAGATGTAAAAGAAATACGCTCTCAAAAAGAGAATCTTCACACAGGTGTCTTTTTGTGTAAAATGGCCTAAGAAATGTTTCTTTACTACAAGGATGTAATAAAGAATTGTTTTGTAAGGGTCCTGGAGCCAACCATATCTAAAGTTTCCCAAACAACTTAAAAGTGTTTTGTATTAAAAAGCTGTTTATGGAAAATGAGGTCCTGGTGCCAAATGGTTATCACAAATCCTTGAGATGTCTGGTCAGAGATGTTTAACATCCACTAGTGACTATGACTCCTCCTGAAGGATGTGTAACCATGATTGAGAACCTCTATAATTAGTCCCTGAAATCAATCACTGCAAGCCTCTGTACCCAACTATCCAGTAGAAGCCTGTCCCCCACCTCCTAACCTAACCTTCTTGTGACCTGAACCAAAGACTAATCAATCAGATGATTGTGTTATAATTTCTTTGTTCCTTGGATTATATCTGCTCTTGTTAAAAGCCCTCTCATCTCACTGGAGTCATACATAAGTTCTCACTTATGCCAACTGGTGTCTCTCTACATTCGAATTTACCTTTTCTTTCTTTCCTGAATAAATCCTCCTAAGCATAGGTCAAGGACTGAGTTGTTTTGTTCTCTACAACACTATACATGATAATTTTTTGTAAATTTTCTAGATACTTGAATAGAAGGGATATTCTCCTATTAAAATATAATGCTTGATATATACCCATAAGATCTACCTAATTGGTTATATTGTTTACATCTTCCATACCTTTATTTTTTGACTCCTTGATCTGCCTTGGAATGTGGAAATGAATTAGTCTCCAATTATCATTGTTCATACATATTTCTACTTGTATCTTTTGTATTTCCTGATTTATTAACTCTATGTTGTATTATTTTGTGTATGATTTTCATATCTGTGTCTATTCATTGTGAATTGTAGTCTTTAGCATTTTAGAGTGTCCTTCTTTGTCATGTTCAATAATTTTTGGTCTAAATACTACCCCACCTAAGGTTAAGACAAGGACTCCTTTCTTTATGTTTGAATTTGCCAGATACACTTTGGTCCATCTTTTAATTTGCAATCTTTCTGATTCACATTTTTCTGGGTGTATCTCTTGATATAACATAGCGTTGTGTATTGCTTTTAATAGATCAGTTAAGCACATTTACATTTTTTGATAAAAGATATGTTTTGTCTAGTTCTTTCATGTTATCTTATGTTTAATATCTATATTAATATTTATGTATATTTGTACAAGTGTTTATTTCATTATGTGGTCTATTTTCATTGTCTATGTTATTGTTCTCTTCCTTGCACTTGGGAAGGTATCTGTGTGATGGTTAAGATTTTGTGTCAACTCTACTGGACCGTGATTCTCAGTCTTTTGGCAGTAGTGTGATGTTGTGGTCACTTCCCTGTTGAAATTCGATATGTGATCAACCCCATGATGGGACCTGCTGTGAGTAGCCAGTTGGTTCAGAGGGAGTTCCCTTGGGCGTGTAGCCTGCATCAAGTGTGGGCAGACATTCTAGCCGGGCTCAGGGGCTTTTGCTCATTCTGGATCCTGCACCTGGCTTCTGTTCGTCTGACCTCTAGTTCTTGGGACTTGAGCTAGCAGCTTACATGCAGTCTTGCCTGCCAATCTTGGGATTCGTCGATCTTCACAGCCTGTGAGCAACAGCCCCTGCTCTCTGACCTGCCGATCTTGGGTTCGCCAGCCCCTGCAGCTACATGAATCAGGAGAAGCCTCTATCCCAACCCTTGGACTTGGGACATTACAGTCTCTACAACCATGTGAGCCATTTCCTTGATATAAATCTCTCTCTATGTATATTTATATGCTTTAGTGGTTTTGCTTCTCTGGAGAACTCAGCGTAAGACAATCTGTTTATGTTTTAGTGGTTCTTTTTGTACTTACATTTTTTTATAATACCTTTAGTTCCTTCTTTTTTAAAACATCATCTAGTGGTTTCCTCCATTACTGTCAGTTTGTTGTACTGTGGTGGCTTGTATGTTGCTATGATACTGGAGGCTACGCCATCAGTATTTCAAATAACAGCAGGGTGAGCCACAGTGAACAGGTTTCAGCAGACCTTCCAAACTGAGACAGACTAGGAAGAGCGTGCTGGTGATCTACTCACAAAAAGTAGCAAAGGAAAACTCCACAGATTATGATAGAACATTGCCCTGTACAGTGCTGGATGGTGAGCCCCCGGGTTGGAAGGCATTCACATACAGAGCGGCTGCAACCATGGGCTCAGTGCTGGATGATGAGCCCCTGGGTTGGAAGGCATTCACCATACAGAGCGGCTGCAACCATGGCCTCAGTGCTGGATGATGAGCCCCTGGGTTGGAAGGCATTCACCATACACAGTGGCTGCAACCATGGGCTCAGTGCTGGATGATGAGCCCCTGGGTTGGAAGGCATTCACCATACAGAGCTGCTGCAACCTTGGGCTCAGAAATACCAGCGATCGTGCAAATGGAGCAGGACTGGATCTGCTGTGCATGGGGTCACCACGAGTTGGAGCCGACGCGACAGCAGCTAACAATTGGTTCCCAACTATGTAAGCAACAACTTAGCTGTGTCTTCCTAACCCTATTGTCCCGCTCTTTTCCATTATCCAATTTTGGTCAATAGTATTAACTTTCATTATTTTTACCTTTGTATTCTAAAAATGCTTAAGACTGTAAGGGATAGTCTTTGATTCCCAGCTATTTTACATGAGGCTTTCACTGTGCTTATTCTGCTTCCCATTTCCTCCTCCATTTTTGTTAATTTTATTTTTTCTAGTAGAAATAATTACACACAATATTAGAACACATAACATTAAGCCCTTATTCCCATCTTTATTTTAATTACCATAGTTTTTTAAAGTTCTTAATACCTAGTAAGGTCCCTGGGTGCCCCAAACAGTTTACGGTCTACTACTAACCTAAAGGGTGGTGGTTCAAACCCACCCAGTGGCATCACGAAAGAAAGGCCTGGCGATCTGCTTCTATAAAGATTAATAAATAAATAAAGATTACAGCCAAGAAAATCCTATGGAGTAGCTCTACTCTGTAACACATGGATTACCACAAGTCAAAATTGACCGGAAAACAATGGATTTGGCTTTGTTGTTGTTTTCATATCTAGAAGATCAAAGATATTGTTTTCTAAACAATGTTGGTTATTCTTGAAGCTTCTTTCCATATGAATTTCAGAATCAGTTTCCAAGAAAAACCCTGTAGGTAATTGAATTGGATTTTAGACAAATTGGATGGAATATATCCATAAATATCTTTGCATATTAGTCTTACTGCTGGGTATGGTTTTTGTTGCTATTGTAAATTAGTTGGAAAATGATGGTTTCTATGTTAATCAGTTGCTTGTTTTTTCCATTATATCAATGGAATATCCTGAGCTCTGCTTTCTCCCCTTTCTCCTCCTTGCACTTACCTCCAAGTCGTTCCCTCCCCCACTCCTCCAGTGTACTACCACTACTAAATGGATACAGACATCATTCGTCTCATCATACTGACCATCCATCCTGCCAACACTGACCTGTGACCATACTAGCCAGTCTGTCATCAGGGCCCTGGTGCTACTTTTCCATTTTTATGTTTTAATGAGCTCCACTGGTTTTAATTAGGACTTAAAACTAGAATGTTGTTCTAGTCTTGGCACTTATTAATGGGACATTGAGCTGGCAGTGGCAGAGGAGACAAGGTCAAGACAGGAGACCATATGGAAGTAGAACTTGTATTTTGCAAATGGTGAAATGTGGGAAGCAAGGGCCAGAGAGAAGTGTCACCACCTTACTCATTCTTCAGGCTTTTAGAGTATGTGCCATGAATGCTATAGACGGATCTTTCTCTCATCATAAGAGAACTCTCCACTAAGGAAGCCGAGCCTCAGCTCATTAGGGGATATGACCCAGGATTTCAGGCTATATTTGCACGGAGGCCACTGTTCCTTATGTCCTTGACAAAATCATTCAGGTAGAGACGCTGCTAGCTATGGCATCTCATCCTTTGGAGCCCCATCAGGCCACTCTTCCATACATAGTCCCCACCCCTGCCCTGCCCTGACTATCAGGTTTCCATTGCTGAGCCTGGCAGTAGCGTTGCCTCTATCTTTGACCTAGGGGAGCCCTGGTCCCTGATGCTCCCAGAGTTAGAGGAGAAACATTCCTATAGCTGACGCAGGGCCAGGGCTCCAGGATCTGGCACCAAGAAACCTCTTGTGCTCATTTATAACCACAATACCCAAGAAGCCTAACCTTGAGAACGTCAGTGAATCACACACTCTCCAGGGATGGCAGTCCCACAAGAACAACCAGGGAAGATGGCTGCTTGGGAGTGGTGCCCAGCATGGTGGGCGCAAGGCTGTTAGATCCTTCTCCTTGCTATTCCATGCAGGGAGCAGTGCGTTGGGGCAGAGAAGAGGAACCTGGGGTGTTGGGCAGCCTGTGCAACTTTCTTGGACTGCAGCAGCCCTGAAATGTTGCAAATTGCTTCTGGGTCTCATGACTGTTGCTGGGTTTCAGGAACTTAGGTTGAGCTCTCTCTTTCCAGAAATTGTTTGAGAACTTGAATTTTTTTTGGCAATGTCAACATCTCCCGCCTACCCATTCTCCTTTCTTCTAGCTCCTCATGAGCATATGCCAATCACCAGTGAGAAGAAAAGTGTCATCTTCCAATAAGGACAAGGCCTGGGGCTGTGCTTTGCATTGTTAGTACCCACCTCTCAGGATATCTTGCTTTTGTTGTTGTTGTTGTTGTTGTTGTTTAAGGGTTTTACTTTCAATCACTAAGCATGTAGGCCAGCGTAGTCCAATAAAAATACAATGCAAACCATGCAGGTAATTTGAAATTTTCTAGTAGCCACATTAAAAATGTAAAAGGAGACAGGTGAAATTAATTTTAGCAATGTATTTTAAACTCAATATGCCCAAAATATTATAAATTTCAACATGTAATCAATAAAAAATAGTTAATAAGATATTTTATACTCTTATTATGCCTGTTTACTTTGCTTCAGTTTTTAACTTTACATAATGTTAAGTAAAACTAAATAAAAATGTAAAACTCTGTTTCTCAGTCACACTAGCCTCAGTTCAAGTTACATGTAGCAAGTGGCTACCGTATTGGACAGCACAGGTAAAAATAGTAGGTAACAAAGAGCAAGTTTGATTATGTAGGCCAGCTTTCAGAGTCCTCATGGCCCCGTACCCTCCCCATCCATACACAGGATCTCTGAACCCTGGTGTCTTCCTTCTCATCTCTTTGTTCTGAGGATAAAGCCTTGTTTGTTTAAGCTCCTGTTTTCTGAGCAGGGCCGCCATATACAGTTACGCAGGTTGTACAGAGCAGCCAGCTGGGGCTGATACCCACCAGAGACACCTTTTTCTATGTACTTGCAAGACTGTTACTGAAATCCTTTTCCTCTTCCCGCCTCCCCACCCCCAAACCATCATGTAGCCCTTCCAGATATGTTTGTAGACCTTGCGCCCCTGAAACTGAAGGTGGGATCCTACACATGTAGCTGCTTTTTTATTGCACTAGAATGCATCTTCTTTCACGGGGAGAAATCTGTAGGCACCTGACTTGAGCTGCCTGAAGCTGCAGTGTGAAATCAGAAAAGATGTTCCTCTGCCTTCTCAGTCTCTCTGCTGCTGGGGTGGAGATCTCACCTCCCTCCCAGCCAACTCCATTCCCACCCCCATTTACACTAGGGCCCTTTCCAAGGTCTCTTAGTTTCCTAGTACTGCTGTCACACAAATCTCACAAGTGTGTGGCTTTAAAGAACATCAATTTATTTTCTCAGAGTCCTGGATGCTAAAAGTCCAAATCAGGGCCTTGGTCGTTTCATTCCTCCCTTGTAGGTTGTCCAGGCATCGCTTGATCCTTTGGCTTGTAAATAATCCTCACACAGCGTCTGTCTTCCCGTCATGTGTAGGTATCTATCTCTATATCTACTCTGCTCTTTTTATAATTCAGAAGTGATTATATTTTGGGTCCACCCTACTTGGGCATGATCTAATATAACAAAGAAAACACTATTTGCAAACAGGAATACACCCACAGGTATAGAGATTAGGATTCCGATACATATTTTGAGGGGGGACACAATTCAATCCATAACAGAGGTTTTTCCTGTAATTTAGTAGGGCTCAAACTTTCCAAGAATTATTCTCTAGAGTTTAGGCTAGATCACTGGTTCTCAACCAGGGAGCTGGTTAAACCATAGGTTCCTGGGCTTCACCCCTGGAGTTCTTTTTTTTTTTTTAATTTTTATTGTGCTTTAAGTGAAAGTTTACAATCCAACTCAGTCTCTCCTACAAAAACTTACATACACCTTGCTATATACTCCTAGTTGCTCTCCCGCTAATGAGACAGTATACTCCTTCCCTCCACTCTCTATTTTTGTGTCCATTCGGCCAGCTTCTGACCCTGTCTGCCCTCTCGTCTCTTCTCCAGATGGGAGCTGCACCCCTAGAGTTCTTGATTCAGTGGGTCTGGGGAAGGCCTGTGAATCTGTATTTCCGCCAAGCTCCAGGTGATGCTGATACTGCTTGTCCAGGACCTCACTTTAAAACCACTGTTCACGATGCAGTATTCCATGCATCAGCAGCTATGGGAGCTGTCTCTAACTTTTGCCTCCATTTCTGAAACCTGAGGAGTCCCTGTTCTACAAAGCATGTTGCCTGAGTTTTCTGGGGAGGGATTCTGTCCTGAAGTGGAAAATTTTGTTTCTCCTCAGCAAGTCTCACATATTCTCAGTGTGAAAGCTTGTTGGCTAGCAACAAACATCCAATATTGTTTTGCACACTGTGTGTTTTTTTTGACACTCAAGCAATGATGGTAATTTGCAAAGCTCCACCGAAGTATTACATTAAATTCCTCCTCTCCCCTGCCCCCAAATGAGTGAGACCAGTGTTCTGATCCTAGAACAATAAGGATTTTTCAGGCTCACTGCTATGAACTGTCAACATCACAGGGAGAAAAAATCAAGAAGGGTCTTACTTCAAGGAAATCTCTCTCTCCTTTCTTATCTGATAAAGATGTTGGCTTTTCAGAAACTCCAGCCAGATGTCTGAGCCCCAAAGCAGCATCAGTGGGACACTGAAAAGAAAAGCAGGGACCCCCACTTGGTATCAGCTTTCCTTGGAGAGCGGGGAAACCTCATTAAATGACAGCAAGTGGAGAAATGTCAGTGAGAGAGGCGATTTGCAGGCACCACTGAAAGCCCTGTGTAACAGTCATTTCCAAATTGCAGCTGGGCTGCTTGTCTGCAAGGACACTTTGGATGTCTCCCCAGATTGCTGCAGCCTCCAAAACTGGGCCTGGTGTTGTGAGCTGATGTCTGGATATGCTGCCTCCTGGGGAGGTGGGGGTGGAAGACGGCAGATTTTAAAGAGCTCCTTAAATTGAAGCCCAAATTATCTCCAGTCTGCACAGTGAGAACTGTTCAGCCAGACGTGATTTCTCAAAGCACAGCCAGTAAATGACGCTGAAAGATGGCCCCAGGGACGGCCTGTCACTTAACTCTTTCCGCACTAGTGGGCAGGACAATCTTCAGGAGCCAAAGCCCCAGCAATGAAGCAAGGAGCCCATGGTACATTTGGAATCAGAGGTTCTGAACATTAGAATCTCCTGAGGAACTTTAAAAATATACCTGTGTCTGGGCTCCTCTCTAGCCCAATTAAATCGTGATCCTTGAAGTTGAGGTCTGGGCATCAGTATTTTTTCATCCCTACTTCCATCCCCACTCCAGGTAACTCTAATGTGCAGCCAGTCTTGAAAACCATTTAAAATTGACTCTGCCCCTTACTGGTTGTGTGGTATCGGAAGGCTGTTTAACTTCAATTTCCCCATTAATTCAATGTCAACCCGACCCATTGCCTTGGAGTCAATTCTGACTCATAGTGACCCTCTAGGACAGAGCAGAACTATCCTATAGAGTTTCCAAGGAGTGGCTGGTGGATTCGAACTGCTGACCTTTTGGTTAGCAGCCAACCTCTTAACCACTCTCCCAGAGTTGTGAGTAGCAGGAGAGGTCAGTGGGTATAGAGAGTTTAGCACAGTAGAAAGCCCACAATAACTGCTCAGTAAATGGGATATTCTCTTTTGAGCCTGGGTTGGCAATTGAGGGAAGACCTTAGAGTAAGGAAATAAAATTAAAATCAAAATCTGAAGAAATGAAACCCCAAGCCACAGACTAAGAGAAAATATTCACAATACATACATCTGATGAGAGACTTGTACCTAGACTGTATAAAGAATTCCTACAGATCAGTGATAAAAAGATGAACAATCCAATAACAAATAGACAAAAGACTTAAAGAGACACTTCACAAGACATAAGATTGGACAAGAAGCACATGAAAATATGTTCAACATCAAACCAAAAAAACAAACCCATTGCTGTTGAGTTGATTCCAATCATAGCGACCCTCTAGGACAGAGTAGGGTTTTCAAGGAGTGGCTGGTAGATTCGAACTTCTGAACTTTTGGTTAGCAGCTGGGCTCTCAACGACTCTGCCACAAGGGCTCCTCAACATCATTGATTGCTAGGAACATGCAAATTAAGATCACAGTGAGTGGTCTCTTCACATCCACTGCAACAGCTGGAATTTAGAAAGATTGACTATATCGAGTGTTGGTGAGGATGTGGAGCAACTGGAACTCTCTCTCCTACATTGCAGGTGGGGGTGTAAAATGGTACAATCATCTTGTCAATGTGTTTGATATTTTCTTATAAAGTTAAACATACACTTTCAATATGACCCCAATCGCAACCCAGGAGAAATGAAACCATTTGTTTACAAAGAGGCTTGTACATAAATGTTTATAGCTTCTTTACTTCCATCCATCATGTCCATCAAGTGGTGAAAGGATTAACAAATTCAAGTGTACTACCTAGTACTAGAAATCATTTAACTACTGATACCACACCACAGATACATCTCAAAAACATTATGTTGTGAGAAAGCAACCAGACACTAAAGAATTTATTCTGTATGATTCCATTCATGTGAAGTCTAAAACAAAGAAATCTAATCTACGGTGATAGAACACAAATCAGTGGTTGCCTCTGAGTGGGGTAGGGGGATTGACTAGAAAGAGGAATGAGGAAGCCAATTCTTAACTCTCTGTGACACAAGGAACCAAAATTCCTCTGACTTTGGATCATTCTTCCCATGATTGACCTTATTAAGATTATGGGGCTATGACATGGATGGACCTTGAAAACATTATGCTGAATGAAATGAAGTCAGACACAAAAGGACAGATAATTATAAGATCCCCCTTAGAAGAAATATCTAGAATAGGCAAATGAATAGAGCCCAGACTTTATGAGTGATTACCAGGGACTGGGGGGTGGGATGGAAAGTGGGGAGGCATTGCTCACAGGGCACTGAGTTTCTGTTAAGGGTGATAAAAAAATTTGGAAACTGATAGAGGGATAGTTGTAATGTTTGCACAATTTGGTGAATATAACTATCACTGAATTGTACATGTAAAAATAGTTGAAATGGCAAATGTTTTGTTATATGTATTTCACCACAGGAATTAAAAAAAAAAATGAACAAAACACGCATACATGAGAAGATTATGGGAGGTTTTCTGAAGCCTATAATTTGGGGTTTGAGGCTCACTCCCCTTGAATTAGATGGCCAACTCGAGGCTTTCTTGAGAAAGATCCATGCTAAGGCTTTTTTTTAAGATAAATTCTGAGGTATTAGGTCAAAGACTTTTGATAAGTAATTGAGTTTGAGCTCTCCTGTTTTTACTTGTTCTGGCATCAAAGTTTGGACTAGACTAATTTTATTTTTAGCTTTACCAATGTATAATATGCAAACAATACACTGCACATGTTTAAAGTATACAATTTGAGATATTCGGCTTCGTGTACACCTGTGAGACCATCACCACAGCTAGGCTGATTTTTTTAAAAAGTCGAAGTACAGTAATTTTCCTTTAAAAAACATACACTCACATACACACATACACATTCACTCATAAGGTACACACGTGACAATGTTTTCATATGGTTGTTGTTGTTGTTATGTGCTGTCGAGTCGGTTCCGACTCATAGTGACCCTATGCACAACAGAATGAAACACTGCCCGGTCCTGAGCCATCCTTACAATCGTTGTTACGCTTGAGCTCATTGTTGCAGCCACTGTGTCAATCCACCTCATTGAGGGTCTTCCTCTTTTCTGCTGACCCTGTACTCTGCCAAGCATGATGTCCTTCTCTGGGGACTGATCCCTCCTGACAACATGTCCAAAGTATGTAAGACGCAGTCTCGCCACCCTTGCTTCCAAGAAGCATTCTGGTTGTACTTCTTCCAAGACAGATTTGTTCGTCCTTTTGGCAGTCCATGGTATATTCAATATTCTTCGCAAACACCACAATTCAAAGCCATCAATTCTTCTTCTGCCTTCCTATATTCATTGTCCAGCTTTCATATGCATATGATGAGATTGAAAATACCATGGCTTGGGTCAGGCACATCTTAGTCTTCAAGGTGACATCTTTGCTCTTCAACACTTTAAAGAGGTCCTTTGCAGCAGATTTACCCAATGCAATGCATCTTTTGATTTCTTGACTGCTGCTTCCATGGCTGTTGATTGTGGATCCAAGTAAAATGAAATCCTTGGCAACTTCAATCTTTTCTCCGTTTATCTTGATGTTGCTCATTGGTCCAGTTGTGAGGATTTTTGTTTTCTTTATGTTGAGGTGCAATCCATACTGAAGCCTATGGTCTTTGATCTTCATTAGTAGGTGCTTCAAGTCCTCTTCACTTTCAGCAAGCAAGGTTGTGTCATCTGCATAACGCAGGTTGTTAATGAGTCTTCCTCCAATCCTGATGCCCCGGTCTTCTTCATATAGTCCAGCTTCTCGGATTATTTGCTCACCATACAGATTGAATAGGTATGGTGAAAGAATACAACCTTGACGCACACCTTTCCTAACTTTAAACCACTCAGTATCCCCTTGTTCTGTCCGAACAACTGTCTCTCGATCTATGTAAAGTTCCCTCATGAGCACAAGTAAGTGTTCTGGAATTCCCATTCTTCGCAGTGTTATCCGTAGTTTGTTATGATCCACATAGTCGAATGCCTTTGCATAGTCAATAAAACACAGGTAAACATCCTTGTGGTATTCTCTGCTTTCAGCCAGAATCCATCTGACATCAGCAATGATATCCCTGGTCCCACGTCCTCTTCTGAAACCGGCCTGAATTTCTGCAGTTCCCTGTCCATATACTGCTGCAGCCGTTTTTGAATGATTTCCAGGGTGGATACTTAAATATATTTGTTAGTGGTATCGTTTTACCAAGAAGATAAAAGTAATAAGAAGATATTCCATTAAATCATAGGTAGTTGTAAACACTTTGTGTTCATGACACAATAACAACAACAACAACAAAAACCCAGTGCCATCAAGTCGATTCCAACTCATGAAAACCCTGTGTGTGTCCGAGTAGAGCCCTCCTCTACAGGGTTTGGAAGTCTGTGACCTTTCAGAAGTAGATCACCAGGGCTTCCTTCCAAGGTACCTCTGGGTGGGTTTGAACTGCCAGCCCTCAAGTTAGTAGTGGAGCGCTTAACCATTTGTGCCACCGTAATCAGGCAGATGGAATAAAGCTCTTTCCTACAAATGTGAGTTCTCCTTCCCGAGTAGGTCATAAAATCCTCTAGGGCAAGGACAGCGCCTTTGCAGGATTTATCTGTACCAAGCACCAACTCCAGGCAGCTCAGCACTCTGTGAACAGTAGATGACCAATGCATGCTTCTGAGCTGAGCAAGTGCTTAATTAGTTGTCTGGTATGAGGGGGGACCTGTGTCTTGGCCAGGCCTCCTCCTGGACTTTCCTCCCTGCGTGGCCAGGCACATCTTCACTGGCGGGGCCATCTCGGGAAGGGGGAGCTAGAAAGAACCTAGGACAGGCTGTGGGCTTTGGATGGGTAATTCAGGGGAGGGTCTAAGGAAGTGGGGCTTTGCTCTGGATTGGATGCGTGAGGAAGTGGGCCAATTCTACCACTGGGAAACTCAATCAATCTTATCTATAAGGAGAATGGAGTCCCTGGATGGTACAAATGGTTAAGGTGCTTGGCTTTTAACCAAAAGTTTGGAAGTTTGAGTTCACCAAGAGGCACCTCAGAAGAAAGGTCTGGTCATCCACTTTTGAGTAATCACCCATTGAAAACTCTGTGGAACAATCCTACTCTGACACATATGCAGTTGGCAGGAGTCACACAGTGACCTTGTTTTTGTCTCAGTTTATCATGGTCTCAGAGTGACTGCATCTGATACTGCTGTCCTGCCAGACTATGTAAGACAGGAGAATCATGCGCCCTAGTTGTGAGCATCGGCCAGCTCCTAACATGAGGCCAGTTGTGGTTGTCAGCCCGTGAGGGTCAAAGCAGGTTTTTTCCTTCTTGATCACTTGGGTGCTCTTTTCCTTTTCTAAGAGCTTTACTTTAATTGTCTCCTTTTATCCTTACAACCACCTCGTAAGGGAGATATTTGTCGTGGTTTGATTCCCCTAGAGGCAGAGCCTGAAACCAGGACTTGGCTTGGAGCTTATTGATTGGGAAGGTGACCTGGGAACAGGGAAGAGTTACTCCAGAGTGTGTGATAAAGGTTGTTGCTGTAGGAAAGACAGGCTTGACTCCCCAACGCCTCTTAGGAGGAATGTAGTGCCCCCCAGATTGTCCATCCCAAGTCTGGGGAGGTCTTTGACCTAAGGGTGCCATCCCCCTTTGGATGAGGGTTGCTGGTGGAGCGTTAACGTCCCTGTACCTCCAAAGTAGGCACCCCTCTGCTTCAGAGAGGGCCCTGAGGCACAAAGACTAAGGCCTACTCACTAAGAAGCCCTGGCAGGCTTCTCCTCAAGTTCAAGGCTGTCCGAAAGAGCTTGAGCTCCCACAGAACTGTCCCCCCACCCTCAGCTGGCCAAAACCAGGTACCAACGCATTGACAACAGGGCTGTCAGCATCATCCCTCTTTACAAATGAGAAACCACACCTTAGAGAGCTTAATCAACTTATCTAAGGCCACACTGAGGTCGCTATGAGTCAGAATCAACTCAACGGCACTGGTTTTTTTTTTAAGGCCACACAGCTAGGAAATTGTACAGCCAAGATTGTCACTTAGGCTGTGTCTTTAATTCAGCCCACATCTTTAACCAATGTGCTTGTCTGTCCACTGTTTTGACTGCACTTAAAGCAATGCTGAAGGAGCTCTGCTGGCTCAATGTTTAAGCGCTTGGCTGCTAACTGAAAGGTCTGCAGTTTGAACCTACCAGTGGTTCTGCAGGAGAAAAGATCTGGCAATATGCTCCCGAAAATATTATAGCCTAAGAAACCCTATGGGGCAGTTCTACTCTGTCCTATAGGGTCACTATGAGTCACCTTGACGGCATACAACAGCAGCAAAACACTGGGCCTCACTTGTGCCTTATGGGCTACATTCAATACCCTCACTTTGATGTAATTTCCCCTGGTCCCGTGCCCTGGCCTGTCCCTTCTTACTTGGCACAGGCCCTCCTGGTTCATTTATCTCCCTTCCGTTTCCTTTTGAGCCTCCTCAAAGAAACACTGTGTGCCTGAAGTACTCCTTGTTGCACCCAGCCTGCCTTAGCCAGCCCTGTCTCCTAGCCAGTAAACAACATCTGACAGTCCCACTCATGCCGTACAGTTTGCCTGTCTTGGGGGATAGGTCGTAGAGGCTGGGGTGAGTCCGGTTGCATGTAGAACATCCACAGCCTCACCTAGTCAATTCCCAGACTGGTTTAATATTGTTACCTCCCACCCACCCACCCACACACACACACCCCTGATCACCTGTCTGTGGTGTCAATACTTCATTGGCTATTCTGGCCTTGGCCTAATGGTTTTTCTTCAGCCAACCTTAAAAGGAAAAGCTGCTTTGCTGATGGATCCTGCACCCGAGCAAAGTTCCTTAGTTAGATAAAAAAATGAGTGGACAGAGTTGGATCACAGGGATGGGGGGCATTTTCATTCAATAAAGGTGACTAGATATCAGTTTGTAGACATGGCTGTTTCTTGGTACTTTTCCAAGCTATATCTATTTTATTAGCTCCTGGAGATGAATGACCATGTATTTGCTTTTTGTTTTCCATCCCTCGAAGTCTGACCAGCAGTGAGACGTGAGTGTGTGTGGGTTGGGGGATGCATGCAGCAAGGTGAACAGGCAGGGATTATACCATCCATTGGGCTTGGCCTTGGGCAGTTAGTTGCTAAAGGGAAGCACTAGGGACCTGAGAAAACAAAGGGTTGCTATAGGAAAGCCCAGAGATCCAGAGAAAGATCTATAAGCTCCATAAGTCCAAAGGGCTGATTCCAGAATCTGAGATCAGGCTGGAGGCAAAAGAAACATACCAAGGGTTCCAACTGGTAGCTGGATTGAGAATCCAACAGCACCCCAGAGACAGCTAACCATGGATGACATAAGGGAATGGGGCTGTACACACCAGGCCCAGGGCAAAGCCTCCCTCCAACCTCCTCCTCCTTTGAGGGGTGTGGAGGGGCAGCCAGAGGCTGAGCTCTGGGACATTCCCAACTCCAGCAGAGGTGAGGGTTGGGCTGGGCCTGAAGCTCTACAGCTCTTGTGGTCTTCTTGGCTTCTTCATCTCCTTGGGCACCCCCGAACTATCTGTTGGAATGCTAACCCCTATTCCTGTGGATGTAATTCTGTTTGGAAAGAGTGTTTTCTTTGCTATGTTAGTTAAATCATACCCTAAATCTAAAAAGAGCAGATTAGACACAGAGATACCCACACATGGTGGCGAGTGAAGGAGGGATTAGGAGAATAGTCTACAAACCAAGGAATGCCTAGGATTACCTACGAGGAAGGAATGACACGGCCGAGACCCTGATTTGGACTTCTAGCCTCCAGAACTCAGAAAATAAATTTCTGTTCTTTAAGGCCACCCACTCGTGGTATTTGTGTTACAGCAGCAGTAGGTAACTAAGTCATCTTGGTATGGCCTTCTAAAGCCCTTACCAGGGGAAGGCTCTTCCTGGGAAAGTCACTTACTGTTGGCTACCCTCTTTCCAGAGATAGGCAGAGTTCATGAGAAGGCAGCTGGTAGGAAGCAGCAGGTGGGAGCAGACCTGGAGGAAGGCAGGAGAGGGCTGGGAGCTGGCACTCAGCTGTGCTCCAGAAAGTTTTTGCTGATCCCCTAGGGCTCAGCTGCCCAATGTCCATTAGCACTCTGAGCCAAACTGCCTTGGCTGTTTCAGCAGTAATAATGGTATTGAAGAGGAGATGGGCTCAAGGCAAGAAAGTAAAGTGCTGGCACACATATCAGCACTCCTGCTAAAGAATTTGGAAAAGTCCAGGAGTTGCTGAAGCAGTGTAATAATGTGTAATACATTTTAAAGGCAGGTGAATGGGAAGTTGAAGCAGGGCTGCCCCAGATAAATGTTCAGGCTTTGTCTTCAGTTCTTCCTTTCTCTACAGGGCCTTTCTTTCTTGTGCAAATCTCTTCCATCCACTATGACCAGTGATGTCAGCAAACGTGGGCTGAACACAACTGTGGCCAAAGCATAGATGCGGCACTGAGGAGAGAAAGAAAGACGAGAGAATAGCCCTGCCCTGAAGGGGCGCACAGCTGGGAAGGAGAGGAGTCAATATAACTCTTACAAGAGAGCCTAGATCAGGGCCAGGAGTCCCTGGGTGGTGTAAATGGTTAACAAGCTCAGGTACTAACAAAGGCTGCAGGTTCGAGTCCACCCAGAGATGCCTCAGAAGAAAATCCTGGCAATCTACTTCTGAAAAATTCAGCCATTGAAAATCCTATGGAGCACAGTTAAACTCTGACATACACGGAGTCACCATGAGTCAGAGTTGACTCAGCAACCGGTGGTAGTTGAACACTGCAGCTGACCTACTCCTGCCCTCATTTGACAAATGGGACAGTGTTTTTCCTTCCACTTCAATACCATTCTTGACTGACAACATCATCATGTGTCTGCCTTTTCTGGTCACCGCAGCACATTGGGCCAGGGTCCTTAGGATAGGACAAGGGGCCTTGAGCCAAGAACATGAGGGCACCTCACTAATCCTCTCTGAATCTTCGTTTTCTCATCTGCAGAATGAGGCAGTTGGACTTCTCACTAGGCATGTGTCAAAGACTTTTAAAAACTAACTAGAGCAGTGCTTCTCAAATGCATAATGTGCATTTGAATCACCAGGAGGCCTCATTAAAATTCAGATTCTGGTCCAGTAGGTCTGAGTGGGCACTCTGAGTCTGCATATCAAACAACCTCCAAGGGTCCAGGGTAATGTTGATGCTGCTGGTCCAAGGACTACTCTTTGAGTAGCAAGGAGGAAGATCCCATCGCTTGACGTAGTGGGAAGATCCAAGGCTTTTAGTTAAATAGTCGTGGGTTTGAAGTCCAACTCTATTACTGTGTGATCTTGGACAGGCTCTGTAACTACTCCAAACCTCAGTTTCCTCATCTGTAAAATGGGGTAATACTACCCTCCGTGGTGGGTTGTGGTGAGGGGTGAATTAGATAGTGTTTGTAAGATGCGTAGCAAAACGTTGACATGTAGCAAGTACTCAAGAGTCAACATGCTCCAACTGCTTCTCCTTCCTGGAACCCCGTCCACATCTACACCCTCAAAAAAAAACAAGAAATAAAAACCTAATTAATTTCTAAAGCTTCTCAGGGGAAAATGGCTGTGGCAGCATGGGTGGTGGCTTTGCATCTTTGGAACTGCTACAGAGACTTAGGTTGTACCTGAAGCTTCTTTGGATTAATTGCCCCCGTTGGGTTCAGGGGCTACCTTCTCCTGAGTAAAATGAGACAGAGTTGCCCCTTGCCATGCCGCTAATGGGAGTAATCCTCCCTACCCCCAGGGGCCCTCTCATGCACAGGGGTGGTGGCTGCCGTCAGACAACAACCCGCACCTTCAATTGTACTCTGACCAACTCTGTCTCTAGTGTACTCCTGAGTGTCTTCAAGACTTGTTGCATGATGCCTTATACCATGTGGCTAATTTGTCAGTTTGGTTTAGAATGTATTCCAGCCTCTCTGGTTCAATGGAAATTAAAGACTGACCTGTTTCTTGATGCTGCCCCCCGTAGAAACAGAAGCAAAGAACTTGTGACCTTGGTTATCCCTATGTTGTTTATTCTCTGGTGCAGCCCCGAGTCCAACAAGGGATCCCATTGATCTCTTCCCTTTGAGATTCACGAATGTCTTCTTGGTCTTGAAGTTCCTTGTAAAGTGCTTCTCAAGGATGTTCCCGGCCAACTAATTCCTATTTTGCATCTGTCTCCAACACCCAATGTGTTCGCAACTCCTGTCAGCTCTGCTTTCAAAACATACCAGGAACCAGACCCTGTCTTGCCACCTCCCTGTCCCAGGACCTGCTTCTCTTGTTTGGGCCTCTGCAAAAACCACCTGATTGGTTTCCCTGCTTCTATACTTACCCAACACCACTTCGCCATCCACCCAGATCTTTTTATAATGCCAATCAGATCATGTCTCTCCCTTGTTTAGAACCTCCCCATGGCTTCCCATTGCATACAAATAAACTCCATACTTTTACTGCACATCTTTACTGTGGCCTAAGACCCTAATGTGAGGCACTGGTGGTAGAATTCCTCATTCCATGCAGGAGACCCAGGTTCCATTCATGGCAAGGCAGCTCACGTGCAGCCACCACCTGTCTGTTGGTAGAGGCCTGCGTGTTGCTCTGATGCTGAAGGGGTTCCAGACTAAGACAGGCAATCTACTTCCAAATATCAGCTAATGAAAATTCTATGGATTACAACAGTTCAGTAGGATTGTGCATGAGGTCACCATGAGTTGGGGGCAACTCCACGGCAGTTAACAACAAGAAGACCCTAATGATGCTCTGGCCCCTGCCAACCTCTTTGGCTCCAGCTCTGTTCACCCTCTGCGTACTGTGCTTCAGCTACATTGGTCTTCTTGCTGTTTCCCAAACTCTCAAGCTCTTTGCTGCCTCCAGGAACCCCTTTACCTGAAATACTCTTCCCCTGGATAATCACAGGGTTCAAACATTGTTGTCTTCCAAATCTCAACTCAAACGCCACCTACCCAGAGGTACTTTATTTATACCATCTCTCTGATTTATTTTATTGACTGGCTTTATTTTCCATAGCACTCATCACTATAGTGGTGTTTTATCTTGTGCTTTGTGTACCTGTCCAGTGTCTGTCTTCCCCTAGTGGACTGAAAGTTCCATAAGAGTATGTTCTCAAGCACTGCTGTATCCACAGAGTGTCGATTACGGCAGATCTCAGCCAGCATTTTGTGAATGAATGAATATACAGCTTCACTTGGTAAGCTTTTCTATTTTCCTCACCAGGGCTGTCTTTTCCTTTCTTAAAATAATGCCTCGTCCTCCCCCCTTTCCTAGTACCCTCCCAGTGGTGCCAACGAACCATGTTGTGTTAGGTGCTGTTGAGTCGGTTCCAACTCAGAGTGACCCTATGTACAACAGAACGAAACACTGAACTCTTCTGAATGCACGAGGGTTTTTGCAGATCCTTGACAGGCATTTTCCTGTTCTTCCAACAAGACTTTTTTCAAGCGGTTCCCAAGCTTCTTGTAGTTTATTGACCTTTATAATTCTGCAAGAGTTGGATTTTTGTGCTTTAATCACTTTTATTTAGTGGTTCATCTTTTATCACTCTGGGACCAGTTTCTTGTTGATAATCAATTCCTAGATATTTTCGCATCTCATAGGTTGTTGGTGCTTACCCTCTATGGCACTGAATATATTTTAAAATGAAAAAACAAACAAAAACTCACTCCAACCTCTTATCCCAATGAGTCATTATTTTCGTAAATACCATGTTATCGTATCTTAAAGTCCCCGGATTATCATTTGGTCTAGTTTCATAGCTTCTCCCATTCCACTTAATAAATATTTTTATCTTAGTTTTATCACCTTATTTGAGTGTCTGTTCTATGACTTTTCTTTTTATTATGTAAGAGGGGAATTTGTACCGTAAAAGGCCCTCCTTTACTCTAAAAGTATTTTCTCCATGCTTTAGAGACATGACAAAGCCCAACAGTTTGACATTGCTGGAGTAGAGGATGCTACTAACTGAAAGACTGGTAGTTTGAACCCATCCAGAGGTGCCTCAGAAGAAAGACCTGAAGATCTGCTTCTGAAAGGCCACTGTCTTAAAAGCCCTATGGGGCAGTTATACTCTGCAACACTGGGGTCTCCATGAGTCGGAATGGATTTGACAGCAACTGGCTTGTTGTTATTTTTTCTTGAATATATTACTGTGTTTTAGGTGAAAGTCTACACAGCAAATTAGATTCCCATTCAACAATTCATATACAAATTGTTCTGTGACATTGGTTACAGTCCGCGCAATGTGTGAGCACTCTCACCATTTTTACCCCACCTTCCCGTTTCCATCCACCCAGTTTTCCTGCCCCTCCTTGTCTTTACATCTCTTTGCTTTTGAGTAAATGTTGATTGTTTGTCTCATATAGTTGATTTTTAAAGGAGCACATTCCTCATGGGTGTCGTTGTTTATTTTCTAGGCCAATCTATTATTTGCCTGAAAGGTGACCTCTGGAGTGGCGTCAGTTCCAGGTTAAAAGGATGTCTTAGGACAATAGTCTCAGGGGGTCCTCTAGTCTCTATCAGTCCAATAAATCCGTTCTTTTTTTGTGAATTTGAGTTTTGTTCCATGTTTTTCTCCCATTCTAACCAGGGCCTTGTATTGTGTCCCTGGTCAGAGTAGTCGGTAGTGGTAGCTGGGTACCATCTAGTTCTTCTGGTCTCAGGCTAGAAGAGGCTGTGGTTTGCCTGGGCCATTAGTCCTGTGGACTAATTTCTTTCTTGTGTCTTTGGTTTCTTTTACTCTCTTTGGTCCCCTTTACTCTCTTTGGTCCAGATGGTAAGAGGCCAATAGTTGTACCTTAGATGGCTGCTGGCAAGCTTTTTAAGACCCCATGTTGTTGCTTTTTATAGTGCTTTTCTATAAGTAACATTTTATGTCTATTGAGTCTTCACATCCACCATGCAAGAAATACAGATAGGGAGCAGTTAGCTGGCACCTTACAGTAGTGCCATATTTCACCTGCATCGTTTCACTGAGTATTCATTCGTGCCCTTGCAACTCACCCTCCAGCAGAACTGAGGGCTCTGAGCACAACATGCTTTCTCAGATTCTCCATCTTTGACACGCAGGCCCTTCCCTCTGCTGAGCATGTGCGCCTGCTGTGGAAGCACCATCGTGCCCCACCCAGACTCCCCTTACCACACTCTCCCAGCTGCTGGGAGTGTTGACTGTTAACAGCTTACAGATGCTCCCTTCTCTAGAGAATCGCTCTCCTCTGAAGAACAAAGAATGGAGTTGCTTCACCTGGGTGGGGCAGCACACAGCCGAGGATGGACTGACTGACACAGCTACAAAGGCCACTTCCTTGCCTCAAGGTAGGACCCACTCTGTGGTGCAATTTGTGCTCCAGGGTTTCCTCATGGGACCTGGTTGAAGCCAATCTCCTGGGAGCCACAGCCTTGCTTAGCTTTTCTGCCCGCCCTGCACGTCATTCCCTGCTTCCCTCACTCCCCATACCACTTTCACAAGAATCCAGTCTCAGCCTCTGCTTCTAGGAAGCCCAACATAAGACACGACTGCCTGTCCACCTTACAAACTTCTATCCATCCTACAAAGCTTTTCCACCAGAGAAAACCCTTCCTCTTTCCTGGAGGGGTAAGACTGGTGAGTGCAAACAGCGTAGTCCACAAAAAGAGGGCACCCTAGAGGTCAGGTAAGTCTCAGCAGACTGGCAGATGTGGAGGAATCTCTATGGGACGAGTCTTTATGGTGGTCACCAAGCCAGCCCTCAGGGCTGAGAAAACCAGGAAATGAGCTTCCCTAAGGGACTGAGGGGAGTCCTTGAATGGTGCAAAAGGTTAATGTGCTCAGCTGCTAACTGAAATGTTGGTGATTCAAGTTTACCCAGGAGTGCCTCAGAAGAAAGGCCTGGCAATCCACTTCCAAAAATCAGCCCCTGAAAATGCCGTGAGTCAGAATTAACTCCACCTGTTTATTTATTTATTTATGTACTTTAGATGAAGTTTTACAGAACAAATTATCTTCTCAAACAATTAGTACATATATTGTTCTGTGACATTGGTTGCCAACCCCATGACACGTCGACACTCTCCCTTCTCAACCTTGGGTTCCCTGTTACAAGCTTTCCTGTGGCCTCCTGCCTTCTAGTCCTTGTCCCTGGGCTGGTGTGCCCATTTAGTCTCCTTTTGTTTTATGGGCCTGTCTAATCTTTGGCTGAAGGGTGAACCTGAGGAGTGACTTCATTACAGAGCTAAAAGGGTGTCTGAGGGCCATACTCTTGGGGTTTCTCCAATCTCTGTCAGTCCTGTAAGTCTGGTCTTTCCGACTGGTTTTTCTTTAAGGCACTGAGGCACCTGCCTTCATTCCTTGATGAGTTGGCTCTCATAAAGACAAGTAATGCTAACTCCTTAGCTACACTTCTCCCACTTTTATTGCTGGAAAAGAAAGAAGAGGAGGCTTTGGGTTATACACAGGGGATTATGAGAACAGGGCTCACTGTCTCAAGTCCCACCACTACTGGACTCCTTGACATCCAGACAGACCCAGAGAGAAGCTGGAACATTTTCCCACCTGTCTCAGCCTGCCTCCCTTTTCCATGGAGCTGACAATAGGCATGTCTTCCCCCTACAGCAGAGACCCTTCCTCTTTTCCCCAAGGGCATGGCTTTACCCTCTGTACGCTCAGGTCCACTTCTCTGAATGTAAGAAGGAAAGCCCAAAATTCATCTCCAAGACACACACATGTTGTTATTGTTCTTAGGTGCTGTGCATAGTGGTTAAGAGCTATGGCTGCTAACCGAGAGGTCAGCAGTTTGAATCCACCAGGCGCTCCCTGGAAACTCTATGGGGCAGTTCTACTCTGTCCTATAGGGTCGCAATGAGTCGCAATTGACTCAGTGGCAACAGGTTTGGTTTTTTGGTTTGGCTGTCAAGTCAGTTCCGACTCATAGCAACCCTATGCACAACAGAACAAAACAATGCCTGGTCCTGCACCATTCTCACATTGTTATTCTTGAGCCCATTGTTACAGCCACTGTGTCAATCCATCTCATTGAAGGTTGACCTCTTTTTCATTGCCTCTCTACTTTACCAAGCATGATGTCCTTCTCCAGGGACTGGTCCCTCCTAATAGCATGTCCAAAGAATGTGAGACGAAGTCTCGCCATCCTCCCTTCTAAGGAACTTCTGGCTGTACTTCTTTCAAGACAGATTAGTTTGTTCTTCTGGCAGTCCATGGTATGTTCAATATTCTTTGCGAACACCATAATTCAAAGGCATGCGTTCTTCTCTGCTCTTTCTTACTCACTATACAGCTTTTGCGTGCATATGAGGTGATTAAAAATACCATGGCTTGGGTTAGGTGCATCTTAGTCCTCAAAGTGACATCTTTGTTTTTTAACACTTTAAAGAGGTCTTTTGCAGCAAATATGCCCAATGCAATGTGTCGTTTGATTTCTTGACTGCTGCTGGTTCCATGGATGTTGATTGTAGATCCAAGTAAAATGAAATCCTTGACAACTTCAGTATTTTCTCCTTTTATCATGAGGTTGCTTATTGGACTAGTTGTGAGGATTTTTGTTTTCTTTATAATGAGGTGTAATCCATACTGAAGGCTGTAGTCTTTCATCTTCATCCGTAAGTGCTTCAAGTCCTCTTGGCTTTCAGCAGACAAGATTGTGTCATCTGCATATCACAGGTTGTTAACGAGTCTTCCTCCGATCCTGATGCAACGTTCTTCTTCATATAGTTCAGCTTCACGGATTATTTGCTCAGATTGAATAAGTGTGGTGGGAGGATACAATCCTGATGCACGCATTTTTTTTTTTTTTAAACCATTCAGTATCCCCTTGTTCTGTTCAGACAACAGCTAATTGGTCTTTGTACAGGCTCCTTATGAGCTCAATTAAGTGTTCTGGAGTTGCCATTCTTCGCAAAGTTACCCATCATTTGTTATGATCCACAAAATCAAATGCCTTTGCATAGTCAATAAAACACAGATAAACATCTTTCTGGTATTCCCTGCTTTCGGCCAAATCCATCTGACACCAGCAATGATATCCCTGGTTCCACATCTTCTTCTGAGTCCAGCTTGAATATCTTCAGCAAAATTTTACTTTCCTGTGGTATTAATGATATTGTTCGATAATTTCTACATTCTGTTGGGCACAAATATGAATCTCTTCCAGTTGGTTGGCCAGGTAGCTGTTTTCCAAATTTCTTGGCATAGACAAGTGAGTACTTCCAGCATTACATCCATTTGTTGAAACTTCTCAACTGGTACTTCGGCAATTCCTGGAGGCTTGTTTTTGGCCGATGCCTTCAGTGCAGCTTGGACTTCTTCCTTCAATACCATTGATTCTTGATCATATGCTACTTCCTGAAATGGGTGAACAGTGACCAATTCTTTTTGGTACAGTGACTCTGTATTCTTTCCATCTTCTTTTGGTGCTTTGGGCATTGTTCAATATTTTGCTCATAGAATCCTTATCTTTCAATATTGCAATTCGAGGATTGAATTTTTCTTCAGTTATTTCCTCTTGAGAAATGCCGAGCATGTACTTCCCTTTTGATTTTCTAACTCCAGGTCTTTGCGCATGTATCGTTACAATACGTTATTTTGTCTTCTTGGCTGTCCTTTGAAATCTTCTGTTCAGCTCTTTTACGTCATCATTTCTTCTGTTCACTTTAGCTACTCTATGCTCAAGAGCAAGTTTCAGAGTCTCTTCTGACACCCATTTTGGTCTTTTCTTTCTTTCCTGTCTTTTTAATGACCTTTTGCTTTCTTCATTTGTGATGTCCTTGATGTCACTCCACAACTTGTCTGGCCTTCATTTGTTAATGTTCAATGCATCAAGTCTATTCTTGAGATGATCTCAAAATTCAGGCGGAATATACTGAAGGTAGTACTTTGGCTCCTGTGGACTTGTTTTAATTTTTTTCAGCTTCACCTTGAACTTACGTATAAGCAATTGATGGTCTATTCCTTAGTTGGATTCTGCCCTAGTTCTAACTGATGATATTGAGCTTCTCCATCGTCTCGTTCCACAGATGTAGTGGATTTACTTCCTGTCCATTCCACTTGGTGACTCCACGTGTATAATTGCCATTTATGTTGTTCAAAAAAGCCTATTTCCAATGAATAGGTTGCTGGTCTTGAAAATTCTATCATGCTATCTCAGGCATCATTTCTATCACCAAGGCCATATTTTTTCCAACTACTGATTCTTCTTTGCTTCCAACTTTCACATTCAAATCACCAGTAATTATTAATGCATCTCAATCATATGTGCAATCAATTTTCAGACTGCAGAAATTGTTAAAACTCTTCACTTTCTTCATCTTAGGCATTAGTGGCTGGTGCGTAAATTTGAATACTAGTCATATTAACTGGTCTGCCTTATAGGCGTATGGATATCCTATCACTGACAGTGTTGTACTTCAGGATAGGTCTTGAGATGTTCTTTTTGACAATGAAAGTGATGCCGTTCCTCTTCAATTTGTCATTCGCAGCATAGTAGACCATGACTGCCTGATGCAAAATGGCCGATACCAATCCATTTCAGCTCTTAAATGAATGCCTAGGTTGTTGATCTTCAAGCATTTCATTTTTGACAACTTCCAATTTTCTTAGATTCATACTTCATACATTCTACATTCCAATTACTAATGGATGTTTGCAGCTGTTTCTTCTCATTTTGAGTCATGCCACATCAGCAAATGACTTGACTCTACATCATTAATGCTGACTCTACTTTGAGGAGGCAGCCCTTTCCCAGTCATATTTTGAGTGTCTTCCAACCTGAGGGGCTCATCTTCCAGCACTATATCAGACAATGTTCCACTGCTATTCATAATGTTTTCACTGGCCAATTTTTTCAGAAGTAGATTGCCAGGTCCTTCTTTCCAGTCTGTCCTAGTTTGGAAGCTCCGGTGAAACCTGCCTGAAACCATGGGCGACCCTGCTCATATTTGAAATACCAGTGGCTTAGCATACATCAACATGCAAGTCACCACAGTGTGACAAATTGACAGACGAGTGTTTTTTTCCCCCAAGCCTTTGCTCCTGCATTAGATGGTAAACTTCAGAAAGGCAAGAATCAAGTTTTGCTTATCTTTATAGCTTTCATGGTAGCAAGAATATACATTTTTCTTCTTAAATTGGAAGGTACGTGGGACAATTTCTTAGGAAACAGTCTTGTGATCAATCTTATCAAGTTAATCAGTGAGTATTTTCTTTCTGATAGGATCTTGAGCTTAAAAATGGCCGTCTTTTTATGAAAATAAGGCCATCTTCTGCATTTGTTTGCCGGCAGAGACCCCCTTGAGGTATTTTCATAAGCCACTGTGCTAATACTTTTTTACAGCAACATGTGGAAGAGGATTGGCACAGCAGCGCTGGTGAGAGTGCCTAGCAAGGGGAGAGAGAAGCCGGAAACAAATACAGAAGGAATGCCTTATTTGCGTTAAGAACGTTCAAGTGAGTTTGCTAGTTAGAGCCAATTTTATATTTATATTTTAGTGTAGGGAAGCCCATAGGTATCCTCAAACTGTATCATATAGGAAGAAATCTTTAAAATAAAGGAAGAAAGAAAGATAATCTCTTCCTAAGGCATGCCTGACATTCTGAAGATAGGAAGAGAGTGGACTATGATAAGAGTCTCTCTCATGTCCTCCTTATTCCCCAAGTCCCATTGACATCAATGCCATGGTTACTTTCCCAGTGCCTCCCCTTCCCTGGGATTTGCTGCCTCCCCCACACCCCCTTCAACCAGTTGGTTAAAGGATTACTTCTGACAACTATGATTGTTCAATGCGAGGATGCCCTTGGTCAGATTTCATTTGTCTAATAGGTACACCTGACCTGGGCTGGACCAATCAGAATCCTCCTCCAGTAACTGAAATCAGGGCTTTCATAATCTCCAACTGGTTGGACATACAAACCCTTTCAAGTGGGCGGAAGCTGAATATTCTGTGACATGGGCTGGAGAAACCAAGGAACCTAAGATGCTGAGAGTAAAGGAAGAAAGCACATGCTGAGAAGGAAGTAGAGATAAAACAAAGAGAGAAAACTTACAGTGTTCAAGTCCCTGATTCCAGTTTGATTCTGAACCCAGTCTCAGTCCAGCCTTATTTTCTCAAGTATTGTAATTAATACCCCCTATGCTTTTGCTTGAGCTAGCTCAAGAGGTTTCTGTTGCGTGCATCCTAAAGTGCCCTAACACACCCTGGATTATGCACTTCCATTGCTGCCGTCCATGGTATGACCACTTCCATGCCTTGTGGGACATAAGGTTTGATTCACATGTTGAAAAGCCTTAAATGTTAGGGATCAACAGAACTCAAAGGGTTGGAGCTATTCATCTGAATCTCCATTTATTAAGGAAGACCATCTGTTTGGCTCTGCTGGACAGTGAAGTCAAAGGCAGAAGGTCAGAGATACTATGGGGAGAGTGACGAGCCTCTCCAATTCTGTCCCGGGATTTGCAATATTTCGTTGGTATTTTTCACTGTGCAAGGAACACTTCATTCATCTCATTACTCTCCAGCTTAAAAACTTTCTGTGGTTTCCCATGGACATTTGAATGCCACCCAGGCACCGTGACCTGTTGTCCAAGGTTTCCAATGACCTGGCATAAATCTGCCTTTCCAGTCTTAGTCCCCACATGTCCGTACACAATTTTGCAAGTCTTGTTTGCTGAAGATGCAAGGGCTTGCATGGTCAGTACCTCTGCCACTTTCATCAGGAAGTCTGTACCTGCATACTTTTCAGGGTTTTGATTTATATTACCTTCCCCGCTACCACAGTCCTCCAAGAAAAATTATACACATTTTCTTTTTTATGTTCTCACTAGTAGGATAAGAGAAGCCTGCCTTCCTAGTATACTTTACAATGTTGAGTGTTATCATTCTTTGTAATCTTTGCCAATAGGCATTCCTTTGGTTATTATGGAGGCTGAACAGTTTTTCATGCATTTAAGTATAATTGGGAATTCTTTTGTGAGTTGTGTTTTTATGCTCTAGGCAATTTTTTTTTACCTTTACAATTGTCGCATTGATCTGTAAGAATTCTTTATTAAAGTTACTGACTCTTTGTCATATATGTTGTAAAAACCTTCCTTAGCCGATTGTTTCTATTTTATTATTATGTATGGCTTTTGGTGTATAGGATTTATTTTTATGAGCTTAAATTTTCCCTTTGATGACACAGAAATATAGGGTGGAGGAAGGAGTGTGCTGTCTCATTAGGGGGAGAACGACGAGGAGTATATAGCAAGGTGTATATAAATTTTTGTATGAGAGACTGACTTGACTTGTAAACTTTCACTTAAAGCACAATAAAAATTAAAAAAAAATTTCCCTTTGATGGTTGCTATCTTGTGTAATTTGCTTAGTACAGCTGTTACTTCTCTTGTAATCTCTGTAAAACTTATCTCCCAACTAGACTGAAGTTCTTTGAGGCAGTCATCCATTTTGTTTTTAAAGTTGTATCTCTTGACTCTGCTGTCTGTCCTATTTTGGTGTAAGTGATCAAAAAGTGAGAGGAAGTAGTCCTTCTGGCAAGTCCGGTGATTATTATCTTCACTGTTCCTCCACCTACTAGAATCCTTAGGTTTTGGAATGAACCACTGCCTCCCCACTCCCACCCCCAATCCTGATAACTGGCAGGACTAACGAGATACAATTCCACCTGGCACCCAGTTGTCTGATCATACCCCCTCTTGGAGCGGTTAGTCAGGAAAAATCCACATTGCGTACCACGCCATGAGTGACGTGTCCTAGAATATAAACCTGGCTGAAGGAGGGACTTCCTAGTTCCTCACCTATGGTACAAAGTTGGGGCATGCATAGAAGAGTCTCCATCTCACCTGGACAGGTTTTTTTTTTTTTTTTTTTTTTTTGAGCTAGTGGGACTGCTTATCATGGAATTATACCTGTTATGTGCTGTCTATGAGTAATTAAAATGGCTTTCATTTCATTTCATTTCAAAACACTTTTTGTCTCATGTCTGTGGTCCAATCAGACTAGAATGGATGTAGCACCCTTAGAGGGGTTTATGCTACTGATTGGGGTTCTCATCCTAGTAGTCTTTTTTTTTTTTTTTTAGTAATTTTTATTGAGCTTTAAGTGAACTTTTACAAATCAAGTCAGTCTGTCACATATAAGCTTATATACACCTTACTCCATACTCCCACTTACTCTCCCCCTAATGAGTCAGCCCTTCCAGTCTCTCCTTTCATGACAATTTTGCCAGTTTCTAACTCTCTCTACCCTCCCATCTCCCCTCCAGACAGGAGATGTCAACACAGTCTCAAGTGTCCACCTGTTACAAGTAGCTCACTCTTCATCATCCTAGTAGTCTTGTGGTGACTTTGGATCTGAGGACTGTCTCTGAGACAACCTGTGTGTGTCACGCATTAAGTAATTATTAATTAATTTGTTTGTTATTGTGATGGGCAGCCTTCTAAGATGATGTGATCCATGTGTCCTGGTATTCACACCTTTCTGTAATCCCCTCACTTTGAATGCACACTTGATCTAGTGACTTGTTTCTAATCAATGAAATATGGCAAAAATGGTGAAATGAGATTATGTTATTAAAAAACTGTGATTTCTGTTTTGTCCTTGTCTTTCACTCTCTCTCTCACTCACTCCGAAGATGCCAGCTGCTATTGTGAGGCCCATGTGACAAAGATCTTAGGGAAATCTCTGGCCATGATGGTTAGGGTTGTGTGTCAACTTGGCTGAGCCATGAATTCTTAGTGGTTTGGCTGTTATGATGTAGTTTGGTAGTTATGTAAGGAGGCAAAACCTCCATGATGGGATCTGACATAATGTAATCACCTCCATGATGAGATCTACCATGAGCAGCCAATCAGTTGAAAGGAAATTTCCTTGGGGGTAGGGTCTGCATCTAATATACATGGACTCTCTGGCAAAGTATGCCGGCTTTTAATTTGCTCTAGATTTTGTATTCAGCTTGTCATCATCTGACCTCAGGTTCTTGGGACTTGAGCCAGCAGCCTCCTGTCTGACCTGACAATCTTGGGTTTATCAGCCCCTGCAGCTACTCGAGTCGGAACAAGCCTTCAGATTTATACCTGACCCACAGACTTGGGTTTTCCAAACTCTACAACCATGTGAGCCATTTCCTTGATATAAATCTCTCTCCTTTTCTCTATGAAAACCAAAAACTCCAAACCCGTTGCTGTCAAGTCAATTCCAACTGTTAGTAACCCTATATGTAAAACTGCCCCATAGGGTTTCCAAGGAGTGGCTGGTGGATTTCAACTGCTGACCTTTTGACTTGCAGCCACAGCTATTATCCACTGTGCCACCAGGCTCCATATAGATAGAGATAGATAGATATATGTATGTATAACATATACTTTATACTGGTTTTGCATCTCTAGAGAACCCAGCCTGAGACACTGGCCAACAACCAGCAAGGAACTTAGTCTTGACAACAGCCACCCGAATGAGCTGCGAAGGAGATCCTTCCTCAGTTTAGTCTTGAGATGACGGCAACCCTGGCTGGTACCTTGATTGAAGCCATGAAAGAAAACCTCTACCACAGTGCCCAGCTAAGCAGTGTCCATATTCCTGACCCACAGAAACTGAAATAATTAATGTTATTGTTTTAAGTCACTAAGTTTGGGGATCATTTGTTATACAGCAACCGATAACTTACACAATTGTTTAAAAAAAAAAAGCTTCTGTCCTTTGGGTATTTCTCTTTGACCACCTGTTGAAGAAAACCTCATCTCATTTACTGCTTAAAAAAGGAGAGTGGTCAACATCATTAGTCATTAGGGACAGGCAAATCAAAACCACAGTAAGATAGCACATCACACCCCCTAAGGTGGTTATAGTAATTTTTTTTTTAAGGACAATAACAAGTGTTAGAGAATATGGAGAAATTGGAACACTCTTCTACTGCTAGTGGGAATGTTAAGTGGAGCAGCTGCTTTGAAAAACAGTTTGTCAGATTCTGAAAAAATTAAACATAGAATTATCATATGGCCCAGCAGTTCCACTCCTAGGTATGTACCAGAGAGAACTGAGAACATAAGTCTACCCAAAACCTTGTACAGGAATGTTCATAGCAGCATTATTCACAATGGCCCAAAAAGTTGAAACAACCCAAATGTCCATCAACTGATGGATGGATAGACAAAATGTGGTATGCTCGTACGGTGGAGTATTATTTGGCCGCAAAGAGAAATAAAATTCTGATACATGCTATGGCACAGATAAACCTTGAAAACATTATACTAAATGAAAGAAGCCAGACAGAAAAGGCCACATATTGTATGGTTCCATTTATATAAAATGTCTAGACTAGACAAATCTATAGAGACAGGAAGTAGATTAGTGGTTGCCAAGGAAGGAGGAAATTGGGGGGTTTTCTTTTGGGGCATGATGGAAATGTTCTGGAACTAGATAGTAGTGATGGTTGCGCAACACAGTTAACATGCTAAAAACCACGGAAGTATACATTGCAAAATGTTTATTTTATGTTAAGTACAAGTAGTCCCTGATATATGATGGGATTATATTACAACAACTCTGTTGTAAATCTGCTCTGATGTAAGTTAAGTCCAATACCTCATTTTTTTTTAGTTCTCATTATTATTACCTTTAATTATCAGTATCTTTATAAATCTAACCTTTATTTTTCTTTGGGGGTTGGCTTGAGAATGATAACATTCAGCAAATTACATGCTGCAACATTGTATGTAGTACATATTGCTAAGATAATATGTACAAAAACAAAACCAGATGGTTGTCAGTGCAGTTTGTTGTAACTTGAATTTGTTGTAAGTCGGGGACTGCCTGTATATCTGAGTTAAAAAATGCTATTAGAAAAGAAAGAGCCTTATGGTTAAGTGGTTACTGATGAAAAGGTCAGCTGTTCCACAGAAGATGTGACAGCCTGCTTCCTTAAAGATTAAAACCATTGCCGTCAAGTTGATTGCAACTCACAGGGACAGAGTAGAACTGCCCCATGGGGTTTCCATGGAGCAGATGTTGGATTCAAACTGCCAACCTTTTGGTTGGCAGCTGTAGCTCTTAACCACTGTGCGACCAGGACTCCCCTTAATGATCATATTCTTGGAAACCCTATGGGGCAGTTCTACTCTGTCCTAAAGGGTCAGTATGAGTCAAAATTGACTGGAAGGCAACAAGTTTGATTTTATCATTAAAAAAAATAGAAGAAGAAGGAACTGTATCAATCTTGAAAGTCTCCCCAAGGCCTTTATTTAATTATTTACAAGTAACTGATTTGCTGAGGATGCACCAATATTTCTCCATTGTGGGGTAAGAGAAAACATGTTTATATTTACTCTCCCTGCCCACAGTTGGAAGCCCTGGCAGCGTAGTGGTTAAAAGCTACAGCTGCTAACCAGAAGGTCAGCAGCTTGAATCCACCAGGTGTTCCTCGGAAACTCTATGGGGCAATTCTGCTCTGTCCTGTAGGGTCACTATGAGCTGGAATCAACTGGACGGCAACGGTTTTTTTTTGGTTCCCACAGTCTCTGACAAGGATGATGCTTCCTTTGTTTTGCTGAACACAGGGAAAGGTTTGGGTCTCGACATCATGGCCTGGGGCTACCTCAGGGAGGAAGCATGCAGAGGAAATCCAGACACGGAGAAAGAAGTCACAATGGAGCACAGGGAGGATGAAGGATGCTTTGTGGCTTCATGATCAGGGATGGATTGATTACCCAATAAGCAAGGTACACGCTACTTACTAATCTGTAGTGCAAAATTTCGGATGAGTCTAAAAGATGTGGTGAAAACTCATTTGCAATTGTGTGCTACAGATTAGTGAGTAAACACAATTAAGCCTGTGCATACCTTGCTTACTGTAAACTGGTACATACTTTGCTTACTGGTTAATCTGTCCTTGTTCTTGATGGAGATGGAGATGGGACTTGCAGGCATAAAGTCTCTTTGTTGCTGTTGTTGTTAGGTGTCATCAAGTCGGCTCTCACTCATAGCGACCCAAGGTACCATAGAACAAAACACTGCCCAGTCCTGTGCCATACTCACAATCATTGTTATGCTTGAGGCCGTTGTTGCAGCCACTCTGTCAATCCATCTCCTTGAAGGCGTTCCTCTTTTCTGCTGACCCTGTACATTACCACGCATGATGTCCTTCTCCGGGGACTGATCCCTCCTGACACATGTCCAAAGTATGTAAGACACAGTTTCGCCATCCTTGCATCCAAGGAGCATTCTGGTTGTACTTCTTCCAAAACAAATTTATTCATTCTTTTGGCAGTCCACGGTATATTCAATATTCTTCACCAACACCACAATTCAAAGGCGTTTATTTTTCTTTGGCCTTCTTATTCGTTGTCCAGTTTTCACACGCATGTTATGCGAATGAAAACACCATGGCTTGGGTTAGGCGCACTTTAGTCTTCAAGGGGACATCTTTGCTTTTCAACCCTTCATAGAGGTCCTTTGCAGCAGATTTGTCCAATGCAATCTGTCTTTTGATTTCTTGACTGCTGCATCCATGGGTGTTGGTTGTGGATCCAAGTAAAGCAAAATCCCTTACAACTTCAATCTTTTCTCCATTTATCATAATGTTGCTTATTGGTCCAGTTGTGACGATTTTTGTTTTCTTTATATTGAGGTGTAATCCATAGTGAAGGCTGTGGTCTTTGATCTTCATTAGTAAGTGCTTCAAGTCCTCTTCACTTTCAGCAAGCAAGGTTGTGTCATCTGCATAATGCAAGTTGTTAATGAGTCTTCCTCCAAACCTGAAGCCCCCTTCTTCTTCACATAGTCCGGGTTCTCAGATTATTTGCTCAGCATACAGATCGAATAGGTATGGTGAAAGGATACAACCCTGACATACACCTTTCCTGACTTTAAACCATGCAGTATCCCCTTGTTCTGTCCAAACAACTGCCTCTTGATCTATGTACAGGTTCCTCATGAGCACAACCAAGTGTTCTGGAATTCCCATTCTTTGTAAGGTTACCCATAATTTGTTATGATCCACAAGCTGAATGCCTTTTCATAGTCAATAAAACACAGGTAAACAACCTTCTGTTATTCTCTACTTTCAGCCAGGATCCATCTGACATCAGCAATGATATCCCTGGTTCCACATCCTCCTCTGAATCTGGCTTGAATTTCTGGAAGTTCCTTGTTGATATACTGCTGCAGCCACTTTTGAATTATCTTTAGCAAAATTTTGCTTGTGTGTGATATTAATGATACTGCTTTATAATTTCTGCATTCAGTTGAATCACCTTTCTTGGGAATAGTCATAAATATGGATCTCTTCCAGTTGGTTGGTTGGGTAGCTGTCTTCCAAATTTCTTGGCATAGACAAGTGAGCACTTCCAGAGCTGCATCCGTTTGTTGAAACATCTCAATTGATTTTCTGTCAAGTCCTGGAGCCTTGTTTTTTGACAATGCCTTCAGTACAGCTTGGACTTCTTCCTTCAGTACCATTGGTTCCTGATCATATGCTAGCTCTTAAAATGGTTCAAAGTCGACCAATTCTTTTTGGTATAATGACTCTGTGTATTCCTTCCATCTTTTTTTGATGCTTCCTGTGTCATTTAATTTTTTTCCGTAGAATCCTTCACTATTGCAACTGAAGGCTTGAATTTTTTCTTTAGTTCTTTCAACTTGAGAAATGCTGAGCATGTTCTTCTCTTTGGTTTTCTATTTCCAGCTCTTTGCACATGTCATTATAATACTTTGTCTTCTCGAGCCGCTCTTTGAAATCTTCTGTTCAGTTCTTATACTTCATCACTTCTTTCTTTTGCTCAAGGTTCAAGAGCAAGTTTCTGAGTCTCTTCTGCTGTCCATTTTGGTCTTTTCTTTCTCTCCTGTCTTTTTAAATGACCTCTTGCTTTCTTCATGTATGATGTCCTTGATGTCACTCCACAACTTGTTTGGTCTTTGGTCATTAGTGTCCAATGCTTCAAATATATTCTTGAGATGGTCTCAATTCAGGTGGGATATACTCAAGGTCGTACTTTGGCTCTCATCGACTTGTTCTAGTTTTCTTCAGTTTCAACTTGACCTTGCATAAGAGCAATTGATGGTCTGTTCTACAGATGGCCCCTGGCCTTGTTCTGACTGATGATATTGAGCTTTTCCATCTTCTCTTTCCACAGATATAGTTGTTTTGATTCTTGTGCATTCCATCTGGTAAGGTCCATGTGTATAGTCACCATTCATGTTGGTGAAAAAACGTATGTGCAATGAAGAAGTTGTTGGTCCTGCAAAATTCTATCATGAGATCTCCAGCATCATTTCTGTCTAAAAGGCCATATTTTCCAACTACCGATCCTTCTTGTTGGTTTCAACTTTCACCTTCCAATCACCACTAATTATCAACATATCCTGATTGCATGTTCAATCAATTTCAGGCTGCAGAAACTGGTAAAACTCTTCAATTTCTTTATCTTTGGCCTTAGTGGTTGGTGCATAAATTTGAATGATAGTCATACTAGCTGGTCTTCCTTCTAAGTGTATGGATATTTTCCTATCACTGACAACATTGTTCTTCAGGATAGATCTTGAAATGTTCTTTTTGACAATGAATGCAATGCCATTCCTCTTTAAATTGTCTTTCCCAGCATAGTAGACTGTATGATTGTCTGATTCAAAATGACCAATACCAGTCCATTTCATCTCACTAATGCTTAGGATATCAATGTTTCTGCATCCCATTTTTGATGATTTCCAATTTTCCTAGAGTCATACTTCATACATTCCAGGTTCCAATTATTAACGGATATTTGCAGTTGTTTCTTCTCATTTTGAGTCATACCACATCAGCAAATGAAGGTCCCGAAAGCTTGACTCCATCCATCCCATTAAGGTTGGCTCTACTTCGAGGAGACAGCTTTTCCCCATTCATATTTTGAGTGCCTTCCACCTGGAGGACTCATCTTCCAGCACTATATCAGACAATGTTCTGCTGCTATTCATAAGGTTTTCACTGGCTAATTTTTTTCAGAAATAGACTGCCGGGTTCTTCTTCCTAGTCTGTCTTAGTTTGGAAGCTCAGCTGAAACCCTTCTGTCATGGGTGACCCTGCTGGTATCTGAATACCAGTGGCATAGCTTCCAGCATCACAGCAACATGTAAGCCCCACAGTATGACAAACTGACAGACACGTGGGGAATGAAGTCTCTTTAGTGCATTTAAGGTCATTTACTGTGGAGTGTGAAATAGAAATCTTTTGCCCATGTTTCCTGGTACACTTTTACTAAAATTCACTTTGCTTCTTTTACTTTTTCTATAAATTTTATTTATTTTGTGGTTGTTGTTGAGAATATATACAGCAAAACATACACTAATTCAAGTTTCTACGTGTACAATTTAGTGACATTGACTACATTCTTCGAGTTGTGCAACCATTCTCATCCTCCTTTTCTGAGTTATTCCTCCTTCATTAACATAAATTCACTGTCCCCTAACGTTCTTATCTTTTGAGTTGCTGCTGTCAATTTGATCCCATGTAGGCAGGTCTTCAAAGAGCTTAATGCTCAAGGCGGACATTTTTCCCTAGTTAATCTAAACTGTAGTTTTAAGATGACTTCAGTGGATATTTTTGGTTTAAGGTTTAAGGTCTAAGGATTATCTCAGGGCAATAGATTCAGGGGTTCATCCACCCTTTTGGCTCCAGAAAGGCTGTAGTCCATGAGAATATGAAGTTCCATTTTGTGTTTCCACCCTTTTGATTAGGATTCTTCTATGGAATCTTTGATCAAAATGTTTAGTAATGTAGCCGGACACAGAACAGAAGCACTAAACTCTTATTAGGTCAGTTAACTGAGATGTCACATGAAACCATGACCCTAAACCTCCAAACCAAAGAAGCAAATCTCCTGAGGTGTTTAGTTGTGCATAAGCAGCCTCAGCAGCTTTTTTTTTTGTCATTGTTATAAAATATGCCTATCACACAACTTCTGCCAGTTCAACTTTTTACAGATATACAACTTATTGACAGCAATTGTAATAATCCACTGAGCAAGCAACCTTACCCTTAATCAATACAATTTTTCCATCACCATTAAGCTCTCTCTTTCCCCTCCCTCCCACCCCTGGTAACCACTAATAAACTTTGGTCTCTATCCATTTGTATTTTCTGGTCTTTTTATAAGTGAGGTCATAGAATATTTGTCCTTTTGTGATTGGCTTATTTAGCAAGCATAATATCTTCAAGCTCTGTCCATACTGTAGCATGCATCAAGACTTCATTTCTTCCACTGGCTGAGTATTATTCCATTGTATGTATTTATCACATTTTATTTATCCATTTATCTGTTGATGGACATTTAGGTTGTTTCCACCTTTTGGCTGTTGTGAAAAAAAAAAAAAAACATTGGTGTACAAGTCTCTTTCTGAGTCTCTACTTTCCTATATGCCTAGCAGCGGAATTGCTGGGTCATATGGTAGTTCTATTTTTAGTTTTTTAAGGAACTGCCACACCGTTTTCCACAATGGTTTTACCATTTTGCATTCCCAGCAGTGATGCATAAGGGTTCCAATTTCCCTACATCCTTGCCAACGTTTGTTATTTTCTGTTTTTTTTTTTTTATCTAGTGGGAGTGAAATGGTATCCCACTGTGGTTTTAATTTGCATATCTCTGATGGCTAATGATGCTGAACATCTTTTCATGTGTTTGGTGGCCATTTGAATATCTTCATTGGTGAAATATCTATTCAAATCCTTTGCCCATTTTGTGATTGGATTGTTTATCTTTTTTGTTGTTAAGTTGTCAAATTTTGTATATATTTTGGTTATTAGATTCTTGTCGGGTTATATGGTTTCAGAAGATATTCTCCCAGTCTGTAGCTTGTCTTTTTCCATTTTTTATAAAGTCTTTTTTTTTTAATAATTTTTATTCTGCTTTAAGTGAAAGTTTACAAATCAAGTCAGTCTCTCACAGAAAAACCCATATACACCTTGCTACACACTCCCAATTACTCTCCCCCTAATGAGACAGCCCTCTCCCTCCCTCCGCTCTCTCTTTTCATGTCCTTTTCGCCAGCCTCTAACCCCCTCCACCCTCTCATCTCCCCTTCAGGCAGGAGATGCCAACATAGTCTCAAGTGTCCACCTAATCCAAGAAGCTCACTAACCACCAGCATCCCTCTCTAACCCATTGTCCAGTCCAACCCATGTCTGAAGAGTTGACTTTGGGAATGGTTCCTGTCCTGGGTCAACAGAAAGTCTGGGGGCCATGACCACCGGGGTCCTTCTAGTCTCAGTCAGACCATTAAGTATGGTTTTTTAATGAGAATTTGGGGTCTGCATCCCACTGCTCTCCTGCTCCCTCAGGGGTTCTCTGTTGTGTTCCCTGTCAGGGCAGTCATTGATTGTAGTCGAGTACCATCTAGTTCTTCTGGTCTAAGGATGATGTAGTCTCTGGTTCATGTGGCCCTTTCTGTCTCTTGGGCTCATAATTACCTTGTGTCCTTGGTGTTCTTCATTCTCTTTTGATCCAGGTGGGTTGAGACCAATTGATGCATCTTAGATGGCTGCTTGCTAACGTTTAAGACCACAGACGCCACTCTTCAGAGTGGGATGCAGAATGTTTTCTTAATAGATTTTATTATGCCAATTGACTTAGATGTCCCCTGAAACCATGGTCTCCAGACTCCTGCCCCTGCGATGCTGGCCTTTGAAGCATTCAGTTTATTCAGGAAACTTCTTTGCTTTTGGTTAGTCCAGTTGTGCTGACCTCCCCTGTATTGTGTGTTATCTTTCCCTTTACCTAAAGTAGTTCTTATCTACTATCTAATTAGTGAACACCCCTCTTCCACCCTCCCTCCCTCCCTCTTTTCATAACCACAAAAGAATGTATTCTTCTCAGTTTAAACTATTTCTCAAGTTCTTATAATAGTGGTCTTACACAATATTTGTCCTTTTGCAACTGACTAATTTCACTCAGCATAATGCCTTCCAGGTTCCTCCATGTTATGAAATGTTTCACAGATGCCTCATTGTTCTTTATCGATGCGTAGTATTCCATTGTGTGACTGTACGATAATTTATTTATCCATTCATCCGTTGATGGGCACCTTGGTTGCTTCCATGTTTTTGCTATTGTAAATAGTGCTGCAATAAACATGGGTGTGCATATATCTGTTTGTGTAAAGGCTCTTATTTCTCTAAGATACATTCCAAGGAGTGGGATTGCTGAATCGTATGGTAGTTCTATTTCTAGCTTTTTAAGGAAGCACCAAATCAATTTCCAAAGTGGTTGTACCATTTGACATTCCACCAGCAGTGTAGAAGTGTTCCAATCTCTCCACAGCCTCTCCGACATTCATTATTTTGTGTTTTTTGGATTAATGCCAGCCTTGTTGGAGTGAGATGAAATCTCATTGTAGTTTTGATCTGCATTTCTCTAATGGCTAATGATTGTGAACAATTCCTCATATATCTGTTAGCTACCTGAATGTCTTCTTTAGTGAAGTGTCTATTCATATCTTTTGCCCGTTTTTTAATTGGGTTATTTGTCTTTTTGCAGTTGAGTTTTTGCAGTATTATATAGATTTTAGAGATCAGGCGCTCATCAGAAATGTCACAGCTAAAAACTTTTTCCCAGGCCATAGGTAGTCTTTTTATTCTTTTGGTGAAGTCTTTGGTTGAGCATAGGTGTTTGATTTTTAGGAGCTCCCAGTTATCTAGTTTTTCTTCTATGTTCTTTATAATGTTTTGTATACTGTTTATGCCATGTATTAGGGCTCCTAACATTGTCCCTATTTTTTCTTCCATGATCTTTACTGTTTTAGATTTTATATTTAGGTCCTTCATCCATTTTGAGTTATTTTTTGTGCATGGAGTGACGTATGGGTCTTGTTTCATTTTTTTGCAGATGGATATCCAGTTATGCCAGCACCATTTGTTAAAAAGACTGTCCTTTCCCCATTTAACTGTTTTGGGCCTTTTGTCAAATATCAGCTGCTCATATGTGGATGGATTTGTGTCCGGATTCTCAATTCTGTTCCATTGGTCCATGTATCTGTTGTACCAGTACCAGGCTGTTTTGACTTCTGTGGTGGTATAATAGGTTCTAAAATCAGGTAAAGTAAGGCCTCCTACTTTGTTCTTCTTTTTCAGTAATGCCTTATTTATCCGGAGCCTCTTTCCCTTCCGTATGAAATTGGTGATTTGTTTCTCCATCTCATTAAAGAATGTCCTTGGGATTTGGATCGGAATTGCATTAAATGTATAGATCACTTTTGCTAGAATAGACATTTTTATAATGTTAAGTCTTCCTATCCATGAGCAAGGTATGTTCTTCCACTTATGTAAGTCTCTTTTGGTTTCTTGCAGAAGTGTATTTTAGTTTTCTTTGTATAAGTGTTTTACATCTCTGGTAAGATTTATTCCTAAGTATTTTATCTTCTTGGGGGCTACTGTAAAATGGCATTGATTTAGTGACTTCCTCTTCGATGTTCTATTTGTTGGTGTAGAGGAATCCAACGGATTTTTGTATGTTTATCTTGTATCCCGATACTCTGCTGAACTATTCTATTAGTTTCAGTAGTTTTCTGGAGGCTTCCATGTATAAGATCATGTCATCTGCAAATAGAGATACTTTTACTTCTTCCTTGCCAATCTGGATGCCCTTTATTTCTTTATCTAGCGTAGTTGCTCTGGCTAGGACTTCCAGCACAATGTTGAATAAAAGTGGTGATAAAGGGCATCCTTGTCTGGTTCCTGATCTCAGTGGGAATGCTTTCAGGCTCTCTCCATTTAGGGTGATGTTGGCTGTTGGCTTTGTATAAATGCCCTTTATTATGTTGAGAAATTTTCCTTCTATTCCTATTTTGCTGAGAGTTTTTATCATGAATGAGTGTTGAACTTTGTCAAATGCCTTTTCTGCATCAATTGATAAAATCATGTGATTCTTGTCTTTTGTTTTATTTATGTGGTGGATTACATTAATTGTTTTTCTAATATTGAACCATCCCTCCATAGCTGGTATGAATCCCACTTGGTCATGGTGAATTATTTTTTTGATATGTTGTTGAATTCTATTGGCTAGAATTTTGCTGAGGATTTTTGCATCTACATTCATGAGGGATATAGGTCTACAATTTTCTTTTCTTGTGGTGTCTTTACCTGGTTTTGGTATCAGGGATATGGTGGCTTCATAGAATGAATTTGGTAGTATTCCATCCTTTTCTATGCTCTGAAATACCTTTAGTAGTAGTGGTGTTAACTCTTCTCTGAAAGTTTCGTAGAACTCTGTAGTGAAGCCATCAGGACCAGGGCTTTTTTTTGTTGGGAGTTTTTTGATTACCTTTTCAATCTCTTCTTTTGTTATGGGTCTATTTAGTTGTTCTACCTCTGTTTGTGTTAGTTTAGGTAGGTAGTGTGTTTCTAGGAATTCATCCATTTCTTCTAGGTTTTCAATTTTGAGTATAGTTTTTCATAGTAATCTGATATGATTCTTTTAATTTCAGTTAGGTCTGTTGTAATATCACCCATCTCATTTCTTATTCAGGTTATTTGCTTCCTCTCCTGTTTTTCTTTTGTCAGTTTGGCCAATGGTTGATCAATTTTGTTGAGTTTTTCAAAACACCAGCTTTTGGTCTTGTTAATTCTTTCAATTGTTTTTCTGTTTTCTATTTCATTTAGTTCAGCTCTAATTTTTATTATTTGTTTTCTCCTGGTGCCTGTGGGTTTCTTTTATTGCTCTCTTTCTATTTATTCAAGTTGTAGGGATAGTTCTTTGATTTTGGCCCTTTCTTCTTTTTGGATGTGTGCATTTATTGATATAAATTGGCCTCCGAGCACCGCTTTTGCTGTGTCCCAAAGGTTCTGATAGGAAGTGTTTTCATTCTCATTGGATTCTCCAAATTTCTTTATTCCATCCTTAATGTCTTCTATAATCCAGTCTTTTTTGAGCAGGGTGTTGTTTGTTCAGTTTCCAAGTGTTTGATTTCTTTTCCCTGCTTTTCCTGTTACTGATTTCCACTTTTATGGCCTTATGGTCAGCGAAGATTTTTTGTAATATTTTGATGTTTTGTATTCTGCTAAGGCTTGCTTTATGACCTAATATGTGGTCTATTCTAGAGAATGTTCCATGTGTGCTAGAAAAGAAAGTATACTTGGCTGCTGTTGGGCGGAGTGTTCTGTATATGTCTATGAGGTCAAGTTGGTTGATTGTGGCATTTAGATCTTCCGTGTCTTTATTGAGCTTCTTTCTGAATGCCCTGTCCTTCACTGAAAGTGGTGTGTTGAAGTCTCCTACTATTATTGTGGAGCTGTCTATCTCACTTTTCAATGCTGATAGAGTGTGTTTTATGTATCTTGCAGCCCTGTCACTGGGTGCATAAATATTTAATATGGGTATATCTTCTTGGTGTATTGTCCCTTTAATCATTATATAGTGCCCTTCCTTATCCTTTCTGATGGATTTAACTTTGAAGTCTATTTTGTCAGAAATTAATATTGCTACTCCTGCTCTTTTTGGATTGTTGTTTGCTTGATATATTTTTTTCCATCCTTTGAGTTTTAGTTTGTTTGTGTCTCTAAGTCTAAGGTGTGTCCCTTGTAGGCAGCGTATAGACGGATCTTGTTTTTTTTTATAAAGTCTTTTGATGAACAAAAGTTTTTAATTTTATAAGGTCCCATTTATTTATTTTGTCTTTTGCTGTTTGTGCTTTTGTTATTATATCAGATAATTCATTTTTGAAAGCTAGGCCTGACAACATTTCCCTTCCTTGTTCTTCCAAGACTCTTATGGTTTTAGTTTGCACATTTCGATCCTTAATCCATTTTGAATTTGTTTTTGTGGAAGGTGTAAGGCATGGATCCTGTTTTATTTTTCCACATGTGGAAATCCAGTTTTCCCAGCACCATTTATTGAAGAGATTCTTCTTTCCCCATCAAATGGACTTAGTACCTTTGTCAAAAATCAGTTAACCATACATGTGTGGGTTTATTTGTGGACTCTCAAGTCTACTCCATTGGTTTATATGTCTCTTGTTATGCCAGTACCAGGCTGTTTTGATTACTATAGCCGTATAGTGTGTTTTAAAATCAGGAGGTGTGAGTCTTCCTACTTTGTTCATCTCTTTGAACATCACTTTAGCTATTCGGCACCTGTGGCCATTCCATATAAAGTTGAGGATTCATTTTTCTACTTTTGTAAAGAAGGCTGCCAGAATTTTGATCAGGATTGCATTGAATCTATAGATCACTTTGGGTAGTACTGACATCTTAACAATATTGTCTTCCAGTTCATGAACATGGAACAGCTTTCCGTTTATTTCTGTCTTCTTTAGTCTCTTTCGGCTCTTTCGGCAGTGTTTTATAGTTTCCATTGTATAAGTCTTTCACATCCCTGGTTAGATTTATTTCCAGGTATTTTATTCTCTTAGATGCTATTGTAAATGAAATTGTTTCTCTAATTTCCCCTTCAGGTTTTTCATTGCAGGTGTAGAGAAACACAGCTGATTTTTGCTTGTTGACCTTGTACCCTAAAACTTTGCTAAATTCCTCTATAAGCTCTAGAATTTTTCTTGTGGACTCTTTGGGATTTTCTATATATAGGATCACATCATCTGTGAACAGAGATAATTTTATTTCTTCTCTTCCAACCTGGATACCTTTCATTTCTTTTCCTTGTCTTGTTGCTGCAGCTAGGACTTCTAACACAATATTGAATTAGAAGTGGCAAGAGCAGGCACCCTTGTCTTATTCCCAATTTTAGGCGGAAAGCTCTCATTCTTTCTCGATTAAGTATAATGTTGGCTATTTGCTTTTCCACACCATAATTGACATTTTATTATGGTTTTGGTAAAGAATATTGGATATAGCATGGACTGACAGAAGGAGCAAATCTGTTTTGGAAGAAGTACAGCCAGAATGCTCTTTAGAAACAAGGATAGTGAGAGTTCATCTCATGTACTTTGGACATAATATCAGGAGAGAGCAGTCCCTGGAGAAGGACATCATGCTTGGTAAAGTAGAGGGTCAGTGAATAAGAGGAAGAAAAGAGGAAGACATAGTGTCTGCAATGATGGGCTCAAGCATACCAATAATTGTGAAGATGGCACAGTATCGGGCAGTATTTTCTTCTGATGTACGTAGGGTTGCTTCCTGACTCAATGGCACCTAACAACAATAACAAAAACAACCCATGCTGAGTCTGTATGTAAGTGGGGCCTGAATGTATTTAGACACATGGACTGGAACATGGTGGAACAGCTGACATCCAGGTCACAGTGGGTACTATGGATTGAATTGTGTCCCCCACCCCAAAGATATATGGAAGGCCTAACCCCTGCATTGATGAATATGATCTTTTTGGGGGAAGTGGGGTTTTTCTTTGCAGATGTTATCAGCTCAATTAACAAACTCATACCACAGTAGGGCGAGTCCTAACCCTAATCCCTTCTGAGTGGCATTTTATAAATGAGAAGAACAAAGAAAGAGAGTCACACACAGGGGAAAGATAGACACCATTTGACGGTGGAGACAGATGCATCTATATCAAGCAAAGGATTGTCCTCAGCCACCAGAAACTAGGAGACAGGCATGGAACAGTTCCTCTCTCAAAGCCGCCAGAGGGAATCGACATTGAGTAGACCCTGATTTAGACTTCTAGCCTCCAGAAATGTGAGAAAACTAATTTCTGTTCTTGTAAGTCACCCAGTTTGTGGGATTTTGTTATGGTATTCCAGGAAAAGAAGACAGTGGGTTTGTGCTGAGTCAGCTCTGCAAAGGATAGGGGGCTTTGGCATTCCCTTACTTCCTGCACCTTGGCTCCTAACCTGGCCAGGTGCCTAGTAGCTGCAGGCTGCCCTGTGATTGCCCAATCCTCATTCACAAGTCTCCCCTCTGGGCAGGACACAAGAGTTTGGCTTTCTCTTTTTTCTCACTTCCCTCCTCAGATTCAATGGTTCCTTGCCCTATTCTTCCAGAGTCCTGAAACCCTGTCCATAAGGATTAGCAGTAAAGGTGTTCTACTACTAGTTGCCATGGAGACAATTCCAAATCATGGTAACTCCATGTGTGTCAGAGTAGAACTGTGCTCCATAGGGTTTTCAACCAGGCCTTTCTTCTGAGGAGCCTCTGGGTGGACTCAAACCTCCAACCTTTTGGTTAGCAGCTGACAGCATTAACCATTGACACCACCCAGGACTCTGCACTAAAGGTGCAATCTAGTAAAATTAATCTCAGTCAAGGTGTCAACTCTCCTAGAAAAGAAAGGGCTTTTCTCCTTCAGAGCAAGTGACGCCACTTTAAAGGTGTGTGATCATCTTTGCTTCTTCCCCACTGAGCTGGACTATCTGACCATCTTGAACTGAGGCAATACATTTTAAAAGATATCCAGATTTCCTACCCTGTGGCAATTGATTAATTTTGCAAATTTCAATGGAAACTTTTAACTTCTTTAAAAATATTTTCAACTGTTCTTTTGGTTTTTAATCTTCAGGGCCAGATATCCTTTGTACTTGCAGGAATAGAGCTGGGTCTAGGCAACCAGAGATGATGAAACCGCACGGTAACCTGCAGACACCAGGGTGTGAGTTAAATGGCTATCTCACTGACTGCTGAAGACTGGGAGATGACATGAAAATTGAAGCAATTATCTAGATCATTCAGGCAGAAGAACTTCTGAGGCTTTTTTTCCTTGAACAATCCAGATAATTGCTTCAATTTACACTTCTTACTGGCAGTGGAGTCCTGGGCAGAAGCTGCTCTCTAGGAGTGGGCTGGATACAGAGAGAAACAGAGTGCTCAGAACACGACTCTGATAACTAAGGGGAGAGAAGAGGATGGTAAAAACTTCACATGCTTTGGCCTTGATTTCTACCAGGTTCAAGCAAGTCCAAGCGAGATTGCTTCTTTTTGCCTGAATGACACAGATAATTCCCCATTTTTTGGTTTTATTTCAACAGTGAAGCTTCATCTCAAAAGTGTTACTGGTGGAGGTGTTGGAAGAGATTGCTGCTGAGGAACTTCAAGTTGGCTTGAGGCCCTTACCCTGTACCGGGGTGTGGATTCCTCAGTTCATTTATTATTGTTGTTAGCTGCCACCAAATAGGCCCTGATTCATGGCGACCCCATGCACAATAGAACTAAATGCTGCCTGGTCCTGTGGATCAGACTGCTGTGATCCACTGGGTTTTCATTGGTGATTTTCAGAAAGATTGCCAGGCCTTTCTTCCTAGTCCATCTTAGTCTGCAAGTTTTGCTGAATGCTGTTCAGCATTATAAAAAACCCAAAAAACTCATTGCTGTCGAGTTGATTCCAACTCATAGCGACCCTATAGGACAGAGTGGAACTGCCCCACAGAGTTTCCAAGGAGCGCCTGGTGGATTTGAACTGCTGACCTTTTGGTTAGCAGCCGTAGCACTTTAACCACTACGCCACCAGGGTTTCCATGTAGCACTATAGCAATACTCGGTTCTCCAGTGACAGATGGGTGGTGGCTGCAGATTGGTGCATTGGCTGGAATAGAACCCATGCCTCCCACATGGAAGGCTGGAACTATAGCACTGAACCACCAATGTCCCTTCAAGGATCTGTAAGTCCTTGCTGGGAGAAGGCCTTGCTGAGTCAGCAAGGAGAGCAGCAGGGTAGGCGCTGTTCTGGAAAAACATACTACACTAGTTCATTTAACCAGGAACAAAAATCAGAGCAGCAGGACCGATTATTTCCTACAACAAATGGGTTCATTTATAAAATGGAAACTTGGGATTCGTTTCTGTAACTGAAAATCACTATTTGTTGAATAAATGAATGAATGAATGAAAGACATTTCTTGAGTTGCTACTTTGTGCCTGGCATTATAGTTGCTATTTTGGGCTAAGCGTTGAAATAATAATGTAGCTTTATATTCATACAGGCATTTCTTTGCTTTTCTTGTAATTTCTTGGGAGGGGTGATTCCTCTAATCTCTTCATAGCCTCTCCCAGCCTTTATTTCCAAAACATTTTCTCACATATTTCTCTTCCAGTTTTCACTTATTCAGGACAGATCATATTTTTAGTACCAAAACAAAAACAAAAACAACATAGTTGAATAAATTTTCCAGAATCACAGAACTTGTTAACAGTAGGCCTAGAAAGAAAAATGTAGGCTCCTGGGTCCAAGACTCCATCTATGATACAGCATCATTAGTTTCAGGTCGTGTTTTTGCTCATTTGTCCCTGCCATCATCAGATCACTATGGACATGGATTACTCATTCAGAAAATACTTACCAAGCATGTAAACAACACATGATCTCCACAACACAGATAAAGGACGAAGAAGTACATGCAAGACACTTAACATGAAGAAAAATGCTGTGAAGTAGAAAGAAGTGAATAATAGGACCAGACAGCAATACGAAAGTTATTCCAAGGCAGTGAGTGATCAGATGCCAAGTCAGATGGACAGAAGGCTTGAGAAGCAAGAGAGCCCTATGAGCTAGCGCTGTTCAGGAAGGTTTTATAGAAACTTGTTGGGATGCTTATGATTTAGAGAGACAGACAGGAGACAAGAAGTCCATTACGCATGTGTAAAGGGTCAGAGTTGACACTATGAATACAGAGAGTTAGGACAGTAGTGAGGAGTGGAGGGTCTGTGAAGGAAAGCACTGAGCAGTAAGGTTGGGTGACCGCGTGGATCTTCTTTGTACAACAGCAGGCTTGATCCTTCCCAATCCCTTTCAAGGTCACTTTTCACTGATATATTTGGGGAAAGGGATATCGTACTCACACCCTCCCCTGAGGGATGGCCACCTCTTCTCAGTGATTGTGGCTCCTAAACCCCCCTCAGCTCAGTGGTGGAGTCTCCATTCTCTCTGTTCTGATTACGGCCTGCACCTCCAGGATTCCTGACTTCTTACAACATATTGCTGCCACGGGGACCTCAGCAGAGGGGCAGGTGGCCCTTCTCGTCCCTTTCTGCTTCCCCTTCCCCACAGTAATTCCCCCTAGCACAATTGACACAAGACTGCTGGATGCAGAGACTTCTCTGATGGAGATAATCCTTAAAACTAGATTCGACTTTGTTCCCAGAGTCCAAGAGACCACGCCCATCCATAGGACACAATAATCTCCATCAGTACATGTTCTGAATATGATTTACTGACCAAGTTGAACTGGCAGTAGCATCTAGACCTGTGCTGTATTATAAAAATATAATCCAAGCTACATATATAATTAAAAATTTTCTACTGGATAGGTAGCTGCGGTCATGTCGACCCTGAATCGTGGAGACCTTACATACAACAGAACAAAATCTTGCCTGGTCCTTCGTCATTGTCATGACTGCCAGCATGTTCAAGTCTATCGTTGTAGTGACTGTCCCACTGTATCTTCACTGAGAGTTGCCCTTGCCTTTGCTGGCCCCCTGCTTTACCAAATATGATGTCCTTCTCCAGTGATTGATCCCTTCTGATGACTTGTCCAAGGCAAGTGAGTTGGACAATGTTCTGTTGTGACCCATAAGGTTCTATTGACTAATTTTTGGGAGTAAATCTGCAGGTCTTTCTTCCTAGCCTGTCTTAGTTGGCAATCTTCACTGAAACCCATCCACCAAGGGTGACCCTGCTGATATTTGACATGCCTGTGGCATAGCTTGCAGAATCACAGCAACACACAAGACACCATAGCACAACGAATTGGCAGATACGTGGTGGAAATTTTCCAGCAGTCAATTAAAAAAAAGTAAGACCCCCCCCCAAAAAAAGGTGATGTTAATTTTACTTAACCTTTTAGCATATCTTATATACTCAATATATCCAAAGTATTTTCATTTCAACATGTAATCAGTATAAAAGAATTATTAACGACATATCTTTTTTTTTTAATACTAAGCCTTCAAAATTCTGTTTGTATTTTACACTCAGCACATCTGGTTTTGAACAATAAATTTTCATCAGAAATAATCTGTATTTAGATTTCATAAAATTACAGTTGAAAAAAGTAGATTCACATACCCAAGCCATTCCAAGTGAACATAAAAGTTTTCAAATAATTTTGAAATGTAGTTAAATATTAATTAACAGTGACTTGATCATGTAGTCAATGATCCAGGTCAAATTAAATTTAACTAATTAAGATCGATTGCCCCATGCATCTGTCAGTTTGTTGTACTGTGGGGGTTTGTGTGTTGCTGTGATTCTGGAAGCAATGCCACCAATACTCAAATACCAGTAGGGTCACCCATGGCAAACATGTTTCAGCTGAGCTTCCAGACTAAGACACACTAGGAAGAAGGACCTGGCGGTCTAATTCTGAAAAGAATTAGCCAGTGAAAACCTTGTGGAACATCGTCTGATGTAGTGCCGGAAGATGAGCCCCTCAGTTTGGAAGGCACTCAAAATACAACTGGGGAAGAGATGCCTCCTCAAAATAGAGTTGACCTTAACGATGTGGATGGAGTCAAGCTTTTGGATCCTGCTAATGTAGCACGACTCAAAATGAGAAGAAACAGCTGCAAACATCCATTAATAATCGGACCCTGGAATGTACAAAGTATGAATCTAGGAAAATTGGAAATCTTGAAAAATGAAATGGAACACATAAACATTAATATCCTAGGCATTAGTGAGCTGAAATGGACTGGTATTGGTCATTTTGAATCAGACAATCATTTGGTCTACTATGCCGGGAACAGCAAGTTGAAAAGGAATGGCATTTCATTCATTGTCAAAAAGAACATTTCAAGATCTATCCTGAAGTACAATGCCGTCAGTGATAGGATAATATCCATATGCCTACAAGGAAGACCAGTTAATATGAATATTATTCAAATTTATGCACCAGCCACTAATGCCAAAGATGAAGAAATTAAAGATTTTTACCAGCTTCTGCAGTCTGAAATTGATCAAATGTGCAATCAAGATGCATTGATAATTACTGTGAAAGTTGGAAGCTAAGAAGGATTGGTAGCTGGAAAATATGGCCTTGGTGACAGAAACAATGCCAGAGATTGCATGATAGAATTTCGCAAGACCAACAACTTCTTCACTGCAAATACCTTTTTTCACCAACATAAATGGCATCTATAGACTTCACCAGGTAGAATACACAGGAATCAAATTGACTACATCTGTGGAAAGAGATGATGGGAAAGCTCAATATCATCAGTGAGAACAAGGCTGGGGGGGATTGTGGATCAGACCATCAATTACTCATATGCAAGTTCAAGTTGAAACTGGAGAATATTAGAACAAATGGACGAGAGGCAAAGTACAACCTTGAATATATACCACCTGAATTGAGACCACCTCAAGAGTAGATTTAACGCATTGAACACTAATGACCAAAGACCAGACGAGTTGTGGAATGACATTAAGGACATTTTGCATGAAGAAAGCAAGAGGTCATTAAAGAGACAGGAGAGAAAGAAAAGACCAAAATGGATGGCAAAAGAGACTCTGAAACTTGCTCTTGAACATCAAGTAGCTAAAGCAAAAGGAAAAAATGAGGTCAAAGAGCTGAACAGAAGAGTTCAAAGGGCAGCTTGAGAAGACAAAGTATTATGATGACATTAGCAAGGACCTGGAGATAAAAAACCAAAAGGGAAGCACATGCTCAGCATTTCTCAAGCTGAAAGAACTAAAGAAAAAATTCAAGCCTCGAGTTGCAATACTGAAGGATTCTAAGGGGAAAATATTAAGTGACACAGGAAGCATCAAAAGAAGATGGAAGAAATACACAAAGTCACTATACCAAAAAGAATTGGCCGATGTTCAACCATTTCAGGAGGTAACATATGATCAGGAACTGATGGTATTGAAGGAAGAAGTCCAAGCTGCACTGAAGGCATTGGTGAAAAACAAGGCTCCAGGAATTGACAGAGTACCAGTTGAGATGATTGAACAAACGGCTGCAACACTCGAAGTGCTCACTTGTCTATGCCAAGAAATTTGGAAGACAACTACCTGGCCAACTGACTGGAAGAGATCCATATTTATGCCTATTCCCAAAAAAGATGATCCAACCGGATGCAGAAATTATCAAACCGTATCATCAATATCACATGCAAGCAAAATTTTGCTGAAGATCATTCAAAAGTGGCTGCAGCAGTATATCAACAGGGAACTGCCAGAAATTCAGGCCTGGTTCCGTTGAGGATGTGGAACCAGGGATATTATTGCTGATGTCGGATGGATCCTGGCTGAAAGCAGGGAATACCAGACAGATGTTCACCTGTGTTTTATTGATTATGCAAAGGCATTTGACTCTGTGGATCATAACAAATTATGGATAACACTCAGGATAATGGGAATTCCAGAACACTTAATTGTGCTCATGAGGAATCTGTCCATGGATCAAGAAGCAGTCGTTTAAACAGAACAGGGGGATACTACACAGTTTAAGTCAGGAAAGGTGTGCGTCAGGGTTGTATCCTTTCACCATACCTATTCAATCTGTATGCTGAGCAAATTATCTGAGAAGCTGGACTATATGAAGAAGAATGGGGCATCATGATTGGAGGAAGACTCATTAAAAACCTGCATTCTGCAGATGACACAACCTTGCTTGTTGAAAGTGAAGAGACCTGAAGCACTTACCAATGAAGATCAAAAATCTCAGCCTTCACTATGGATTACACCTCAACATAAAGAAAACAAAAATCCTCAAAATTGGACCAATAAGCGACATCATGATGAACAGAGAAAAGATTGAGGTTGTCAAGGATTTCATTTTACTTGGATCCACAATCAACACCCATGGAAGCAGCAGTCAAGAAATTAAAAGACACATTGGGCGAATCTGCTGCAAAAGACCTCTTTAAAGTATTGAAAAGTAAAGATGAGGATTAAGGTTTGGCTGTTCCAGGCCATGGTATTTTCAATCATATCATATGCATGTGAAAGCTGGACAATGAATAAGGAAGACCCTAGAAGAACTGACACCTCTGAATTGTGGTGTTGACCAAGAAAATTGAATATGCCACGGACTGCCAAAAGAATTAACAAATCTGTTTTGGAAGAAGTACAACCAGAATGCTCCTTAGAGGCAAGGATGGCAAGACTACATCTTACACACTCTGGACATGTTGTCAGGAAGGATCAGTCCCCGGAGAAGGACATCATGCTTGGTAAAGTAGAGGGTCAGTGAAAAAGAAGAAGGCCCTCAACGAGATGGATTGACACAGTGGCTGCAATAACGGGCTCAAACATAGTGACAATTGTGAGGATAGTGCAGGACTAGGCAGTGTTTCGTTCTGCTGTGCATAGGGTTGCTACGAGTCTTGACAGCACCTAACAACAACAAGATTGATTAAATTTTAATTAACCAAATTAAATAAAATTAAAATTCACTCCGTCAGTCCCACTAGCCACATTTCAAGTGCTCCGTCGCCACCTTGGCTGGTGGCTACTCTATGGGACAGCACATATCTGCAGAGTCTAAGCACAGCACAACCAAACATAGAAATCTACATGATTGATTTGCTGTGTGTCCAAGGATGGTTCCAGGTTAGGCCAGTGATAAAAATTCCTATCTTGACCTTCAAGGTTTTTTTTATGGTTGGACCCCAAATTGCCTTTTGAACTAATCTCTCACCTGTTCCATTCTGGCCCCATAGGTCTCCTTACCATCTATGGCCGTGCCAAACAGTCTGAGCTCCATACCTTGGCTTTTGTTGTCCTCCTGGCTAAATATCCTACTTTAGTTGGAAAAGGCAGTAGTAGAATTCTCACCTTTCGTGCTGGAGGCCTGGGTTCAATTCTTAGCCATGTGCCTCATGTGCAGCTGTCACCCATTGTCAGTGGAGGCTTGTGTGTTTTTATGGTGCTAAACAGATTTCAGGGTAGCTTCCAAACTTGAATGGACTAGGAAGAAAGGTCTGTTTAGCTAGTTCTGAAAATCAGTCAATAAAAACTCCATGGACCAGAACATTCTGATTCTCAATCCATCATGGGGATGGCACAGTGTTTATTTATGCATGAGGCCGCCATAAATTGGGGGCACACTGATGGCAGCTAACAACAACAACCACTCCTAGTCTTCAGGAGTCCAGGTACCCTCTTAAATAGCATGCAAAATCTTGAGGGTATGTAAGAGGTTTTTTTTTTTTTGCAATGGAGAAGGTCCCTAACCTTCATCGAGTATTAAAGGAGTCAAAACGTCTTATGAACTGCTGTCTATGTACAGGCATTTCCAGGAATAATTGGCTTCAAACATCCACGGCAAATCTCATTTCCCCCTGCTTTCCTCACAATTCTTAGAACACCGGGAATATAGGATATAACCTCCCACTCTGTCCTTGGCTTGGACAGCTAGACCGGACCTACAGGTCCTTGGAGGTCACACCTGGGCACCACTACTATCCCGGAAAGCCAATTCCAGGCATCCTTGACCTTTCACGTGCACGTGGAGCGACTACAAGTCCCGGGATGCGCCGCGCCAGGCTCCGAGCCGGGGCGAGGGCGGGCGGATCTCCGCAGTGACGTCACGGTCCGGGGCGGGCCCGGAGGGGTGGGCGGGGCGGAGGGCGGGACCGGGAGGCTGCGGAGCGCCCGGTGCTGATGCAGGATGGCTGAGCGCGCAGGAGCCCGGGAGGTCTGAGCCGGGAGAGGCTCGCTCCCTGCGCGTCGCCTCGTCCGCCCGCCTCGTGTTCGCGGGCAGGTGGGGCCGGGGTGCAGGGCAGGGGCAGGGCGGCGCCGGGGGCTGGTAGGTTGCCTCCCTTCCCGGGCTCGGAGCGGCCAGAGCTCCCCAGCAGCCCGAGTTCACGATGACCTGCTGAGAAGCGGCGTCGGAGGCTGCAGGAGGCAGCCTCGCTGCGGGAGGTGCGGTTCGCGGCCTCCTCCCTTGTCGTGCGGAGCCCCGGCCCCCAACCCATCCCCGCGCCCCCTCCCCGCAGCCGGTCGAGATGGCGGATCCAGCCGAATGCAGCATCAAAGTGATGTGCCGGTTTCGGCCCCTCAACGAGGCGGAGATCCTCCGTGGGGACAAATTCATCCCCAAATTTAAAGGCGATGAAACCGTGGTGATTGGGGTAAGTGGCCGAGGGGCCTGGCCTCCCCTTCAGTTTCGCGCCGCAGCCCGACTCCCCGACACCCCAGACGAAGCGGAGATGCTCGGGTCGCCCCTTCGGACATCCCCGAGGGGCAGACCCCGCACCCCGGGTGGACTGAGGAGTGACCCCCCCCACCCCACCCATAATTCCCTCCAGGTTGGGTGGAGGGAAGCTGGGGGTGGCGGGGCGGGCCCCGGTGGCGGGGGTGGGGGTGGGAGGCGAGGAAGGGCTCGGAGCCGCCATTGTTCGCGGGGTGGGGGCCCGAGTGGGCCTATTGTTCCCTGTCCTGGCCACGCCGCGTGGGTAGTGTTGGGTACCCTCAAGCCCGGGTGCCGGGGCTTCTCTTAAAGTATGAGCTATGTAGCCCACAAATGCTTCCAGGAATCAGTTCGATTTATCGAACACTTTGACGACTCCTCTCACGATCTTAGCGAAAAATGAAGAAAAAAAAAAAAGGTATTGGAAATATCCTGGCCTCGACTCGGAGCTCCCGCGGCGGCATAGACGCGGCTCCCTGCGGCGTTTCGTCTTGCCCCGCGAGGAAGCCTGGGGTGGGGGAAGGGGACGCTGGTGGCCTTGGTGTATCCTGGAGGTCTGGTGTGTCTCGTTCCGCTTCCCCTCAACCCAGGCTTCCTTGGACGTGGAGCCTGGGTTTGACCCCCTCCCTGCTTGGGCTACCCCCCACCTTGTGTTGGCGGATCATGGGATGTGCTTCCTACGGGGTGGAGGGAAGGCTGTGTCCCTATCTGTGGAGCGAAGGGACCCAGAGCGCACCAGATAGCCCATCTGTGCCAAGAGCAGAAGTTACTTTGTGTGGTTAGAGGCCCCCTCCCTCTTAACCTCTTTTCCCACCTTTCTCACCGACTTAGCGCTCTTCTGCTGCCGGAGCTGCTGGTGGGGGGAGGGGATACCACTGGGTTTTAGTTCTTTAAGGAATATTTCAGCCCTACCCTCCTCCTTTTCCCCCACCGCGGTCCCTAGCGTGCGGCTGACGGTGCCCCCTTTGTATGCCAGTGGCGTGGGGAGGGACTGAGTTAATGGGAGCCTCCTGGTCCCCGCTGACATGTTCTTGGCAGCCCGCTCGAGGCTGCTCTTGCAGCCTTGCCGTCCCCAGCATTGATTAAATGATGTCATCCCGATCACTGAGCATGCTCCGACTAACCCCCTCCCTCCCACCCCCCCCCCAGTGGTTAGTGTATTTAGGTCAAATGATTGACAGGTGACAATTTACCGAGGGGCTTGCTGAAGCTGTCTGAGTCTGTCTGCACACTGGAAGTCCCCAGCATCTTCGCCAAGGTTGTTTTGCCGCAGTCCCTGCGAAGGGCCCCGGGGACCAGCAGGTGCTAGCTGTAACTGTAGGGTGGTGGCTCTTCGCGCCTGTGGAACCGAAACGGCTTCATTCTACACCTTCTTTACCAAGGCAGCTCTTGATGACTCCTCCACTCCCCATTTTCACAGTTACCAGAAAACCATGACTTCCAAATGCTACGCAGATGGGTATTCTTTCTGAGAGTTGACCTATGAGGGTGGGAAAGAGGGTTTCCTCCTTGCTTGTGTTTACTTGCAGAGATTTATGCTACAATTACTGATGAGGAGGGAAATTCTGCAGTTAATGGCGGGTCAGGGTTAGTGACATATCCATGGCCAGAAACTGGGGGCAGATAGTGGCTTGTTTGGGTTAAAGTTAGAAGTCTGGGTCTGCCTACGGTCTGATCTGCTATTTCCTGAGCCAGGCTGTGATTTAGAGTGGGAGTTACTCTGGACATCTAGTCCCTGCCTCTTGGCTGGTAAGAAATTTTTAACAGATAATTGTGTAGCACTGGAACATGTCCTGGTGACCCTAATTTTTTTTCCAGCGATTTTAAAGAAGAGCCTGGAGAAGTTTTCTTTTTCTTCTTCTCCTCTTCTTCTGATAAAGTGAGGTGGATTAATAAATTATCTTTTTGATCTGTGTGCAAAGCAGAGATCTTTAATTTTAGGCTTATCCTTCTTAAATATTGTGATGATAACATAAGTGTCTATAATGTAAGTGGAAACCCTGGTGGCATAGTAGTTAAGTGCTGTGGCTGCTAACCAAAGGGTCGGCAGTTCGAATCCGCCAGGCACCCTTTGGAAACTCTATGGGGCGGTTCTGTTCTGTCCTAGAGGGTTGCTATGAGTTGGAATTGACTTTGATGGCAGCGGGCTTAGTTTTTGGTTTATAATATAAGTATATTATTTTCCCATCTATATATATGAAAAAAAAACTTTTTTGTTTTTTTTTATATATGTGGGTCGCTATGAGTCGGAATCGAGTCGACGGCACTGGGTTTATATATATGTTATTAACTAAGTATATTGAAGGAAAGTCACCATATAAACTAACAGGTAATTTAAACAAAAACCTTTGGGTGTGAATATACTTGTTTTTAACTGGAAAGTGATTTTTGCTTATCCTACTATAAGCCTTTAATACAACAGCCAGTTTTCAGCTCTTTTTTTTTAAAATAAACTTTTTACTGAAGTAAAACATGCATATACAAAAGTGTTGTAAGTGTACAGTTTGATGAATCTTCACAAAGTAAATGGTTTCTTGTAACCACCTCCCAGATTAAGCACCACAACATTCCCAGGACCCTAGAAATGCCCCAAATGGCTCCCCTTTAGTCACTACCTCCCCCCAACTCAGGGTAATCACTATTTGACTTCTAATACCATAGATTACTTTTTCTGGTTGTTTAAATTTTACGTGTGTAGAACCATACAGTGTGTGCTCTTTTGTACATGGCTTTTGTTCACCATTGTGCTTATTAAATTCATCCATGTTGTAGCAGTTCATTCATTCTCATTGCTCTATCGTATTCCATTATATAACCCTAACCACATCAGTGGTTAAGTTTACGAACTGTGCTCCACAGGGTTTTCAGTGGCTGAGTTAACGAAAGTAAATTACCAGACCTTTTGTCTGAGACACCTCTGGGTGGACTTGAATCTCCAGCCCCCTTTTGGTTAGCAGCCAAACGTGTGATATTTGAATAGTTCCAGTTTGGGACTAATACGGATAGTGCTACAGTGGACATTGTTTTACACCTCTTTTGGTGAACATGTGTATAGAACATAAGACTGCTGGATGTTATAGGATGTTGGGACTTGGGTTGGCATGAGCTAGGACCCTTCCCATTAACTAAAGGAAATGATGGTTTTGGCAGACTGTATCTTGCATTATACACTGAGTAGAATGGCCCCAAGTCAATTCAGTTGGAATTGGCTGACATGGCTCACTTGGGTCTGCCTCATGGGGGTACTCCCTTCCTTATCTCCAGAGGTGTAGACTGTGTGGATGACAAAAGAAGCCTGGAAGCAAACAGAAATGCCAGTTGCATTCATTGCCAGCTCAGACAATGGGAAAGAATGAATTTCAGTGGAGTTAGCTTTTAGTTCAAATCGAAAACCCCTGAGATTCTTTGTGTTTTTGAAACCTCCACCAAAGCTGAAGTTACTTTTTTTCTTTAAAGGTCTGTCCAGTTCTTATGGAGGTGTATGCTGACGGGGATTTTGCAGGTGGAATTTCTAGATATCTTTTTTAAGAAAATACCTCGTGTTGGAGGAATCCTCTCCACCATACCTGCGTTTCTTTCACCTCATGTACAAAACTTTCTTTACTTGACCATTCCAGCCACGATCTCTTACCACTTTGAACTCCTTTAGTATTTATTTTGTATATCATCTTATTTTTTGCCTTAGGTTGTAATTATTTTTTAATCATATGTCTAATAATACAGTGGGCCATGGGGGGAAGGACGGAAGGGAGCAAGGGCCATCCATGTTTTGCTTCTTTTATACTCCCCAGGGCCTTGCCCATAGATGGAGCTTAATAAATATTTATTGATCTCTTTGTTGATTCTGGAGGTCTTTGCTTTGATATGACTGACTTATTTATGGACCCTTAAAATATGGGTCTGTAGGCTGCAGGTCCAGACCTGTTGCTATAGAGTCAATTGTGAGTAGTGGTTAAAAAATAATTTTTAAGACAAGTACTATTCTTCTGAGCAGGCCTAGTAAAATAGGATATATTATTCTTAAATGCTATAGAAAATTTGGAAAGAACTGTATTCAACTTTGTAAAATTTAGGAGAGCTAATGACACTGGTGGTGAGGTGGAAATATAGAGGGGGGGTGGGGGGGCCTAGTGATTAGGAAAGGGCCTCCTTGCCATGACACATTAATTCGTCAGAGAAAAATATTGGCTTTATAGCATTTCTCAGAGTACTCTTCCATTAGCAGCTAAAAATCCTGGTGAGTCATCCAGTACTTTGGTTTTGATGCAATTGTATTGATGGTAGCTCTGACTTGGAGAGTTCCGGTAAAGTGCTTTGAAATGGACTTTTACACTTCAATTTCCACCTGTTGGGCTTTCCTCCTGTTTGCCATCCTGGGATAGCAGGTCTTATGAAAGATGGGTGCCTCCTTCCGAGGCATCGTAAATTCTGGCCTGTGTGAGAGCCGAAGCAAAACAGCAGCCACAAACCCTGTGCTGGTCAGTGATGTGGAAAAGGGCCTCAATCTCTGGGAGCTTGGATTAGTGCTGGGCAGTGGACGGGCAGGAAGGGAGGGGCTGGCAGGAACAGAAACAAAATTCTAAGCCTGAGTTATCTTTTGGGAGATTAAGGCCTAAAGAAGAAGTATGGGCAGGCCCTAGAATTTTTCTTTTTTCCCAAAGTAATGGTCTTTAAAAGTAAGAACATTGTTAAAACTTATTATTAAACTTACATACAGTAAAAATACTTGTTTTGGGTGTACCATTTCTGTGAATTTTCACAAATTTATAGTCATGTAACTATCCTGTTTTATGTTTCTATTGCTGTCATAACAAATTACCATAAATTTAGTGGCTTAAAACAACACGTATTTATTATCTCGTAGGTTCCATAAGTCTGAACTCTGGCAGGCTTGCTGGTTTCTCTGGTTAGAGACTCATAAGGTCAAAATCAAGGTTTTGGCAGGGCTGTGTTCCTTCTGGGGGTTCAAGGGGAGAATCCATTTCTTTGCTCCTTCAGGTTGATGGCAGAATTCAGTTCCTTGGGGTTGTAGGACTGAAGTCCCTGTTTCCTTGCTTGCTGTTAGCTGGGTGCCATTCTCAGCTGCTAGAGGCCGCCCTCAGGTCCTAGCCATATGGCCCCCTTTGTCCATCTTCAGAGCCATCACTGGCAGGTTGAATCCCTTTCATGCTTCACATCCTTCTTGCCTCTTCCGTGGCACATCTTTCTCATGATTTTTTTTTGCCTTCCTCTTCCAATTTTTTTTTTTTTATTTTATTAACTTTGTTGTTGTTGAGACCATGCACAGCAAAAAATATACCAATTCAGCAATTTCTATATGTACAATGTAGTGACATTGACTACATTCTTTGAGTTGCACAACCATTCTCACCCTCCTTTTCTGAGTTGTTCCTCCCCCAGTAATGTAAATTCACTGCCCCTAAAAGATTCCTGTCTAATCTTTCAATTTGCTATTGTCAGTTTGATCCCATATGGATAGTTCTTAAAGGAGTATACCAGACTTTTTTTTACTAGTTAAGCTAAGCTTGTTGTTTGGTTTTGAGAAGACTGATTCAGGGATAGTTTTGGTTTAAGGTTTAAAGATTATCTCAGGGTAATAGTTTCAGGGGTTCATTCAACCTTCATGGCATTGGGAAGTCTGGAGTCCATGAGTATTTGAAATTCTGTCCTGCCTTTTCCCCCTTTTAATTAGGATTCTGCTATGAAATCTTTGATCAAAATGTTCAGTAATGGTAGCTGGCACCATCCAGTTCTTCTGGTCTCATGGGAAAGGAGGCAGTTTTTCATGGAGGCAGTTAGCTTCTTCTTCCTCTGTTGCGCCAGGTGAATAGAGACCAGTTGTTGTGCCTTGGATGGCCACTTGTAAGTTTTTAAAACCCCAGACACTGTGGAATGAACTAGGAGGTAGAACAGAAGTACTAAATATGTTATTAGGCCATAACTGGGATGTCCCCATGTAACCATGACCCTGAACCTCCAAACTAGTGAAACAAATCCTGTGAGATTTTTGGTTGTACATAAGCAGTCTCACTAGCTACTCTTTTTTTTTTTTTTTTGGTCCGTCTGATAAATATGTCTGTCACACAACTTTTGCGAATTTAACTTTTTACAGGCGTACAACTTATTGACTGCAATTATGATTGGCTGTGCAACCCTACCCTTTATCAACATGGTATTTCCATAGCCTTTATCCCCCTCTTCCTCCTTCCCTCTCTCCCTTCCGTGCCTGGTAACCACTAATAAACTTTGTTCTCTTATAGTTGCCTTTTCTTGTCTTTTTATGTAAGTGAGGTCATACAGTTTTTGTCCTTTTGTGATTAACTTATTTCACTCAGCATAATCTCTTCCAACCCCTTCCGTATTGTAGCATGTATCAAGACTTCATTTCACCTACTGGCTGAGTAGTGTTCCATTGTGTGTATGTACCACATTTTGTTTATCCATTTTCTGTTGATGGGCAATTAGGTTGTTTCTACCTTTTGGCTATTGTGAATAGTGCTGCAATGAACATTGGTGTACAAGTCTCTGGTTGAGTCTCTGCTTTCAAGTCTTTTGGGTATATACCTAGGAGTAGAATTACTGGGACATATGGTAGTTTTGTTTTCAGTTTAAAAAAAAAAATTTATTGTGTTTTAAGTGAACGTTTACAGAGCAAATTAGTTTCCCCTTCAACAAATTGTACACAAAGTGTTCAAGTGATGTTGCACTGTGTCAGCACTCTCCCTGTTTCCACCCTGAGCTCCCCCTTTTCTTTTGTCTGGTTTTCCTACCCCTTCCAGCCTTCTCGTCTTTTCTTTTGGGTAAGTGCTACCCTCTTGGTCTTATATAATTGTTCTATGTTGTGTGTTCTTTTCTGGTGTTATTGTTTATTTTATAGGCCTGTTTCTATGAGTTGGAATCGACTCAACAAGAACAGGTTTTTTTTTGGTTTGGTTTGCTGCATGGCTGAAAGATGGTTTCCAGGAATGGCTGCAGTTCCAAGTCCAAAGGGTGTCTTAGGGCCATAGTCACGGGGGTTCCTTAAGTCTCTATCAGGCCAATAAGTCTGGGCTTTTTTTACGAATGCATTTTTTGTTCTACACTTTTGTCTCGCTCTTGCCAGGACCCTCTATTGTGATCCTGGTCACAGCGGTTGGTATATTTTTAGTTTTTTGAGGAACTGCCACACTGTTTTCCACAATGGCTGTACTATTTTATGTTTTCAGCAGCAGTGGGTAAGATTTCAAATTTCCCCACATCCTCCCAAGATTTGTTATTTTCAGACTTTTTTTTTTTTTTTTTAATCCTAGCCGTCCTAGTAGGAGTGAATTGTTATCTCATTGTGATTTTGATTTGCATTTCTCTGATGGCTAATGAAGCTGAGCATCTTTACATGTGTTTGATGGACATTTGAATTTCCTCTTTGGTGCAAGTGTCTATTCAAGTCCTTTGTCCATTTTATGATTGGGTTATTTGTCTTTTTGTCCTTAAGTTGTTGAAGGTTTATATATATTTTCATTATTAGATTCTTCTCGGATGTACGGTCACCTAAGATATACTCCCAGTTGGCACCTTGTCTTTTCACCTTTTTAATAGTCTTTTGATGAAAAATTTTTTAAATTTTTCATGAGTCACCATTTATTTATTTTTGTCTTTTGGTGTTTGTGCTTTTGTTATTATATTAGATAATCTGTTGTTAAAAGTTAGGCTTGACAGTGTTGTCCCTGCTTTTTCTTCTATGAATTTTATGGTTTTAGTTTGCACATTTAGGCCTTTAATCCATTTTCAATTTGTGTATGGTGTGAGGCATGGATCCCGTTTCATTTTCCTGCATGTGGAAATCCAATTTTGTCAGCACCATTTATTGAAGAGACCCTGCTCTTCCAATATTAAGGGCCAATGTGATTACATTGGACCCACTGAGAAAATCCAGCATAGTTTCCCTATTTTAAAGTCAGCTGATTAGCAACCATCCGAGGCACGATGACATCACCCGAGAGTGGATTAGCTGTTTCTTGTAAATATACCCTCTGAAGACATGCTTGAGTAAACATAAGAGTGTAGCCATCATGTGTCACATGCTACTGGAGGCCACTCACTATTGATGAGTACACAGCCAGTGCTATGTAAATGAATGGGGCTGCTGGAAGAAGCTGAAGACTTGAACAGAACTGAGTGTGAAATCATCAGCTAGTGTGTATGGATTTTTCAAGTTGCTTAGCTTTTCTGAGCCTCAGTTTCTCATATTTAAAGTAGACATAATAACTACTTATAGAGATCTTAGGATGAAATGAAAGGAACTAGTTGAAACAGTATCTGGCCCAGAGAAAATGCTCAATGAATACCAGTTATCTCCCACTTTCACTATTCCCCTTGTAATTTTCCTTATTTGCAGAATCAGCTTTGTCCCCCCAAATTACTGCCCTACTCTGGCTATCCCTGAAAGCCCTTCTTGCTTTCCCATTTCTTATACCTTTTCCTCTTTTTCCTGCCTGGAATAGCAAGTCTTTTCATCTTATCTGTGCCATTGTCAACCCTCCTTGAAGGCAAATCTCATGTTCCATTTACATATAGAATATATGATCGACTGTTACTTTCATCGGCAATAATCATATATGTGGTTATATTTATATCTATCATCTATCTGGAAACCCTGGTGGAGTAGTGGTTAAGTGCTACGGCTGCTAACCAAGAGGTCAGCAGTTCGAATCTACCAGGCGCTCCTTGGAAACTATTGGGCAGTTCTACTCTGTCCTATAGGGTCGCTATGAGTTGGAATCGACTCCACGGCAGTTGGTTTTTTTGGTATCATCTATCTATCTGTCTGCCTGTCTGTCTGTCTATCTATCTGCCTGTCATCTCTATCTGATCTTTTTGTCTATCTATCTACCTATCTAAACCAAAACCAAACCTATTGCTGTCGAGTCAATTCTAACTCATAGTGATCCTTTAGGGCAGAGTAGAAATGCCCCATAGGGTTTCCAAGGAGCAGCTGGTAGGTTCAAACTGCCAGCCTTTTGGTCAGCAGCCGTAGCTCCTAATCACGGCATCACCAGAGCTCTCTCTCTCTCTATGTATCCTCCAGGGGTCAGGAACTTCTTTAAAATTTTTTTTTTTAATGCCTTTGTCTCCTTTACTACTATAGTTGTATAGTTGCTTAGCAAAGATTTCTTGATTGATTGAGGGTTCCTTTTTTCCCTGATTTCTGCCTGACCAATTTTTGCATTTCCTTAAATACCTTGGCTGTCACTAGCGATTTCTGTCAACTTCTATGGTGCTGGTCTGGTCCAACTTCCCTATTTAATGAGAATGTTTTCCATCGTCTGCTCTTATTCCCCATTCAAAACAGGAGTCCTCCCCCACCTTTGGTTTCCTGTTAGTCTCTGCCTCAGATTTCTCATCCATGTTCTACTTATTAGAAAGCAAAAACAAAATTACCTACTCCCTAATGCTTTCTCGTGAGTTAATAAAAACAGTCCCTTGACAGATGCAATTTCACCTTATTTCTGCCAGCTTTTCCATGAAATCCTGTTCTTGTGGCTGAGAAATCTCCTCCCTTAAACCCATTTGCTGCGCAGGCTCCTTTTAGTAGGAATTGAGCTGTTTTGAGTTTCATTTGTAAATAGCACAGAGAGGGGGAGGAGGTTCCTCATGACATCTCTCCAGCACCAAACAGGAGCCTGAGACAACAGGCTAGGATTAACTCCTGGCTCTGCCCTCTTAATTGTATAGCCTTGGGGGCTCACACCACCCTCCACCCTACAGGGTTCTTGTGAAGTTTAAGTGAGCGTGTAGAGTGCTGAGCACAGTGCCTGGCGCCAGAAAATGTAAGCTATTACCAGACCCATTAGTGGTTATTTCTCTGCACTGCTGTCAACCCAGATCCCTCAGAGGTTCCTAGGCGCCCTCAGGTTGGAGCCAGGACGCCTCAGAGGCACATTCGAGGCCCTCTGCACTCTGCTCCTACCTCCCTTTCTAGTCTTACGCTCTCATTCCATGTTCCGTCTGTGCTTACATTTCCCCCAAAGATTAGGCCCCTGGATTCCTGGCTCTCCCAGCCCAGCTGCTCACACCTGCTCACACCCTAAATCTTACCTGCATGGCAAGCACCCATTTGCTTTGAGAATCTCATCCTACCCTGCCTCCTCTGAACCTTTTTCTAACCATCTTCCCTCCCCCACACCTCAGGCTTGGCCAGGTAGAATTTGCCACTTCCCCCTTTGTATCTACTGCACACCGCACACTTCCTGATTGGACTTCCCCAGCCTACATTTTCATTTATTTGGGTGTATGTGTTCTGTCTGAGTTGGAATTGACAGGCATCGTGTTTGGTTTTTGGTTTGGTTCTGTCTCTAAATTAGACTGAAAACCCCTTGAGGGCAGGAAATGTGTCTTTCACTTCTGTTTCCAAGGCCTGAACAGTACCTGGGACAGAGTAATTGCTCTTTATAAGATCTTTTTTTTTTTTTTTTAATAACTTTTATTAAGCTTCAAGTAAACGTTTACAAATCCAATCAGTTTGTCACATATAAGTTTACATACATCTCACTCCCTGCTCCCACTTGCTCTCCCCCTCTTGAGTCAGCCCTTTCAGTCTCTCCTTTCTTGACAATTTTGCCAGCTTCCCTCTCTCTCTATCCTCCCATCCCCTCTCCAGACAAGAGTTGCCAACACAATCTCAAGTGTCCACCTGATATAATTAGCTCACTCTTCATCAGCGTCACTCTCCCACCCGCTGACCAGTCCCTTTCATGTCTGATGAGTTGTCTTCGGGGATGGTTCCTGTCCTGTGCCAACAGAAGGTCTGGGGAGCATGGCCGCCGGGATTCCTCTAGTCTCAGTCAGACCATTAAGTTTGGTCTTTTTATGAGAATTTGGGGTCTGTATCCCACTGATCTCCTGCTCCCTCAGGGGTCCTCTGCTGTGCTCCCTGTCAGGGCAGTCATCGATTGTGGCCGGGCACCAACTAGTTCTTCTGGTCTCAGGATGATGTAGGTCTCTGGTTCATGTGGCCCTTTCTGTCTCTTGGGCTCTTAGTTGTCGTGTGGCCTTGGTGTTCTTCATTTTCCTTTGCTCCAGGTGGGTTGAGACCAATTGATGCATCTTAGATGGCCACTTGTTAGCATTTAAGACCCCAGACGCCACATTTCAAAGTGGGATGCAGAATGATTTCATAATAGAATTATTTTGCCAATTGACTTAGAAGTCCCCGCAAACCATGTTCCCCAGACCCCCGCGCTTGCTCCGCTGACCTTTGAAGCATTCATTTTATCCCGGAAACTTCTTTGCTTTTGGTCCAGTCCAATTGAGCTGACCTTCCATGTATTGAGTGTTGTCTTTCCCTTCACCTAAAGCAATTCAATAAAAAAACCCTCTCCCACCCTCCCTCCCTCCCCTCGTAACCACAAAAGTATGTGTTCTTCTCAGGTTTACTGTTTCTCAAGATCTTATAACAGTGATCTTATACAATATTTGTCCTTTTGCCTCTGACTCATTTCGCTCAGCATAATGCCTTCCAGGTTCCTCCATGTTATGAAATGTTTCAGAGATTCGTCACTGTTCTTTATCGATGCGTAGTATTCCATTGTGTGAATATACCACAATTTATTTATCCATTCATCCGTTGATGGACACCTTGGTTGCTTCCAACTTTTTGCTATTGTAAACAGAGCTGCAATAAACATGGGTGTGCATATATCTGTTTGTATGAAGGCTCTTGTATCTCTAGGGTATATTCCCAGGAGTGGGATTTCTGGGTTGTATGGTAGTTCTATTTCTAACTGTTTAAGATAACGCCAGATAGATTTCCAAAGTGGTTGTACCATTTTACATTCCCACCAGCAGTGTATGAGAGTTCCAATCTCTCCGCAGCCTCTCCAACATTTATTATTTTGTGTTTTTTGGATTAATGCCAGCCTTGCTGGTGTGGGATGGAATCTCATCGTAGTTTTAATTTGCATTTCTCTAATGGCTAATGATCGAGAGCATTTTCTCATGTATCTGTTGGCTGCCTGAATATCTTCTTTAGTGAAATGTGTGTTCATATCCTTTGCCCACTTCTTGATTGGGTTGTTTGTCTTTTTGTGGTTGAGTTTTGACAGAACCATGTAGATTTTAGAGATCAGGCGCTGGTCGGAGATGTCATAGCTGAAAATTCTTTCCCAGTCTGTAGGTGGTCTTTTTACTCTTTTGGAGAAGTCTTTAGATGTGCATAGGTGTTTGATTTTTAGAAGCTCCCAGTTATCGGGTTTCTCTTCATCATTTTTGGTAATGTTTTGTATTCTGTTTATACCTTGTATTAGGGCTCCTAGGGTTGTCCCTATTTTTTCTTCCATGATCTTTATCGTTTTAGTCTTTAAGTTTAGGTCTTTGATCCACTTGGAGTTAGTTTTTGTGCATGGTGTGAGGTATGGGTCCTGTTTCATTTTTTTGCAAATGGATATCCAGTTATGCCAGCACCATTTGTTAAAAAGGCTATCTTTTCCCCAATTAATTGACACTGGTCCTTTGTCAAATATCAGCTGCTCATACGTGGATGGATCTATGTCTGGGTTCTCAATTCTGTTCCATTGGTCTATGTGCCTGTTGTTGTACCAGTACCAGGCTGTTTTGACTACTGTGGCTGTATAATAGGTTCTGAAGTCAGGTAAAGTGAGGCCTCCCACTTTCTTCTTCTTTTTCATTAGTGCTTTGCTGATCCGGGGCTTCTTTCCCTTCCATATGAAATTGGTGATTTGTTTCTCTATCCCCTTAAAATATGACATTGGAATTTGGATCGGAAGTGCGTTAAATGTATAGATGGCTTTTGGTAGAATAGACATTTTTACTATGTTAAGTCTTCCTATCCATGAGCAGGGTATGTTTTTCCACTTAAGTATGTGCTTTTGAATTTCTTGTAGTAGAGCTTTGTAGTTTTCTTTGTATAGGTCTTTTACATCCTTGGTAAGATTTATTCCTAAGTATCTTATCTTCTTGGGGGCTACTGTGAATGGTATTGATTTGGTTATTTCCTCTTCGGTGTTCTTTTTGTTGATGTAGAGGAATCCAAGTGATTTTTGTATGTTTCTTTTATAACCTGAGACTCTGCCAAACTCTTCTATTAGTTTCGGTAGTTTTCTGGAGGATTCCTTAGGGTTTTCTGTGTATATAATCATGTCATCTGCAAATAGTGATAACTTTACTTCTTCCTTGCCAATCCGGATACCTTTTATTTCTTTGTCTAGCCTAATTGCCCTGGCTAGGACTTCTAGCACGATGTTGAATAAGATCGGTGATAAAGGGCATCCTTGTCTGGTTCCCGTTCTCAAGGGAAATGCTTTCAGGTTCTCTCCATTTAGAGTGATATTGGCTGTTGGCTTTGCATAGATGCCCTTTATTATGTTGAGGAATTTTCCTTCAATTCCTATTTTGGTAAGAGTTTTTATCATAAATGGGTGTTGGACTTTGTCAAATGCCTTTTCTGCATCTATTGATAAGATGATGTGGTTTTTGTCTTTTGTTTTATTTATGTGATGGATTACATTAATGGTTTTTCTGATATTAAACCAGCCTTGCATACCTGGTATAAATCCCACTTGATCAGGGTGAATTATTTTTTTGATGTGTTGTTGGATTCTATTGGCTAGAATTTTGTTGAGGATTTTTGCATCAATGTTCATGAGGGATATAGGTCTATAATTTTCTTTTTTTGTGATGTCTTTACCTGGTTTTGGTATCAGGGAGATGGTGGCTTCATAGAATGAGTTGGGTAGTATTCCGTCATTTTCTGTGTTTTGGAATACCTTTTTTTTTTTTTTTTTTTCAGAAATAGTGGTGTTAACTCTTCTCTGAAAGTTTGGTAGAACTCTGCAGTGAAGCGGTCCGGGCCAGGGCTTTTTTTTGCTGGGAGTTTTTTGATTACCGTTTCAATCTCTTTTTTTGTTATGGGTCTATTTAGTTGTTCTACTTCTGATTGTGTTAGTTTAGGTAGGTGGTGTTTTTCCAGGAATTCATCCATTTCTTCTAGGTTTTCAAATTTGTTAGAGTACAATTTTTCATAATAATCTGAAATGATTCTTTTAATTTCATTTGGTTCTGTTGTGATGTGGTCCTTCTCGTTTCTTATTCAGGTTATTTGTTTCCTTTCCTGTATTTCTTTAGTCAGTCTAGCCAATGGTTTATCAATTTTGTTAATTTTTTCAAAGAACTAGCTTTTGGCTTTGTTAATTCTTTCAATTGTTTTTCTGTTCTCTAATTCATTTAGTTCAGCTCTAATTTTTATTATTTGTTTTCTTCTGGTGCCTGATGGATTCTTTTGTTGCTCAGTTTCTATTTGTTCAAGTTGTCGGGACAGTTCTCTGATTTTGGCTCTTTCTTCTTTTTGTATGTGTGCATTTATCGATATAAATTGGCCTCTGAGCACTGCTTTTGCTGTGTCCCAGAGGTTTTGATAGGAAGTATTTTCATTCTCGTTGCTTTCTATGAATTTCCTTATTCCCTCCTTGATGTCTTCTATAACCCAGTCTTTTTTCAGGAGGGTATTGTTCATTTTCCAAGTATTTGATTTCTTTTCCCTAGTTTTTCTGTTATTGATCTCTAGTTTTATTGCCTTGTGGTCTGAGAAGATGCTTTGTAATATTTCGATGTTTTGGACTCTGCAAAGGTTTGTTTTATGACCTAATACGTGGTCTATTCTAGAGAATGTTCCATGTGCGCTAGAAAAAAAGTATATTTTGCAGCAGTTGGGTGGAGAGTTCTGTATAAGTCAATGAGGTCAAGTTGGTTGATTGTTGTAATTAGATCTTCCGTGTCTCTGTTGAGCTTCTTACTGGATGTCCTTCTCCGAAAGTGGTGTGTTGAAGTCTCCTACTATAATTGTGGAGGTATCTATCTCGCTTTTCAATTCTGTTAAAATTTGATTTATGTATCTTGCAGCCCTGTCATTGGGTGCATAAATATTTAATATGGTTATGTCTTCCTGATCAATTGTCCCTTTTATCATTATATAGTGTCCTTCTTTATCCTTTGTGGTGGATTTAAGTCTAAAGTCTATTTTGTCAGAAATTAATATTGCTACTCCTCTTCTTTTTTGCTTATTGTTTGCTTGATATATTTTTTTCCATCCTTTGAGTTTTAGTGTTTGTGTCTCTAAGTCTAAGGTGTGTCTCTTGTAGGCAGCATATAGATGGATCGTGTTTCTTTATCCAGTCTGTGACTCTCTGCCTCTTTATTGGTGCATTTAGTCCATTTACATTCAGGGTAATTATAGATAAATAAGTTTTTAGTGCTGTCATTTTCATGCCTTTTTATGTGTGTTGTTGACAATTTCATTTTTCCGCATACTTTTTTGTGCTGAGGCGTTTTTCTTAGTAAATTGTGAGATCCTCATTTTCATAGTGTTTGACTTTATGTTAGTTGAGTCGTTACGTTTTTCTTGGCTTTTATCTTGAGTTATAGAGTTGTTATACCTTTTTGTGGTTACCTTATTATTTACCCCTATTTTTCTAAGTAAAAACCTAACTTGTATCGTTCTATATCGCCTTGTATCACTCTCCATATGGCAGTTCAATGCCTCCTGTATTTAGTCCCTCTTTTTGATTATTGTGATCTTTTACCTATTGACTTCCATGATTCCCTGTTATGTGTATTTTTTTTTTTAATTAATCTTAATTTGTTTGTTTTTGTGATTTCCCTATTTGAGTTGATATCAGGACGTTCTGTTTTGTGACCTTGTGTTGTGCTGATATCTGATATTATTGGTTCTCTGACCAAACAATATCCTTTAGTATTTCTTGTAGCTTTGGTTTGGTTTTTGCAAATTCTCTAAACTTGTGTTTGTCTGTAAATATCTTAATTTCGCCTTCATATTTCAGAGAGAGTTTTGCTGGATATATGATCCTTCAGTGTTCTGTATATGTCGTCCCATTCCCTTCTTGCCTGCATGGTTTCTGCTGAGTAGTCTGAACTTATTCTTATTGATTCTCCCTTGAAGGAAACCTTTCTTTTCTCCCTGGCTGCTTTTAAAATTTTCTGTTTATCTTTGGTTTTGGTGAGTTTGATGATAATATGTCTTGGTGTTTTTCTTTTTGGATCAATCTTAAATGGGGTTTGATGAGCGTCTTGGATAGATATCCTTTCGTCTTTCATGATGTCAGGGAAGTTTTGTGTCAGGAGTTCTTCAACTATTTTCTCTGTGTTTTCCGTCCCCCCTCCCTGTTCTGGGACTCCAATCATCCGCAGTTTATCCTTCTTGATAGAGTCCCACATAATTCTTAGGGTTTCTTCATTTTTTTTAATTCTTTTATCTGATTTTTTTTCAGCTATGTTGGTGTTGATTCCCTGGTCCTCCAGATGTCCCAGTCTGCATTCTAATTGCTCAAGTCTGCTCCTCTGACTTCCTATTGCATTGTCTAATTCTGTAATTTTATTGTTAATCTTTTGGAGTTCTACATGTTGTCTCTCTATGGATTCTTGCAACTTATTAATTTTTCCACTATGTTCTTGAATAATCTTTTTGAGTTCTTCAACAGTTTTATTGGTGTGTTCCTTGGCTTTTTCTGCAGTTATCCTAATTTCATTTGTGATATCTTTAAGCATTCTGTAAATTAGTTTTTTATATTCTGTATCTGAGAATTCCAGGATTGTATCTTCATTTGGGAAAGATTTTGATTCTTTTGTTTGGGGGGTTGGAGAAGCTGTCATGGTCTCCTTCTTTAAGTGGTTTGATATGGATTGTTGTCTCCGAGCCATCACTGGGAAACTAGTTTTTCCAGAAAATCCGCTAAAAAAAAATGCAGTCAGACCCCTATCAGAGTTCTCCCTCTGGCTCAGGCTATTCGGATGTTAATGAAGCCGCCTGGGGAGGGTGGGGGAGGGAACAGAGAGATAGGAGAGTAGCACCTCAGAATATAGCCAGAGTTGCTTGTCTTGCTTGGAATGACTATTATATGAGATTCCCGCGGGCGCGTCGCCTATGTGTGCTGGCCGTGTGGAGATTGCCCCCGGGGGGTCTGGCCTGCTGGAGTCACGGTCAGATCCTCCGCTTCCAGCCCCACACCCAGCGTCAAGGCTCCCCTACTGGGACGGTGCACTCTCGACTCCAAAATCAGTCGCTGCCTCCCGGGGACTTCTGGTCCCTCCAGCCGCGTGGCCGTGCCGCCCCTGCGAACCAGGTGGGCCCCCTCCCGGGGTTAGTTCAGATGGGTAGAGCAGCTCCCCGTGCTTGTGCCGTGACCGAGTGTCCTGGCTGGGACGCTGTTCTCCCCGCTCCAATACCAGTCGCTGCCTCCCGGGGACTTTTCCTATCGGCTACGTCCCACGCCGCCCACGCGACCCGGCTGGGCCCCTTCCCGGGGTTAGTTCAGGGGGGTGGAGCAGCTCTCCGTGTTTATGCCGTACCTGCGTCCAGTCCAAATCCCGGCGGGACGGTTCCCCGGCTGGGACGCTGCTCTTCCTGCTCCAAGACCAGTCACTGCCTCCCGGGGACTTCTACCGGCTGCGTCCCACGCCGCCGCGGAACCGGCTGGTCCCCCTCCCGGAGTTAGTTCAGGGGGGTGGAGCAGCTCTCTGTGCTTGTGCCGTACCTGACTGGTACGCTGGCTCCAGGCTCTGGAAACAATCGCTGCTTCCCCGTATTAGTTCGTTCTCCGTCTCTAAATCTGTGTTTGTTGTTCAGGGTTCGTAGATTGTTATGTATGTGATCGATTCACTTGTTTTTCCGTGTCTTTGTTGTAAGAGGGATCCGAGGTAGCGTCTGCCTAGTCCGCCATCTTGGCTTCGCCCGTATAAGACCTTTTTTGAGGGAAGTGAAGGAATGATGATCCTCCTTGGCTCTCAGAGCCTGGGGTTATTGGCCTGCAATGTCACCTTGACCTCTGCCCAGGTCTGTCTTTCCATCTTTGGAAGTTCTTCAGTTATATTGTTATGGTCTTAGAGGAAATACCCTTTTTGAGTCCTGATATACTGCATGCTCACTGACCAAAAATTCAGACCATATAGAAAAGCATGAAGAAGGTTAAAGTCATTTTTAATTTTACTAACCAGAAACACAACAGTTAATACTTTATTGTATATTCCAGCTTTTTTTTTACTCTTATAATCCACCTTTTGAAACGAAGATGTGATGTTATAAATCTACTTTGAAACCCCCTGCTTTACTTAACACTTCCTCAGACATCAGCATTTTTAAAGGTTGCATATAGTCCCATTATATGTCTAATCAGTACTTCATTTAACCATTTTCTACTGATGGACTTTTGAGTTTTTCTCCTCTATTGTAAACAAAGGTGTGATATACATTGGTACAAAGGTGTGATATACATTGGTACACACACCTCTTTGTGTCTTTGTCAATTATTGTGTTAGAATACATCCCTAGAATTGGGATTGCTGGGTAAAAGGAAATAGATGACTTTAAGACAGCCATAGTTGCAGAGATGGTGAATTGTCTTCTGTTTTTTATTCTCACCTCTCTGCCTACCTCTTAGAATCAGGTGCTCAAATAACTGCCAGTTTGTTTCATAAGGCATCCCTTCATATCTCAGCTAAATTAAATTTTTGCCAAAAGTGTTTGCTTCGTCATGCACTGTTAATCCACAAATCTAGAACGCGGCAATGCCTTCAGAGTTTGAATGTAAGCCATAGGATTTTGTAGGCCGTCTTCTGTCAGTTTCAGTATCCAAAAGGATGTTGTTTCTTGCAGGTGATCAAAAGTTAAATCTCTCTCTTGAGGCAGACAGAGAGAGTTAGTGGCCAAAATTGTAGTCTTTCTTAAAGAAAATTAGGATGGATGTGCCCTTTCTTCTTGGTGTTAATGCTGAATGGCCTATGATGGGTTCTGGGGAATGGTGAGTTGAGAAGGCATAAAATAGCCCTCTCAGAAAAGCTCTAGAGAGAGCTGCTTTTTTTTTTTTTTTTTTTTCTCATCTGTGATTACTAGGCACTCTTTTAAAAAGACTTACTATATAAAATCTCAAACATACACCGAAAGTAGAAAGAATGACAAAATGGACCCCCATGTGCCCTGACTAGTTTTAACCATCATCGACAAATGGCCAATCTTATTTTTCCTATATTCATCCCTTATCCCTTTCCCCTAATCCTACCAAATTATTTTAAAGCAAAATCTCACATCATTTTATCCATAAATACTTCAATATGTATTCCTAAAATGTAAGGTCTTTTTAAAAAAAACATGACCACAATAATATTATTACAAATAAACATTAACAATAATTCCGTAATATCACATACCCAGACAGATTCCCTCGTTGCCTCAGAATAATTCTAACAGTTGGTTTGTTTGAATCAGAATACTCAGTACTATTGATTTCAAGTCAGAAGAAGGAGAACTGCTCAGACGTATTGACCTTGAAACAGGGGGCTGTACTCTGATGGGACTCATGGAGAGTTATGTGTGCCTGTGGAAACACACACGGAGCAGTCAGGGCTAATCAAGAGTCCCAGCCCACCACCCTTAAAAATGGTCACGTCCCAGTTATCCTTTTTAGTAAGCCAAATGGTGGTGTTAGCTGTGCCCCTCAGAAAAGCTATTTAAAGAGCTTCATGCTTTACAATCTGGTGCTTTTCTCCCTTGCTTTAGTCAGTGTTATGGATTGAATTGTGTCTCCCAAAATGTCTGTCTACTTGGCTAGGCCATGATTTCCAGTATTGTGTGATTGTCTGCCATTTTGTCATCTGTTGTGATTTTCCTATGTGTTGTAAATCCTACTTCTATGATGTTAATGAGGCAGGATTTCAGACAGTTACTTTAATGAGGCAGGACTCAATCTACAAGATTAGATTGTATCTTGAGTCAATCTCTTTTGATATCTAAAAGAGAGAAGCTGAGTAGAGAGACGGGGGACCTCTTACTACCAAGAAAGTAGTGCCAGGAGCAGAGCGTGTCCTTTGGACCTGGGGTCCCTGCACTGAGAAGCTCCTAGACCAGGGGAAGTTTGATGATAAGGACCTTCCTCTAGAGCCTAAGAGAGAGAAAACCTTCCGTGGAGCTGGTGCCCTGAATTCAGACATCTAGCCTCCTAAACTGTGAGGGAACAAACTTCTGTCTGTTAAAGCTATCTACTTGTGGTATTTTTTTGTTATGGCAAAAACAAAAACAAAACAAGCCTATTGCCATCTTGTCAATTCCGACTCATAGCGACCCTATAGGACAGAGTAGAACTGCCCATAGGGTTTCCAAGGAATGGCTGGTGAATTTGAACTGCCAACCTTTTGGTTAGCAGCCGAACACTTAACCACTGTGGTACCAGGGCTAATTAAGACAGTCAGCTTGCATAAACATCAGGAAAACAGGCAAAAATATACCTCTCATTTGCCTTCCAATCTCAGTACTGGCCAATATTAGATTAGTACCAACTACCTTCACAGTAATTCTTTTAGGTGTGTCTAGGTATGTTTCTACCACCCGTCTGTCAGTTTGTCATACTGTGGTGCCTTGCATGTTGCTGGGATGCTGGAAGCTGTGCCATGAGTATTTCTAATATCAGCAGGGTACCCCATGGTGGACAGGTTTCAGTGGAGCTTCCAGACTAAGACAGACTGGAAGAGAGGCCTGGTAATCTACTTAAGAAAATTAGCTAATGAAAACCTTACGGATCATAACAGGACATTGTCTGGTTTACTTGCTTTGGACACGTCATCAGAAGGGATGGAGGAGCACATCGCGTTTGGTGAGATGGACTGGTATAGTAGGTGCAATCTTGGGCTTGAACATGCTGGCTTGAATATTGTGAGGATGATGCAGGACTGGGCAATGTTTTGTTGTACATAAGGTCACCGTGAGTTGGAGTCATCTCAGTGGCAGCTATCTGTCTGTCTATCTATAATATTACCTTTTCAGTCAGTGATACTTATCCTTGGTGTGAATTGAGTATTAGAAAATAAATCCACCGAGCTTAAGAAGGGAAAGCATGTGAGATGAGAATTCAATATTAACACAATGCTTTAAGGAAAAAAAGATTTGTAGTTCTCTTTTTATGTTTCTTGTTCCTTCTTTACTCGTTAAAAAGAAAACTTTTGAAGGGAGATGGTTCAAAGTGCAGTGGAAAAACAAATCCTAATAATTTATGCTTTAAACTTCCTTGACTGCAGGGTGTGGTCAAAAGAGCTGCAAATCAATAATTTTATTTTAGAGGCATTTTATCTAAAGACAGTTCTTATATAGTTCTGGATGGAAAAATCCCAGGTATCGTATGCTTTCTTCTCAGCTCTCACAAAGTGATATCTTTCCCATTTCCGGGACTCAGTAAGTCCCATGAGGAAATGCAGAGCCATGTCTGCTTCAATCCTCTGAGGAGGTTATGTCATAGTTTCTCTCTGAATGAACTGTCTGGCACCTCACTCCTTTGAGATTATTGATTTTCATCTGTGAACCTGGGTAAATAACAACTCCATCTGACATCAGAAACTTCCCCCAGATAGCCCTGGGGGACGGGAATTTCTATCCCCCATCGCTAGCCGCCTCCTCCCCCAGAGCAAGAAACAAATGCCAGTCTGATTGGTCAGCATCCAAACCTCCGTTGGTCCTGGTTACTGGTGGGCAAGGATTCCTTGTGAAGCAGTGAGTTCCTTCCTGCCTCTGGCCTCTGTGGTAAGCTGACCTCTGCAGAGACAGACTGGCCTCCTGGGCTGGCTTCCAGAGGCTCTTCCCCCAGTCTGGTGATGCTGCCCAGTGAATAAGTTAGGGCAGCCTACAGATTCAGGCTGGGCTGGTCTGGCCTCAAGATTCAGAATAGACAGGGGTGCAGTGGTGAGATGGGTAGGGAAAGGAAAGAAGAGGGCCATGTAGCCCTCAGCGCCCTAGACTTTGGCCAGGCTCAGTGGGAAGACCAGTGCTGGTGCATTTGAACCAAGGCGGTGGATGAATACTGGTATGGATGAATACTTCCTGTGTAGAGCAAACACAGCACCCAGCAGGAGGGGAGGACTGCAAAGAGAGGCTTCTGGTATTCTTGGGTCCCTGGCACTAATGTCATCATAACTCGTTGCCATTGAGTCGATTCCAACTCATAGGCCAGAGTAGAACTGCCCCATAGGGTTTCCAAGGCAGTAATCTTTATGGAACATTTTTTTTCCTGCAGAGGGCCTGGTGGGTAAGTTCAGACTTGGACCTTTCGGTTAGCAGATGAGCACTAAACCGCTGTGCCATTAGGGCTCCTTAATGCCATCATAATAGCATCAAATCCTACCACTAACTACTAATAGTTTGTATAATATTTGTACCAAATAAAATTTAAAAGAGAAGTGTGCAGCTCTTGGTAATAATTACTAAATAATGCAACCTACTAATGATCTGTTCAGATAAGTGGGGGAAAAACATTGCTTGCTCATGTGTTTGTTAAATTTTCCTTAATAAATTTGGCACTTGGTAAAGACTGGCTTGAGAATCCATTTTAAACAATACTTCTGGTCTAGACATTTATCTAAAAAGTTATCTTAATAAAGCAGAAAATACATAGTTATTTAATATTTACCTTTTTAATTCTATTAAAAATAAATATAAAGCAGCAACATATGGATTAATGGACAAACTTAAAATTAAATGAGTTTGTCATTACTATGAAAAGTACGTCTTTTAATAAAGAGTTGTTTTTATGCACTATAGAGTTTTTGGAGCTTCACTCTAATACTGCCCTATCCAATGCAGTAGCCACTAGCTACATATAACTACCAAACACTTGCAATATGGGATGTTTGTTGTTGTTGTTAGGTGCCGTTGAGTCAATTCCGACCCATAGTGACCCTACAGGACAGAGTAGATCTGCCCATAGGGTTTCTAAGGAGCGGCTGGCTAGTGGTTCTAACTGCTGACCTTTTGGTTAGCAGCCGAGCTCTTAACCACTTCGCCACCAGAGCTCCATGGGATGTTTAGTAGATATAAAATATACACCAAATTTCGAAGACTTAGTACAGAAACAAAAGAATGGAAAATATCTCATCATTTTTTAATATCAATTGCATGCTAAACGGTAATATTTTGGATTTATAATTTTAAATGACATTAATAAACCGGACCTGCTGTTTTTACTTTTTTTTCAAAATTTTATATTTATGTTGTGGCTGAGAGTGTATGCTGCAAAACATACACCAATTCAACAGTTCCTACGTGTAGAATTTAGTGATTACGTTCTTTAGGTGGGACAACCATTCTCACCCTCCTTTTCTGAGTTTTTCCTCTCTCATTCACATAAACTCACTGCCCCCTAAGATTCCTATCTAATCTTTCAAGTTGGTGTTGTCAGTGTCATTCCATATAGATAGTTCTTACAAGAGCATACCGCTTAAGGCAGACCTATTTTTTTTTTTTAACTGGTTAAGCTAAATTATTGTTTGGTTTCAAGATGACGTCAGGGGATATTTTTGGTTCAAGGTTTAAAGTTTATCTCAAGGTAATAGTTTCAGGGGTTCATCCAGCCTCCATGCCTCCAGAAAGTCTGGAATCCATGAGTATTTGAAATTCTGTTCTGCGTTTTCTACCTTTTGGCAGGAATCTTCTATGGAATCTTTGATCAAAATGTTCAGTAATGGTAGCTGGGCACCATCCAGTTCTTCTGGTCTCATAGCAAAGGAGGCAGTTGTTATGGAGGCAGTTAGCCACACATTGCATATCCTCCTCCTGTTCCTGACTTCCTTCTTCCTCTGTTGCTCCAGGTGAATAAAGACCAGTTGTTGTGCCTTGGCCAATTGTAAGCTTTTAGACCCCAGGCACTATGCAGCGAACTAGGAGGTAGAACAGAAGCACTAAACATGTTATTAGGCCATTTAACTGGAATGTGTCCTTGAAACCATGACCGTAGGAGGCAAATCCCATGAGATTTTTGGTTGTACATAAGCAGCCTCATCAGCTACTCTTGTTATAAATATATCAATCACATAACTTGCCAGTTCAACTTTTTATAGGTGTACAACTTACCGACAGCAATTACAGTAGTCAGCTGTTCAACGCTACTCTTAATCAATGTAATTCTTCCATCACTGTTAACCCCCTTTCCTCCTCCCTTCCACCCGTAAAAAAAAAAGAAACCCGTTGCCTTCGAGTCAGTTCCGACTCATAGCAACCCTATAGGACAGAGTAGGACTGCCCCCATAGGGTTTCCAAGGAGCATCCGGTGGACTTGAACTGCTGACGTTTTGGTTAACAGCTATAGCTCTTAACCAGGACAACCAGGGTTTCCTCTGCCCCTGGTAACTGCTAATAAACTTTAGTCTGTATATATTTGGCTTTTTGTTCTTTTATATGAGTGAGGTCATACAGTATTTTTCCTTTTGCGATTTGGCTTATTTCGCTCAGCATAATGTCTTCAAGCTCCATCCATACTGTAGCATGTATCAAGACTTCATTTCTCCTACTGGCTGAGTAGTATTCCATTGTATGTATATACCACTTTTTGTTTATCCATTTATCTGTTGATGGGCATTTAGGTGGTTTCCATCTTTTGGCTATTGTGAATAGTGCTGCAGTGAACATTGGTGTACAAGTCTCTGCTTTCCACTCTTTGGGTGTATACCTAGGAGTGGAATTGCTGGGTCATATGGAAAAAAAAAAAAGACCCAAAAAGCAAGCCCATAGCCGTAGAGTCGATTCCAACTCATAGTGATCTTATAGGTCAGAGTAGAACTGCCCCCAAAGGGTTTCCAGGGTCATTCGAACTGGTAACTTTTCAGTTAGCAGCTGAATGCTTAACCACTGTACTACCAGGGCTCCATATGGTAGTTCTGTTTTTACTTTTTTTAATGTGGCTACTAGAAAATTTAGGAGCCCCAGGGTGGTACAGTTAAATGCTGGACTACCAACTCGAAGGTTAGCCGTTCAAACCCACCCAGGGGTGACTCAGAAGTAAGGCCCGGTGATCTGTTTCCAAAAGATCATAGCCTTGAAAACCTTATGGAGTGCAGTTCTACTCTGCACCCTTGGGGTCACCATGAGTTGGAATTAACTGGGTGGTAGCTAACAACAACAGGTGGCTCAAAGATTAGGAGGCGCACTACTGATCAAAAGGTTGGTGGTTAGAACCCGCCCAGAGGCACCATGGAAGACAGGCCTGCTGATCTGCTTCCAGAAGGCTGCAGCCTTGAAAACCCGTAACAGTTTTACACTGACAACCGTGGGGTTGCCGTGAGTCAGCATAAACTCAACTGTTTTTTTTTTTTTTTAAACTAGGAAATTTAAAATTACGTGTTTGGCTGTAGTTTATGGCTGGCCTTATGTTTCTTTTGGGCAGCACTGCTTTAATATTTACATGCCAACACTGATTGTTTTTGCTTTTATTTCAGTTCGACTTAGGTACCTTGGGGGCCTATTGTGTGCTAAGCTCAGTACTAAGTATTGTAGACTTGCTGTGGTAGGCAAGACAAGATTCCTGCCATCAATAACCATATAGTCTAAAAGGAGAAAAACCAAACCAAACAAAACCAAACCAAACCCGTTGCTGTCAGAGTCCATTCCGACTTATAGCAACCCTGTTGGACAGAGTAGAACAGCCCCGTAGGGTTTCCAAGGAGTGGCTGGTGAATTCGAACTGCCCACCTCTTGATTTAGCAGCCAAGCTCTTAACCACTGTGCCACCAAGGCTCCAAGTAAGTAAAAAATTTAGTGTCCAGAGAGGCGGAAACAAAGCCTTATTGGAAATACAAAGAGAGAGAAAGCCCATTAGTGTGTTCAGGGGAAAGCAAGCAGAGGGGCATTTGAGCTTTATCTGGAAGCCCAGGCAGGAATCTGCTTTGCAAGCGGAAAATCCCCTTTATCTTCAGCTAAGTTGCAGTCTTTGTGGCTTCTTTACAAATTCCAGTTTTGAATATTATCGAGAAAAGATTTGAGAAGGGAGATGTGCTATAGCCTGGTCTTAAATCTCCTCCCTCCCTCTGGCAAGTATTGTGACCGCTGAGAACTGGAGAGGAAGGCACTAACCTGGGTGTCCTATAATTAAGTGCAAGCAATTTGTGGCAGCGGGTTTGTAATGTGTTTGTAGTGAGTGACACTGAGAACACTGAAAGGTGACGCCAGCGCGTTGTTTTGGGAAATGTCACGATGCCAGTCCCATCCTCTCCTGCTCTTTTGGCTTTCCTTCAAATCGGCGCCCCATCAGCGGGCCTTTGTAAGGGCCACCAGGCCCATGCGCTTCGCCCACTGACCGTGCATTCTGCTGCCACTATCCCCGATCTGCTTCCCCGGGTTCTTCATTTCCAGGCAGGGAGCGCTGCGGTGATTGCAGATCTTACCTTCTGTCACCATTCTGTCGCTAATGCTCTGAACAGTGAAACCTCTTATCCCGGAAGTGCATTTGCCATAAGCACAGGCGCCTTCTATTGAGGTCCCTCCACTCAGCATGACAAAAGCGAGGATTAGGAGGACCCTGTGCTGGGAGGCAGCTAGGAGGTATTGTGGGAAATTGTGGCGCACAGATGCCTTGTCTTTGACCTGGTTTCTGTGTGTGGGAGAGGTCGCCCTGCAGGTGTGGGCTGCACAGCTCATAGGAGAAGGAGTTGAGTCTGGGCTGAAAATCTCTCTTCTCCACCCCCACTCACGTGTCTGCTATCTGGGCTGGCAGCGAATTGATTTTCCACCTTTTGTAAACGGCGAAAACACAGCAAAATCAGCCGTAATCTCACCACCCTAAACCATCCATTCAAGCTTTTCCATTCTCTTTTCCTGTCTTGGTTGATGCCTTAACATTTAAAAAATATAATTCCAACCATAGGTACATACTTCTACTTTTTTTTTTCTTTTTAACTAATTGTTTCTCCATATTGTGTGATGTCGTCATAGTTATAATGGACTGCTGAAGTGTTGGTTGAGCTGATAGGTCATAATTTGCTAATCCATGTTCTGTTGTTGGCCATTCAGATCTCTAGCTTCCCCTTACACTTGCTGGCTACCATCCAGTGGACTCCAACACATGGCAACCTTATGCACAACAGAAGGAAACGTTGCCGGGTACTGCATCATTCTCACAATCACCAGCAAGTTCCAATCCATCCTGTGACTGCTGTGCCAGTCTGTCGCGGCAGGAGCTGCCCTTGTTGGTCGGTCCTCTAGGTGATGGTTTAGGGAACATCCACATACACAGACCTGCACATTCTTAGGTTGAATTATTTCTAGAGAATAGATTGTCCTGGAGTGGATTTACTGGGCCCAGTGGTGTGAAGATTTTAATTGATCCTATTTTATTAAATAGTATCCTATTGCTTTCCATATTCCTACTGTCTCTGGGGATGTGTGAATATCCTATTTGTTAGTGAATTGATTTTTGAAATAAAGATGAATCTTTTGAAAAGGTGACTTACAGAGCTGTGACCTGGGATTCATGCATCTTGAGTTTTGTTCCTGGCTTTTTCCTCTGATGGTTTTTAAATGAATGGGATGACTATTTTGTGATCAGTTTTACTTTGGAATATTGTTGTCCGTGGACCCTTCCAGAGTCAGGCTGGTGGGTGAGGAGTCTCCTGGTCTATACAGAGGAAAAATGCCTTGGAAGGGCTGCCGTACCCCGCCTTCTCCCTGCACTCCCCAATGTCCATCAGGTGGTAGAGGAATCCACTGGAGGTGGTGATTTACACTTGGAACTAACTCAGGGCTCTTCTCACATGCTTACTTGGGTGATGTGATTGTTTCTGCTGTGGCACTGGACAAGCTTCAGACCACCTCTATCCCAACAATAACACCCATGGGGGTTCTTTTTGCTAGATGACCTGAGCATCAATCAGTCCTATGCTTGACTGTTTCTGGTAGGAAACCATTCTTCTGGGAGGTGCATGATGCCACCCAAAAGGCATTACTTCCCGCTTTGATATCTGTGTATGTATTCCAGGGACCAGGGTAGCCTACTCACCAGACTAATCATACTGTGGCCATCACTGGCAAACCCAAAGCTAGGACAGGAGAACCTGAGTAAGGGGAACCAAAAGACAGGCAATATGAAGGGGAAATCTGGGCCAGGGTAAAAAGAGAGGAAAGGAGTGTGGTGAGTCCTCTTCCTGGGTGTCTTTGTTTTCTTATCTTACCATGGAAGACATGAATGTATTTCCTTTCTAACAAAATTTACTTTGACTACAAAGTGCTGCTGTGTTAATCACTGGAACACAGGGGCCTTTTTTGGTGCCTTAACTCTTATGTTGAATACCATTTATTTATATCAATAATTGGTTTGTGGAATTTTACCTATAACTTGGGTTAAATCATAGATTTTTAAAAAATGTTAAGACATATAGATGGTATAAAACTCAAAGAACACAGATGGATATAAAGAGGAATGTAGGCTAAATGCATATGCAGGGGATTAGTTAGGGGGCCAGAGATAAACTTGCTCCTGTTTCCAGACCCAGTGCTGTCAAGTCGATTCCAACTCATAGTGACCCTATAGGACAGAGTAGAACTGCCCCATAGAGTTTCCAAGGAGCGCCTGGTGGATTTGAACTGCCGACCCTTTGGTTAGCAGCCGTAGCACTTAACCATTGCGCCCCCAGGGTTTCCTGCTTATGTTTAGTAGTAGTTTTTGTTCCCAGGTACCACATGTTTTTAATACCTGCAGGCAACCTCACTTATTAAGTGTTCAGTTATGTCTTTTAACACAATTAATTTTTTTAAAATGACATATTACATATCTTTTGTTAGTTGAATTTCTAGGTATGTTTTATTTGTTTTTATATGTGTTTTCTTTCTTTTTAACTATTTTATTGTGTTTTAGGTGAAAGTTTATACAGCAAATTAGATTCCCATTCAACAGTTCATACACAGATTATTCTGTGACATTGGTTAAAAAAACTACAATCCCTGAAATGTGTCAGCACTTTCTCCATTTCTACACTGCCTGTCCTGTTTCCATCCATCCAATTTCTCTGCCCTTCCTTAACTTGTCATATTTGCTTTTGGGTAAATGTCGACCCCTTGGTCTCATATAGTTGATTGTTTAAAGGAGCACATTCCTCATGGATGTTATTATTTTATAGGTCAATTTGTTATTTCACTGAAAGGTGACCTCTGGGAGTGGCTTCAGTTCCAGGTTAACAGGGTATCTTAGGGCAATAGTCTCAGAGTTTCCTCTAGTCTCTATCAGTCTAGTAAGTGGTCTTTTTTTTTAATTTGAGTTTTGGTCTATATTTTTCTGCCATTTTTACTGGGACCTTCTATTGTGTCCCTGGTCAGAACGGTTGGTAGTGGTAGCCAGGTACATTCTAGTTCTTCTGGTCTCAGGCTAGAAGAGGCTGTGGTTTGCGTGGGCCATTAGCCCTGTGGCCTTCTTTGAGTTTTTGGCTTCCTTCACTCTCCTTTGCTTCAGATGGGAAGAGACCAATTGTTGTATCTTAATGGCCTGTCACAAGCTTTTAAGACCTCAGATGCTACTCACCAAACTAGGATGTAGAACATTATCTCTATGAACTAAGTTATGTCAATTGACCTAGTTGTCTCACAAGACTTATACATGTTTTCTTTAAAAAATTATACTTTCTAATTTTGTTGCTGGTATATAGAAATGCATATTTGCATATTGATATATCCAGCTGTATTACAAAACTGTCTTCTATTAAGTTGTCAGTTTTTTTTTTTAAGGTATATCATATAATTAGATAATCTGCAAATAATGACAATTTTGCTTCCTCCTTTCCAAAACATACACTTTCTTTTTTCTTTATGCATTGGCTAAAACATCCAGGACCATCTTGAATAAGTATAATGAGAGCAGGAATCCTTGTCTTGTTCTTGTTCTTAAAGCAATGTTTGCTGTAGATTTTTGGTAGATACTCATTATGAGGGTAACAAAATACCATCTATTCCTAGTTTGTTTTGTTTATTTATCATGAATGGATCTTGAAGATCTTGATACTTTCTTGCTTGGATTTTTCTTCTCCACTCTTCTAGTGTCTCCCAAGACTATATTTTAGCACGATAGCTGAAATCTTCTTCCTGGAGCCCCACTCAGATTATGTCGATCTTCTGCTTGAAGACACTTAGGGACTTGAATTTGCTCATTAAAATAAGTTTGAACTCCTCACCTTGGCTCCTGTGATTCTGCAAAATCCTCCCCAGTATATTGCCTTGACCCTTTCTTCTTGATCACTCGGCTTCGTTCCATGACTGCCTTTCTCAAACTGAACTGTATACTATTTCCTAAACCCAGTCTGTGCTTTCACTCTTCCAGGCCTTTGTTGATGAGGCTCCCTCCTTTTGGAGGGCCACTTCCATCTCTCTACCTCTTGAAATTCTATGTCACCTTAGAAACTAACCCACAGTGAGGTATTACCTTTTGTCTTTAGCCCCTCCACTCCCTTCTAGAAATTATCCCACTTACAGTGTGAACTCCTCCATGGTCAGAGTTTGACTTATTTTCATATCCTCAATATATGGCTCGTAATAGGTACACAATACATATTAGACTGAACAAGTATTTCTCGTGGTATTAATAGTACACAATACATATTAGACTGAACAAGTATTTCTTGTGGTATTGTTTTTGGCTCAGTACCCATTCCCCGCCCTCCATCAGTCCCACTTGAGGACTAAAGGAGCTACCCTTGTAGGTCTTTTATGCATTGCTATGATTGGGCCAACTGCAAATACAGGCATTTCTTAGGGAGCGCAATCCATTTATCTCAGCCTCAAGTAACTCACTGTCTAGTAGGAGACACACACGTATACACACACAATGTCAGTGCTACTGATAAATTCATGAAGTACCTTTAAGGTTGGGGCAGCTTTTGCAAAGTGTGCTACTGATAAATTCATGAAGTACCTTTAAGGTTGGGGCAGCTTTTGCAAAGTGGCTCCAAATCCCAAAAAATAAAAATTGTATTGACTACTCAAACTCAGCTGCATTGTGTTCAGCTATTCAGTTGGCAGAGCCAAAAAGGAAAGAAATTAGAGATTCATTAAGTGCGGAAAATTGTTGCTTTCAAATGATTTCCTCTTCTATTAAAATGATTTCCTCTTCTATTAAAATGTAGAAGCCACACGCAATATACTCTTCTCTTGATTTTCAGTTTTCTAGTCTGATAAAATTATTTTAATTTGAACTGAAAATTGGCATTATAAAGAAAGGACTCATGAAGTTCTAAATTTGAAGACATTAATAAAAATGAACCATACTTAAAATTCTATTGGTAGTTCTCAGCTCCAAAAGGGAAATGTCTGTAATTTACCTAAATTGCTTTGCAACAGAAATAAGAGACATCCTTCCTTGGATGTCTGTTCCCTGCCATTTTCTAATAACCAGGTATTAAAAAAACAAAAACAAAAAACAAACCCAAAGCCAAACCCACTGTTGTGGAGTTAATTCCTACTCATAGCGACCTTATCGGACAGAGTAGAACTGCCGCATAGGGTTTCTAAGGCTGTAAATCTTTCTCCCGAGGGATGGCTGGTGGGTTTGAACTGCTGACCTTTTGGTTAGCTGCCGAGCACTTTCGCCACTGTGCCACCAGGGCTCTAACCAGGTGTAGAGTGAATGAATTATTATAACCCCATAGCTATTATTTTCATTTCAAAAGCATGTGGGTTAATTTCAGCTGAAGGTTACATTTCAAAAACATTTTGTGTAATATGTGCAGTAAATCAATACTGAACCATAGAGTCTGACAACCAAAATTATTTTAGACCAGCCAAAGCATTTTTCATAGGATGGTCAATTCCTAGCTTATTATTCAGGAAAACGAAAGGGGAGTGGTGGGGGAAGAAGATTAAAAAAAATACGAAAGCAATCAGAAGCGTTCAGTGGCTTCTTTTTTCTTCCTTTCCTTAATTTGTACTCGAAATGTAATTATTATGTATACATTTTAAGATAATTAAAAAGATTCAGGTAGGTAAAATTGGGAAAGTGGAAATCCCTCAACTCTCCCCACCCCCCAAATAATTACTGTTAACTAATGGGTGTTATATTATTCCAACATCTTTTATAAATTTAGTTATAAAATATTCAATACATATAAAATAATACATATGACAAAAGTAAGTTATGAGACATTCTAGCAAAATTAACACCCAAGAGGTCACTATCCCCTTAAGAAATGGTAGTATCAATGTGTTGACTCTCTCTCTCTCTCCTACATGACAGCCCTCTTATCAATGAAACAAACTTGACTCTTGCTTTTATCAGTCCCGTAATGTTTTTACTGCAAACGTTTTTAGCCTTAAGTAACATAGTGCTTAATTTTACTTGGTTTTGAATTTATAAAAAATTTATAAAAATACAGTGTATAAGACCAGACTTAATGGTCTGACTGAGACTAGAAGAATCCCGGCGGCCATGGTCCCCAAACCTTCTGTTGGCCCAGGACAGGAACCATTCCAAAAGACAACTCATCAGACATGGATTGGACTGGACAATGGGTTGGAGAGAGATGCTGATGAGGAGGATTGAGCTACTTGTATCAGGTGGACACTTGAGACAGTGTTGGCATCTACTGTCTAGAGGGGAGATGGGAGGGTAGAGGGGGTTAGAAACTGACAAAATGGTCATGAAAGGACTGGAACGAGGGAGCGGGCTGACTCATTGGGGGAGAGTAAGTGGGAGTATGTAGTAAGGTGTATATAAGTTTATATGTGAGAGACTGACTTGATTTGTAAACTTTCACTTAAAGAACAATAAAAATTGTTTAAAAAAATGTTAACAGTAAAACAAAACAAAAAAAAAACCGACAGTATTATGATCCTGCAATAAGTATAAAAAAAAAAATACTGTGTGTATTCTTCTGTGACTTGCTCCTTCCTCTGAACATTTATGTTTCAAAATAGCTTCTTAAAGTCAATGAATTCTGATGGTAGAAAAACATACCCAGTTCAAATCCAATTCAATATAGATAGCATCCACTGAGGCCTTGGTACGTACTGCAGGGGACTCAGGGATGGTAAGACTCAGACCTGTCTTCTGGAGGCTGTAGCCCATGGTGGGTTTCCTGGCTTTTCCCCAAGAACAAGCCTAAGATTCCCCAGAGGAGAGCTCGTCAGGAGCCTTCCTAGAGAGTGGCTCGTACGATCAGTGAAGACCATACTTGAGCTGACTCCAAACAAGGCGCCATTTTAGAGGCTGGCCAACTTGCCCTGAGAAGGTAGACATCACTGGGACTTTGAATCCTCAGTATTGGAAGTGGCTTCCCTGAAAGCTAGATGCTTGTCACAGTGGGGTAGATGACTGTATAAAAAGAAGAATTCTACAGCAATCAGATCATTTTTAAGGATTTCCTCTGTTTTGGAACCTCATGATGCTAGCACCACTCCTGTTTTATTCAATGAAAAAAAGAATTCCAGATAAATGTTTTGGTAGGGGATTGAGAGTGCCATGGAAGAAGAAGGAGGTAATTCTCTTGACATCATTTGTTACCTTGTCTTGCTGGAACTGTCTGTGATTCCAGGTGCTTGCAGATGTTCAAGAGAAAAGATAGTAGAAACCCAAGAAGCTAAAGATGAACAGCCATTTGGGACTAAGTTATTGTTACCTATCATCCAGTGAGGTGCCCTGGTTGTACAGTGGTTAAACATTTGGCTGCTAACCAAAAAGTCATCAGTTCAAATCCACCAGCTGCTCCTTAGAAACCCTATGGGGCAGTTCTGCTCTGTCCTATAGGGCTGCTATAAGTTGGACAGCAACTCTTTTTTTCGTTTTTATCATCCATCCCATGAAGGGCCAGCCTGGGGTGAGAGTATTTTTACTGGAGTAGCAGTGTTCAAATTTTTTTGAGCATGATCCAATTTATAAGAAATCCAAGAAATAGATTTTATATCACAACTCAGCACACTGACATCCCAACACACATTTGAAATAGTACTTTTATGAAACTACTTATTAATATGTATGATGCACTCTGATATTTTCTCTTCTCTTCTGTCCTATTTTATTTTTTTAAATGCCGCTTATGGTCCGATAAAGTTAATTTATGACCTAGCACATAGCAGACTAGTGGTTCTCAGACTTTTGGGGAGTTTACAGCTTCCTTTCAAAAATCAAATTCCCTGCGACACGCTAGACGGGTAGAAGGATGTCAGATACTTGATGCTTCACCATTCATGTGTCCTGCTCAGCTCAATGCTCTACCTGACAGACATCATTATAAAAGAATATGGTATTTATTCATGCAACAATTTTTTTTTTTTCTGAGTCCCAGCTATGGGCAAAGCACTATGCTAGGCACTGGAAAAATAATTTTTACAGACCGGTGCCATACTTGTTTAGGGTATATAGAGTGAGATTTTAAATTGGCATTTTAACTGAGTCCTTACTTAGTCTGAGGAGCCTTGGTGGCAAAGTTGTTAAATGCTCGGCTGCTAACTGAAAGGTTGACGGTTCGAACCTACCAGCTGCTCCATGGGAGAAAGATGTGGCAGTCTGCTTCCTTAAAGATTACAGCCTTGGAAACCTGATGGAGCAGCTCTACTCTGCCCTGTTGGGTCACTATGAGTTGGGATCGACTCCACGGCAGTGGGTTTTCATTTCCTTAGTCTAATGGAGTTTGCAATTTGGCACTACCTCTCACCCCTAACACTACCAGCAACAGACTCTGGTGATGTAAATATAAAACTTCGGTGTCCCACAAGTCTCCTTTCAGTCCTGTGTGTCCCAGGGAGAGGTGGTGCAGGCTAGTGGGGTAATCTTGGGGTTTCAGGTCAGTATAGATGAATTGGGCCCTAACTTTACCTCTTCCTGAATGCAGGCAACCAGTTTAACATGTCTACAGTGAAGTACCGATGGTGAGATCACCCAGTGGAATGGGTGTGAGGGTGAAATGACATGACACATTTACAAGTGCTTTGTACACTGTATCGCTTCCAAAGACTGGCTCTGAGCACCTTCTGCATGTAGACCATGATGTGAAGTTATGCTTCTCTCCTAGATCTTACTTCCCGCCAGATGGCCTTTCCAGCCCACGTAGAAATGGAGGCAGACCTTCAGGAATCTAGTTGTGTGGAAAGTCCTAGATTGAGCAGTTTTCTCCAGTCTGAAAAAGCCAAAGCTTGCCAGTTGCCCTGCAGGATAGGATGGCTCACCTTGAATGTGCCCATTTCAGTGGTGACTTCAGTGAGCATCGTTAAGAAACCCACGAAACGGTTTATAAGATGCACATGGTCCCAGGACCCTGAACTGAGTATTTAATGAGATAACTCCCATCCTATCTCTGGTAGGCAGAATAATGTCCACACCCCCCCCTCCCCCCCCAAAAGATGTTCACTTCCTAAATCCTGGAACCTTCAAATAGGCTAGGCAACAAAGGGGAATTAAGGTTGCTGATGGAATTAGGGTTACTAATCAGGTGACCTTAAAATAAGGAGATGATTCTGGATTATGCAGGTGGGTCCAATGTAATTATAAACATGACAGCACGATTCTGACTCATAGCCACCCTCTAGGGCAGAGCAGAACTGCCCTGTACCGTTTCCAAGGAGCAGCTGGTGGATTTGAATTGCCAGCATTTTGGTTAGCAGCCATAGCTCTTAACCACAGCACCAAATGTAATCATTAAAAAACAAAAACAAACCAAACCCATTGCTGTTGAGTCAGTTCTGACTCATAGTGACCCTATAGGACAGAGCAGAACTTCCCCGTAGAGTTTCCAAGGAGTGCCTGGTGGGTTTGAACTGCTGACCTTTTGGTTAACAGCCATAGCACTTAACCACTATGCCTCCAGGGTTTCCACAATGTAATCATAACCAAACCAAACCCAACCCAATGCTGTCGAGTTGATTCCGACTCATAGTGACCCTATAGGACCGAGTAGAATTGCCCCATAGAGTTTCCAAGGAGCGCCTGGCAGATTCAAACTGCCAACCTTTTGGTTAGAAGCTGTAGCATTTAACCACTACGCCACCAGGGTTTCCAATGTAATCATAAACCCAATGACCCAATGCCATTGAGTCAGTTCGAGGGCACTGGGTTAATATAATCATAAGGATCCTTAAATGGGGAAGAGGGAGGCAGAAGAATCAGAACCAGAGGGATGGTGTGAGCAAGACTTGACCGGCCATGGCTGCTTTGAACATGGAAGGGGGCTATGAGCCATGGAATGAGGGCAGTCTCTAGAAAGTGTCAAAAAGGCAACAAAATGACTTCTTTCCTAGAACCTCCAGAAAAGAAAGCAGCTCTGATGACACCTGGATTTTAGCCCAGTGACACCCATTTTAGACATCTAATCTCCAGCACTGTAAAATAATTAATTTGTGTTGCTGTAAGCCGCTAAGCTTGTGGTAATTTGTTATAATAGGGAATTAATACAACATCTCTCTACTTTGTATTATATAATTTTTTACAAAGCAAACAAGTACCAGAAATAAATATGAGAAAAACCAGTAATATTTTGGAGAGTAGATTTTTACATTACCAAATACCTGAAATTCACATAGCAGGGGCAGGGGTTTGAGGACCATGGTTTCAGGGGATATCTAAGTCAATTGGCATAAGAAAATCTATTAAGAAAACACTCTGCATCCCACTTTGGAGAGTGGTATCTGGGGTCTTAAACGCTAGCGAATGGCTATTTAAGATGCATCAATGGGTCTCAACCCACCTGGAATAAGGAAGAATGAAGAACACCAAAGGCACAAAATAATTATGAGCCTAAGAGACAAAAAGGACCACATAAACCAGAGACTATATCAGCCTGAGATCAGAAGAGCTAGATGGTACCTGGCCACAACTGATGATGGCCCTGACAGGGAACTCAACAGAGAACCCCTGAGGGAGCAGGAGAGCAGTGGGACGCAGACCCCAAATTCTCGCAAAAAGACCAGACTTAATGGTCAGACTGGGACTGGAGGAACCCCGGAGGCCACGGACCCCAGACCTTCTTTTACCCCAGGGCAGGAACCATTCCCAAAGCCAACTCTTCAGACAGGGATTGAAAGTGAGACTGGTTAAGAACAAGCTTCTTGGATCAAGTCGACACATGAGACTATGTTGGCATCTCCTGTAGGGAGGGGAGCTGAGAGGGCAGAGGTGTCCAGAAGCTACCCAAATGTACACGAGGAGAGAGAGGGGAGGGAAGTACTGTGCTATCTCATCAAAGGGAGAGCAATTAGGAGTGTATAGCAAGGTGTATGTAAATTTTTATATGAGAGACTGGCCTGATTTGTAAACTTTCACTTAAAGCACAAAAAAAAAAAAAAAAAACAACTCATAAAAATGTTTATACACACAAAAAAAACCCCTGAAATTCAGAAGGTAATTTTGTATCTACAGTTCCTGCTCCTAAAATAATTGAATCGAGTACTTGCTATGTACAATACCTGTTAGTCTTTTTTTTTCAAAACTCAGAATCATTGACCTATGTGTTCCTTTTTGCAGAGATCTTTGAATTAAAAGAAAATAAGATCCCGTGATGAAACAGTTTTGTTTTAATTTTACTTATGTTTTCAGATAGTTGTTACTTTATTGTTTAAAAACCCTTGGCAATTTTAGCTTTTAAATAAACAAAAATGGAAACCTGGTGAAGTGAAGCAAATTAAAGGGACTTATTTTACTCTCTTTGAATGGGGACATCCTAGACATACTTGTGTGTAAGGGAAAAAAAAAGATAACCAGTGCTCACCACTCACCTGTCAACTCCTTTAAAAACTGATTCAGCAAATTTCCTTAGTTGGATGATGGGAATTTCTTCCTCTTGTATTTCATGAAGGTCCCTGGGTGCCACAAACATTTTGCACTTGACCATTAATTGAAAGGTTGGTTTGAATTCACCCAGACCTGGTGGTTTGCTTCCCTAAAGATTACAGCCAAAAAACCCTATGGAGCTCAATTCTACTATGTAACACACGGTGTTGCCATGAGTTAGGACTGACTTGACGAAAAGGGGTTTGGTTTTTTAATTCCATGAGGTTGGGTTTCCCTTCTCCTTGTGCACTTATGTACAGCTCATGCCTTCACTTCTGAGTGTGGAATGTTCCTGGACCATTGAGGTAGCAGGATGGTTTAGAGCCCATCGAAAACAAGTGGGATAACAAGCCACCTCACCCTGTCCTGCTTCAAGCTCAGTTCAAACCAATACAGGAACAACTGAGGTTGATAGCTGCTCTAGAATGTGGCTGCTTAGCCAGCTTTATTGAGTGTTTTTTCCTTGCTCTCAGACACTTTGATTGTTCCTTGGAAAGCTATTCTGCTGATTTTGTAATTTTTTTTAAATGTTTGCCTTCTATGCAGCTCCATTTTCAGTATCCCTCAAAGATGCCTCTATTTTGATAATTTTTGATACTTCTCAGACCTTGAGCAGATGGTTTTCCTGATAATGTATCTCCCTCATTCTCAACTCCAAATTGTTGTTGCCACTCTCTCTGACCCCCTCCCCCCCCATTTTCTGTTTTAAAGCATACAATCCAGTGATACAGTGATGCAGTTTACGAATGCCTTGACCTGTGAATGTTTCATGCTCAGCCCAAGAAAGGCTACACACTTGTTTTCAGCACTTTGGAAATCAACTTCTAAAATGCTCCCCATCTTTTCCTCCCATCCAGGAAAGCAGACACTGACAATGGTCCCTCTCTCTCCCAACAGAACGCATCCCCATCACATGACCGACCTCTGACTCTTGGTTGTCTCTTTGCAAGCTCCCTGTCTCCTTTCTGACAGTTCTGATAATTGTGAAATGAAATTTCCATTTATTGACTTCCATAGCAACATCAGGCTATTTACAAACTGCTCAAAAAAAAAAAAATTTTTTTTTTTTTTTTTTTTTGGAAAGGTTTTAATAAATATTTAGTTGGTGCTTTCTCAATAGATGCATTGTGACAAAGACATGGAGGTTGAATTTACAGACTAGGGTGAGAAACATAATTATAGAGGCCATTATGAAACCATGTTTGAGTGCAGGTACAGTTGTGGGACCCCAAGGAGAGCACCTCATCTAGAATGGGGCAGGTGGGGTGGGGGCAGGTAGCCGTGTTGGAGGAGGCTGCACAGAGCCGTGAAATATTACATGAACACTCTACTTGTTACTGGGCTCTAACAGGAACAGGGTATCTTTATATTATTATAACATGCATGGAAAAATCATGCTACATTATGGTGACAGGAATCAAATATGGTGGTTGCAGTGGCAGGTGGCAGGGATTGATTGGAAAGGGATACAATGCAGTATCCTATATCTTGTTTTAGGTGGTGGCTACACAAGGGCACAGGATTGTCAAAACTCATCTGGCAGAATACTTCAGCTCTGTGCATTTATTGTATGTAGACAGAGCTTTCAAGCAGTTCGTTCTGGTTCGAACCCCTGCTCAGAATTTGCATTTCCACCCCAGATAATATTGAAGCAGAATCTACATTTTAACAAGATCCCCAGGTGATTCTTATGTAAAGTACATTTTGAGAACCACTGCTCTATTAGACGTTCTCAGATTTGGTCCCTAAGCAGCATCATTAGCATCAACATTGCATGGGAACTTGTTAGAAAGGCAAATTCTCAGCAGGGGTTTGAACCAGAACTAGCAGGTTCAGAGACCTGTGTGTAGATTAAAAATAAACCTGTTGAGAGAACGCTCTCCATATATTAATGTGGAAAGATCTTCAAGATAAGTGAAAAAAAAAAAAGGGGGGAGAATAGCATATATAACATGCTGTCATGTGTGTCACAAAAGGGAAAAAGTAAGCATCTATGTTTCCCTGCTTGTATATGTGGAAACATCTCTGGAAAGATATGTAAGGAACAAGTGCACTGGTTGGGGCTGAGTGCTGTGAGCAGCAGGGCAAACGGAGTGCGGGGGTGTGAGGGAGATTTCTCACTGAGTCCCTGGGTGGTACAAACCCTTAAGCACCTGGTTGCTGCCTGAAAGTTTGGTGGTTCAAGCCCAGCCAGAGGCATCTCAAAAGAAAGGCCAGGTGACCTACTTCCAAAAAGTCAGCCATTAAAAACCCTGTGGAGCATAGTTCTTCCCTGACACATGGAGTCACCATGAGTCCGAATTGACTCCATAGCCTGGCTTTTTTGGGTTGGTATTATCCTTTTTGTTGTTTGAACCATGTAAACATATTTCTCATTCAGAACATTAAATAAAAAGAAACACATTGAAACAGAACTTTCTTGGTCATCTAGTGCTGCTATAACAGAAATAATGTAAGTGGATGGCTTTAATGAAGAGAAGTTAATTTTCTTACAGTAAAGTTGACTAAAAGTTCAAATTCAGGGCATCAGCTCCAGGGGAAGGCATTCTTTCACTGTCGGCTCTGGAGGAAGGTCTCTCTTGTCAATCTTTGCATACACTAGGAACTTCTCTGTGCAGGAGCCCTGGGCCTAAAGGATAGCAAGCACTCTGTTCCTGGTGTTCTCTGGTATGAGGTCCCCCACTCTCTGTTTGCTTCTTTTTCCTTTTATCTCTTGAGAGATAAAAGGTAGTGCAGGCCACACCCCAGGGAAACTCCCTTTACCTTGGATCAGGGTGGTGACCTGAGTAAGTCCCACCCTAATCCTCTTAACATAAAACTAGAATCACAAAATAAGAGGACAACCACACAACACTGGAAATGATGGCCCAACCAAGTTGATACACACATTTTTTGGGGGCCATAAATAAATCCATGACAAGAACTAAGGAAGTTTTAAACTGAGATACAAAATTGCCTCATTATTCTTTTTTTTTAAATAATTTTTATTGTGCTTTAAGTGAAAGTTTACAAATCAAGTCAGTCTCTCACACAAAAACTTATATACACCTTGCTACATACTCCCGATTACTCTCCCTCTAATGAGACAGCCCGCTCTCTCCTTCCACTCTCTCTTTTCATTTCCATTTTGCCAGCTTCTAACCTCCTCTACCCTCCCATCTCCCCTCCAGGCAGGAGATGCCAACAGAGTCTCAAGTGTCCCCCTGATCCAAGAAGCTCACTCCTCACCAGCCTCCCTCTCCAACCCATTGTCCAGTCCAACCCATGTCTGAAGAGTTGGCTTTGGGAATGGTTCCTGTCCTGGGCCAACAGAAAGTCTGGGGGCCATGACCACCGGGGTCCTTCTAGTCTCAGTCAGACCATTAAGTATGGTTTTTTAATGAGAATTTGGGGTCTGCATCCCACTGCTCTCCTGCTCCCTCAGGGGTTCTCTGTTGTGTTCCCTGTCAGGGCAGTCATTGATTGTAGCTGGGTACCATCTAGTTCTTCTGGTCTCAGGATGATGTAGTCTCTGGTTCATGTGGCCCTTTCTGTCTCTTGGGCTCGTAATTACCTTGTGTCCTTGGTGTTCTTCATTCTCCTTTGGTCTAGGTGGGTTGAGACCAATTGATGCATCTTAGATGGCTGCTTCCTAACATTTAAGACCCCAGACACCACTCTTCAGAGTGGGATGCAGACCCCAGATGTTTTCTTAATAGATTTTATTATGCCAATTGACTTAGATGTCCCCTGAAACCATGGTCTCCAGACCCCTGCCCCTGCTATGGTGGCCTTTGAAGCATTCAGTTTATTCAGGAAACTGCTTTGCTTTTGGTTTAGTCCAATTGTGCTGACCTCCCCTGTATTGTGTGCTCTTTCCCTTCACCTAAAGTAGTTCTTAATCTACTCTCTAATTAGTGAGTACCCCTCTCCCACCCCCCCCTCCCCTTTCATAACCACAAAAGAATGTTTTCTTCTCAGTTTAAACTGTATCTCCAGTTCTTATAATAGTGGTCTTATACAATATTTGTCCTTTTGCAACTGACTAATTTCACTCAGCATAATGCCTTCCAGATTCCTCCATGTTAGGAAATGTTTCACAGATGCCTCACTGTTCTTTATCAATGCATAGTATTCTGTTGTGTGAATATACCATAATTTATTTATCCATTCATCCGTTGATGGGCACCTTGGTTGCTTCCACCTTTTTGCTATTGTAAACAGTGCTGCAATAAACATGGGTGTGCAGATATCTGTTTGCGTAAAGGCTCTTATTTCTCTAGGATATATTCTGAGGAGTGGGATTGCTGGATCATATGGTAGTTCTATTTCTAGCTTTTTAAGGAAGTGCCAAATCGATTTCCAAAGTGGATGTACCATTTTACATTCCCACCAGCAGTATAGAAGTGTTCCAATCTCTCCACAGCCTCTCCAGCATTTATTATTTTGTGTTTTTTGGATTAATGCCAGCCTTGTTGGAGTGAGATGAAATCTTATTGTAGTTTTTTTTTTTATAATAATTTTTATTGAGCTTTAAGTGAACGTTTACAAATCAAGTCAGCCTGTCACATATAAGCTTATATACACCTTACTCCCACTTACTCTCCCTGTAATGAGTCAGCCCTTCCAGTCTCTCCTTTCTTGACACTTTTGCCAGTTTCTAACCCTCTCTACCCTCCCATCTCCCCTCCAGACAGGAGATGCCAACACAGTCTCAAGTGTCCACCTGATACAAGTAGCTCACTCTTTATCATCATCTCTCTCCTACCCATTTTCCAGTCCCTCCCATGTCTGATGAGTTGTCTTTTGGAATGGTTCCTGTCCTGGGCCAACAGAAGGTTTGAGGACCATGACCACTGGGATTCCTCTAGTCTCAGTCAGACCATTAAGTCTGGTCTTTTTGTGAGAATTTGGGGTCTGCATCCCACTGATCTGCTTCCTCAGGGGTTCTCTGTTGTGCTCCCTGTTAGGGCAGTCATCGGTTGTGGCCGGGCACCATCTAGTTTTTCTGGTCTCAGGATGATGTAAGTCTCTGGTTCATGTGGCCCTTTCTGTCTCTTGGGCTCATAGTTATCGTGTGACCTTGGTGTTCTTCATTCTCCGTTGATCCAGGTGGGCTGAGACCAATTGATGCATCTTAGATGGCCGCTTATTAGCATTTAGGACCCCAGACGCCACATTTCAAAGTGGGATGCAGAATGTTTTCATAATAGAATTATTTTGCCAGTTGACTTTCCCCTTAAGCCATAGTCCCCAAACCCCCTCCCTTGCTCCGCTGACCTTTGAAGCATTCAGCTTATTATACTTTTGATCTGCATTTCTTTAATGGCCAATGATCGTGAACATTTCCTCATGTATCTGTTAGCTACCTGAATGTCTTCTTTAGTGAAGTGTCTATTCTTATCTTTTGGCCATTTTTTAATTGGGTTATTTGTCTTTTTGTAGTTGAGTTTTTGCAGTATCATGTAGATTTTAGAGATCAGGTGCTGATCGGAAATGTTGTTGTTCTTAGGTGCCGTTGAGTTGGTTCCGAACCGTAGCGACCCTATGCACAACAGAACAAAACACTGCCCGGTCCTTTGCCATACTTACAATCATTGTTATGCTTGAGCTCATTGTTGCAGCCACTGTGTCACTCCACCTCGTTGAGGGTCTTCGTCTTTTCCACTGACCCTGTACTCTGCCAAGCATGATGTCCTTCTCCAGGGACTCATCCCTCCTGACAACATGTCCAAAGTATGTAAGACACAGTCTCACCATCCTTGCTTGTAAGGAGCATTCTGGTTGGACTTCTTCTAAGACAGGTTTATTTGTTCTTTTGGCAGTCCATGGTATAGTCAATATTCTTCGCGAACACCACAATTCAAAGCCGTCAACTCTTCTTCGGTCTTCCTTATTCATTGTCCAGCTTTCACATGCATATGATGCGATTGAAAATACCATGGCTTGGGTCAGGCGCACCTTAGTCTTCAGGGTGAAATCTTTGTTTTTCAACACTTCGAAGAGGTCCTTTGCAGCAGATTTGCCCACTGCAATGCGTCTATTGATTTCTTGACTGCTGCTTCCATGGCTGTTGATTGTGGATCCAAGTAAAATGAAATCCTTGACAACTTCAATCTTTTCTCCATTTATCATGTTGTTGCTCATTGGTCCAGTTCTGAGGATTTTTGTTTTCTTTATGTTGAGGTGTAATCCATACTGAAGGCTGTGGTCTTTGATCTTCATAGTAAGTGCTTCAAATCTTCACTTTCAGCAAACAAGGTTGTGTGATCTGCATAATGCAGGTTGTTAATGAGTCTTCCTCCAATCTTGATGCCCCGTTCTTCTTCATATAGTCCAGCTTGTCGTATTATTTGTTCAGCATACAGATTAAATCGGTATGGTGAAAGAATACAACCCTGATGCACACCTTTCCTGACTTTAAGCCAATCAATATCCCCTTATTCTGTCTGAACAACTGCTTCTTGATCTATGTAAAGGTTCCTCATGAGCACAATTAAGTGTTCCGGAATTCCCATTCTTCGCAGTGTTATCTGTAGTTTGGTGTGATCCACACAGTCAAATGCCTTTGCATAATCAGTAAAACACAGGTAAACATCCTTCTGGTATTCTCTGTTTTCAGCCAGGTTCCATCTGACATCAGCAATGATATCCTTGGTTCCACTTCTTCTGAAACTGGCCTGAATTGTCACAGCTAAAAACTTTTTCCCCATCTGTATGTATTCTTTTTACTCTTTTGGTGAAGTCTTTGGTCACAGGTGTTTGATTTTTAGACACTCCAGTTATCTAGTTTTTCTCCTGCGTTCTTAATAATGATTTGTATACTGTTTAGGCCATGTATTAGGGCTCCTAATGGTGTCCCTATTTTTTCTTCCATGATCTTTATCGTTTCAGATTTTTATATTTAGATCTTTGATCCATTTTGAGCTTGTTTTTGTGCATAGAGTGAGGTATGGGTCTTGTTTCATTATTTTTTGCAGATGATATCTAGTTATGCCAGCACCATTTGTTAAAAAGACTATCTTTTCCCCATTTAACTGTTTTAGGGCCTTTGTCATATGTGGATGGATTTATGTCTGGATTCTCAGTTCTGTTCCACTGGTCTATGTATCTGTTGTACCAGTACCAGGCTGTTTTGACTACTGTGGTGGTGTAACAGGTTCTAAAATCAGGTAGAGTAAGGCCTCCCACTTTGTTCTTCTTTTTGAGTAATGCCTTATTTATCTGGAGCCTCTTTCCCTTCCATATGAAGTTGGTGATTTGTTTCTCTATCTTATTAAAGAATGTTGTTGGAATTTGGATCGGAATTGCACTAAATGTATAGATCGCTTTTGGTAGAATAGACATTTTTATGATGTTAAGTCTTCCTATCCATGAGCAAGGTACATTTTTCCACTTATGTAAGTCTCTTTTGGTTTCTTGCAGAAGTGTATTTTCGTTTTCTTTGTATAAATCTTTTACATCTTTGGTAAGATTTATTCCTAAGTATTTTATCTTCTTGGGGGCTACTGTAAATGGCATTGATTTAGTGATTTCCTCTTCGATGTTCTTTTTGTTGGTGTAGAGGAATCCAGCTGATTTTTGTATGTTTATCTTGTATCCCGATACTCTGCTGAACTCTTCTGTTAGTTTCAGTAGTTTTCTTGATGATTCCTTAGGGTTTTCTCTGTATAAGATCATGTTGTCTGCAAATAGAGATACTTTTACTTCTTCCTTGCCAATCTGGATGGGCTTTATTTCTTTATCTAGCCTAATTGCTCTGTCTAGGACCTCCAACACAATGGTGAATAGGAGCAGTGATAAAGGGCATCCTTGTCTGGTTCCCAATTTCAGTGGGAATGCTTTCAGGCTCTCTCCATTTAGGGTGATGTTGGTTATTGGCTTTGTATAAATGCCCTTTATTATGTCGAGGAATTTTCCTTCTATTCCTATTTTGCTGAGAGCTTTTATCATAAATGGATGTTGAACTTTGCCAAATGCCTTGTCTGCATGAACCGATAAAATCATGTGATTCTTGTCTTTTGTTGTATTTATGTGGTGGATTACATTAGTTGTTTTTCTAATGTTGAACCATCCCTGCTTAGCTGGTATGAATCCCACTTGGTCATGGTGAATTATTTTTTTGATATGTTGTTGAATTCTATTGGCTAGAATTTTGTTGAGGATTTTTGCATCTACTTTCATGAGGGATATAGGCCTATAATTTTTCTTTTTTTGTGGTGTATTTACCTGGTTTTGGTATCAGGGATATCGTGGCTTCATAGAATGAGTTTGGTGGTATTCCGTCCTTTTCTATGCTCTGAAATACCTTTAGTAGTAGTGGTGTTAACTCTTTTCTGAAAGTTTGGTAGAACTCTGCAGTGAAGCCATCAGGACCAGGGCTTTTTTTTTGGGGGGTTTTTTTGACTACCTTTTCAATCTCTTCTTTTGTTATGGGTCTATTTAGTTGTTCTACCTCTGTTTGTGTTAGTTTAGGTAAGTATTGTGTTTCTAGGAATTCATCCATTTCTTGTTGGTTTTCAAATTTGTTAGAGTACAATTTTTCATAGTAATCTGATATGATTCTTTTAATTTCAGTTAGGTCTGGTGTAATATCGCCCATCTCATTTCTTATTCAGGTTATTTGCTTCCTCTCCTGTTTTTCTTTTGTCAGCTTGGCCAGTGGTTTATCAATTTTTTTGATTTTTTTCAAAAAACCCGCTTTAGGTCTTGTTAATTCTTTCTTTTTTTCTGTTTTCTATTTCATTTAGTTCAGCTCTAATTTTTATTATTTGCTTTCTTCTGGTGCCTGTGGGTTTCTTTTGTTGCTCTCTTTCTATTTGTTCAAGTTGTAGGGGTAATTTTTTGATTTTGGCCCTTTCTTCTTTTTGGATGTGTGCATTTATGGATGTACATTGGCCTGTGAGTACCGCTTTTGCTGTGTCCCAAAGATTTTGATAGGAAGTGTTTTCATTCTCACTGGATTCTCTGAATTTCTTTATTCCATCCTTAATGTCTCCTATAATCCAGTCTTTTTTGAGCAGGGTGTTGTTTGTTCAGTTTCCAATTGTTTGTTTTCCCTGCTTTTCCTGTTACTGATTTCCACTTTTATGGCCTTATGGTCAGCGAAGATTTTTTGTAATATTTTGATGTTTTGTATTCTGCTAAGGTTTGCTTTATTACTGAATATGTGGTCTATTCTAGAGAATGTTCCATGTGTGCTAGAAAAGAAAGTATACTTGGCTGCTGTTGGGCGGAGTGTTCTGTATATGTCTATGAGGTCAAGTTGGTTGTTTGTGGCATTTAGATCTTCCGTGTCTTTATTGAGCTTCTTTCTGGATGTCCTGTCCTTCACTGAAAGTGGTATGTTGAAGTCTCGTACTATTATTGTGGAGCTGTTTATCTCACTTTTCAATGCTGATAGAGTGTGTTTTATGTATCTTGCAGCCCTGTCACTGGGTGCATAAATATTTAATATGGGTATATCTTCTTGGTGTATTGTCCCTTTAATCATTATATAGTGCCCTTCGTTATCCTTTCTGATGGATTTAACTTTAAAGTCTATTTTGTCAGAAATTAATATTGCTACTCCTACTCTTTTTGGATTGTTGTTTGCTTGATGTATTTTTTTCTATCCTTTGAATTTTAGTTTGTTTGTGTCTCTAAGTCTAAGGTGTGTCTCTTGTAGGCAGCATATAGACCGATCGTGTTTCTTTATCCAGTCTGAGACTCTCTGTCTCTTTATTGGTGCATTTAGTCCATTTACTTTAAGCGTAACTATGGATAGGTATGAATTTAGGGCTATCATTTTGATGTCTTTTTTGTGTGTTGTTAACAGTTTCTTTTTTCCACTTAATTTTACGTGCTGAGTAGATTATATATTGTCCTTTCCTCATATTTGTTGTTTTGTTTCTGCCGAGTCTCTATTTTTTTCTTGTATTTTAATTTGATGAGCAGGTAGTTCGTGTCCTTTGTGGTTACCTTGTTATTTACCCCTAAATTTAAACCTAACTTGTCTTTGCATCGCGGTATCTTCCTCTCCATATGGAAGGTCTGTGATTATATTTCTTAGTCCCTCTTTATTATTTTAATGTTGTCTTCTTTTATATAATAACATCGCTGTTACCCTGTTTTGAGTTTTTTTTTTTTTTTAAATAATCTTGCTTTGTTTTTTTGGATTTCCCTGTCTGGGTTTACTTCTGGTCACTCTGCTCAGTGTTCTAGTCTTGGGTTGATACCTGATATTATTGATTTTCTAACCAAAGAACTCCCTTTAGTATTTATTGTAGTTTTGGTTTGGCTTTTACAAATCCCCTAAATTTGTGTTTACCTGGAAATATCTTAATTTCACCTTCATATTTAAGAGGTAGTTTTGCTGGATATATGATTCTTGGAAGGAATTTTTTTCCTTCAGTTTTTTAAATATGTCATCCCTTTGCTTCTTGCCTGCATGGTTTCTGCCCAGTAGTCCAAGCTTATTCTTATTGGCTCTCCTTTGTAGGTGACTTTTTGTTTATCCCTCGCTGCTCTTATAATTCTCTCTTTATCTTTGGTTTTGGCAAGTTTGATTATAATATGTCTTGGTGACTTTCTTTTAAGATCTACCTTATGTGGAGTTCGATGAGCATCTTGGATAGGTATCTTCTCATCTTTCACGATATCACGAAGATTTCTGCTGACAAATCTCTGACAATTCTCTCTGTATTTTCTGTTATCCCTCCTTGTTCTGGTACTCTTGTCACTCGTAGGTTATTTCTCTTGATAGAGTCCCACATGATTCTTGAGGTTTCTTCATTTTTTAAAAATTCTTTTATTTTTCTTGAAATATATTGGTGCCAAGTGATTTATCTTTGAGTTCAGAAATTCTGGCTTCTACTTGCTCAATTCTGCTCCTCTGACTTTCTACTGAGTTGTCTACTTCTGTAATTTTATTGTTAATCTTCTGAATTTCAGATTGCTGTGTATGGATTTTTCCAGCTTATTAAACTTTTCATTATGTTCCTGAATAATCTTTCTAATTTCTTCAGTTGCTTTATCTGTGTGTTCCTTGGCTTGTTCTGCGTATCGCCTCATTTCCTTCCTGATGTCTTGAAGGGTTCTGTATATTAAACTTTTGTATTCTGCTTCTGGTAATTCCAGGAATGCATTTAATCTAGAAGATCCCTGGATTCTTTGTTTTGAGAGCTTGTTGAGGTGATCATGGTTCGTTTCTTTATGTAACTTGATACTGACTGTTGTTTCCGAGTCATCTACATGTTATTGTGTTAGTTTATGCTTGCTTACTGTGTCCTAGCTTCTTGCTTTGTTTTGTTTTGAAATACCCACATGGGTTGCTTGAGTGAGCTAGCTTGATTATTTTCGCCTTTGGAGCTCTGATGTCCTGTCCCCAGATGGCTAGAGCTCGTATATCAGTCTGGGAGTCCATTCGGTTGTCTTGTATGAATTCAGCTCAGGTTTCCAGGTAGCTCATCAAGTATGTGTTACAGGCTCTGTCCTACAGTCTTAGAGGGGCAGGGGTGATTGACGTATATACCGGTATCTGATTGCAGCAGAGGGTCATGCTCTGAACAATGCAGGGGGCTGAGAACCGACCCCCGAGTTTCTCTGAGGAAAGTGCATCCCTGTTCCCTAGAGTGTTCAGGTGGGTGGGTTCTGCAGACGGACCATGGGCACCCAAAGTTTTTGATTGTAAGGACTGGGGGGTACCAGTTATCTTTGGAGCCCTGTCACAGGTGGTTAGGAGACCTGAGTGGACCTACCCGTCCTTAGGTCCCGATGTGGGTAGGTAAGGACCTTGATTAATTGGCAAAGCAATGTCAAACATCAAACACCCACCTCTCCACCGCACAGCTGAAATGGTTGGAGTGTGCCAACAAGGGCCTATTCTCCCAAAATAGGACCACACAGGTCCATGCAGAAGGGAAGGGTGCTCAAAGTCCATGGACAGTTTATGCCTGGACAGGAGCCGCTTCTGTCCTGAGCTCCCTTGGTTAGTGGAGCTAGCAAATTATTTTTTCCCCCAATTGCAAATTTTCCCCTTCTCCAAGGCCGGGAGGATGGCTCTAGGCCCTCAACAATGTCTATCTCAGGCCCAGTGAATTCAGCCACTGAAGCTGGCTTGGGGGTGGGGGGATGCGCGGTAAAATATATGCAAGTACTTAGCTTTTGCTGAGAGGGCCGTTCTTCTGTGGTTCCGGAGGTGTGAGTAGGTTTTGTGGCTGGCTGCTTCTCCCTGAGGAAGCTGCGGCTGAACACTAGTAGCAGCCTGCTGGCGCCGCCGTTCTGGGAATGGTGCCTGAGGGCTCCCCATGATTCAGGTCTGATAACTCCTCTCCGCTTCTGAACTGTCTCTTCCTTCCCCTGGCTCTCAGTTCGTTTTGTAAGCTTGCCTTTGAATCTTAGGGCTCCCAGTTTGTCACAAATATACTTGTTTCACTTGTTTTTTCAGATCTTTGTGGTAAAGAGGGCTTGCCGGAAGTGTCTGTTCCGCCATAATGGGTCCACCTCCTCATTATTCTTTATAGCAAGTTCTTTACCAATTAAATGCTGTTAAGCAACCTCTTCGCATCAGTGCTTTTGCAACTAGCTGGGATACAGCTGCCTCCGGTGGGCGCACCCGTAGTAGATCCTGTCAGCACCGCAGTGCTCCTTCCCACCCAGCTGCCTGAACTGCACTCCTAGAAACTGCTCCCAATCAGTTGCTTTGGCACTTGGGAGGGAACTTATTTGCCATCCTTTAAGGAACCTGGATAATGGCCTGTTGGAGACACAGCCTCAGCTGCAGCCTTTTCTTAAAGGATCAGTATCCCTTACAGAGACCAGAACACTTGGAACAAATGTAAGCAAAGTATAATTTTTAAACAAGATTTTTTTATTTGAATTAAGTAGAGTCTGTTGATTCTTGGTGCAGAAGTTAAACATTTGGCTGCTAACCAAAAGGTCAGCAGTTCAAGCCCATCAGCTTCCCCACAAAAGAAAGATTTGGCAATCTGCTTCTGTAAAGATTTACAGCCTTAGAAACCCTATGGGACAGTTCTGTTCTGTCCTATAGAGTCACTATGAATCAGAACCAACTCAGTGGCAACGGGTTGCTCCTTGGGACAAGCCCTGGTGGTGCACTGGTTAAGCGCTCAGCTGCAAACCAAAAGGGCAGCAGTTTGAAGCCACCAGCTGCTCCGCGGGAGGAAGATGTGGCAGTCTGCTTCTGTAAAGATTACACCCTTGGAAATCCTATGGGGCAGTTTTGCTGTCCCGTAGGATTGCTACGAGTCGGAATTGAATTGACTTGACGGCAGCGGGTTTGGTTTTTGGTTACTTCTTGCCCCCGCTGTGGGTGGGCTGTGCATGAAGGGGACCTCCTTGTTGAGGTCATTGCTCCTTCTCTACACTGCAAGCTGGGGATCTAACGGGCAGGAATGGGCCCATTGTCCCCACACAGGACACAAATCCAGGCTGTCTTCCCCCTCATTGTAACGCCTCTTTTCTCTACCAGCGACTGGGCAACACCAGCTGTGTTGTGAGTCTGCCATTGGAAATGTCCCTCACAATCCTGGGTCCTGCTCTTCTGTTTGTTTCATTTCTTTTAGGTCTGAACTGTTCTTCAACTGGTCTTACTGGGGGGCAAGGCTGAGAGGGCCAGGACCTGCCGGGGGAAATCTTTAATAGGCTCCTGCAGTCTCTGTTCCTTCACATTTCGAATGAGGATGCTGCTGGTTTTTCTTATGGGAGCCTGGGGAGAATCAGCATGTGCTTGCAGTGCTTGTGCAGTCCAGCAAAATGCCTTATAAAGAGCATTTCACATTGCTTATGTGTATTATAACTTGGACCTTCTGAACTTTTTTCTGTACCACACACAAATGTACTGTTTTATATTCTCAGCTGTTTTACATGCATATATATTATCAAAAGAATCTAAGTAAAAATAATTATTGGCCCCTGCTGAGTTTTAGTCCCATATATCCTTCTCTGGTTGCCTGCATATACCTTCCTCCCCTGAAACTCAACGCTTATGGGCCGGCAGTGGCTTCTTGGAACACGGGGTTGAGAAGATTGTAAGGCTGTACTTGGGCTCTGCGGGCAAGTGTGCTGTGATTGATTAGTGATGTCTGCTATGGGGTGTGAGGAAGAAGTGGGGGTATAGTTTTGGGTATTTGCCAACCATGCCTTAGATAGCCCTATTCTCAATTTCCTTGCGTATCTTACAGCATTCCTTTGTTTACCTTACAGTGGTTTTTACTAAGTGTATGACAATAAATATTTGGCCATGTTCCTTTTTTTTTTTTTTTGAGTTTGCTGTCTTGAAACATGATTATCCTAATAAATTTTCCTACCAGAGCATAGCTACTGACACTGAAGCTCATTCTGGCAGAGTTAAGCGGTGTAATACAGGCCTTCTCCCTCCTCGGAAGAACCTCAGGTAAATTCTTTCGCTTTGTAGTTTGAGCTTGCTGCAGGAGATATTGGCTGTCTCCTTTAACAGACAACTCCTCAGCAGACAGGAACACATCCATACCAGTTTCTCAGAAGCCCTGATGAGAACCTGGATGTATTTCCAAAGCCAGTCATCCATCCCTGTGTGGGTTACTCTTTGAAGAAATAGTATTTATTAATAGCTAAATGTGTTGATCAGATAGCACGTGTCCAGGTACTGTTCCAACTGTTTCACATGTATTGCTTAATCCTCACAAAACTCTATGAAGTAGCTACTATAATTATTATCTCCATTTGAGCTCAGACAGGCCCAGTAACTTGCCCAAGGCTGCACAGCTGCTAAGCAGTGAAGCCAGATTTTCAGCTGTAGATGGTCGGTCTGACCTTAACCTGTCTAATCAGTGAGGTATGCTGAGCACCTGACTAGAAGTCGGAGACCTGCATGTTCTTGGAAAGTTACTTTTCTGGGCTCTGATTTCCCCATTTATCAAATGAAGAGTTGCGCGGGATGGTCAAGATCCCTCCAAGCCCCAGGCTTATTTGATTCTAACTTACACATTGAAGCAATCAACGAGCCACCCTGGTAATTTCATGAAATATGACCAATAATCTATGCGTGTGCCGGAGACACACAGATTGAAGAGATGACTGCAACATTCTCAGTACACACCAGAATTATAGCTTGTCAACTCAGAGAAACTTATTTTCCCAAACAATTAGAGGGCACCCATAATTATGCTTAATTACATACTGAATGGTTTTCCTGTTGTGTCAACCCATTGTCTTAATTGTGCTTTAGAGCAGCAGGCTTTTATTTTGAGGTTTGTGAGGTTTAAAATTGCTTTGTCTCAGCATCTGGGGAGCGGGAGAGTTAAGAGCACAGGCTCTGGAGTCAGACAAACATGGTGCTGAGCCTGGATCTGCCACTTACTAGAATCTCTGGCAAGTTCCTGCTCTACATTTTGGTTTCCTCATAATGGGAATTTATGAAGTTATTGTGAGGATTCAAGCAAAGCATATATATGAGGTGCTTGGTACAACGTTTGGCACATAAAGCTTTCTTATGTTAGCTATCATATTGTTTATTATTATTGATTAGATATTGATGGATCCCTGTTCTAGCCTGGCTGGATTGCTGTTCTTCTTTATAACCTTCTGCCATTTGGGGTGTTTATTGCCCATCCTGTATCAGTTTTATATCTGTAGTCCCATTTTCTAAGGGCACGTGAGTCTCGAGCTAAGAAATATGGTCAATCATAGAAGAAGTACAATTGTAAGTCCCCTGCAGAGAACCATGGGGGAATCAGAGCTAATCCTAGTGTCATGGATTGAGTTGTGTCCCCCCAAAATATCTGTCAACTTGGCTAGGTCATGATTCCAAATATGGTGTGATCATCTACCATTTTGTCATCGGATGTGATTTCCGTATGTGTTATAAATCCTATCACTATGATGTAATGAGATGGATTACTCAAAAACCAAACCAAACCCACTGCCATCGAGTCGATTTGGACTCATAGGAACCCTTTGGTACAGAGTAGAACTGCCCGATAGAGTTTCCAAGGAGTGCCTGGTGGATTCGAACTGCTGATCTCTTGGTTAGCACCTGTAGCACTTAACCACTATGCCACCAGGGTTTCCAATGAGATGGATTAGTGGCAGTTATATTGATGAGATCTACAAGATTAGATAGTGTCTTAAGCCAATCTCTTTTGAGATATAAAAGAGAGAAGCAAGCAGAGAGATGTGGGGACCTCATACCACCAAAAAAGAAGCAACAGGAGCAGAGCGTGTCCTTTGGATCCGGGGCTCCTGAGTAGAGAAGCTCCTAGTCCAGGGAAAGATTGATGAGAAGGACCTTTCTCCAGAGCCGACACAGAGAGAAAGCCTTCCCCTGGGGCTGAAATGCCCTCAATTTGAACCTTAGCCTACTAGACAGTGAGATAATAAATTTCCCTTTGTTAAAGCCATCCACTTGTGGTATTTCTGTAACAGCAGCACTGGATGACCAAGACACCTAGTATTTAGTAGGAAATTGGTCTTGGTAGTTGACGATTTTAGGCGGTACATAGACATGGCCTTAAATTGCATTGAATCACAGAGTGAAAAATTATTTCCTTTTTACTCCTCTTTCAGTCCTGGTTCTGTCACAGGAAAAACCTCAGTTTGGTGTGAGTCTTCAGTCTTTAATATTTTGGAATTTTCCTTTTTAACAAAGGAAAGAGAAGGCTTAGGCTTGGAGCTCTTGATGGGCGATGTTACGTAGCTAGAATTCATTAATGTTGTTTTGTTTCATTGTATTTATTTTTATTATCATCTATTTATAGCAAAAGACTTCCTGGTGGTGCCGTGGTTAAGTGCTTGTCTACTAAGCAAAAGGTCAGCAGTTTGAACCCACCAGCCAATCCGCGGCAGAAAGATGTGGCAGTCTGTTTTTGTAAAGATTCACAAAACCAAAACCACTGCCATCAAGTTGATTCTGACTCATAGCAACCTTGTAGTTCAGAGTTGGACTGCCCCATAGGGTTTCCAAGGCTGTAATTTTTGTGGAAACAGACTGCCACATCTTTCTCCCGTGGAGTAGCTGGGGGGTTTGAATTGCTGACCTTTTGATTAGCAGCTGAGCACTTTAAGTACTGCGCCACCAGAGCTCCTTTCCCTAAAGATTACAGCCTTGGAAACCCTATGGGGTGGTTCTAATCTGTCCTACAGGGCTGCTGTAAGTCAGAATTGACTCGATGGCAGTGGGTTTTTTATTTATACCAAGAATCCCTGGGTGGTACAGACGGTTAAGTGTTCGACTACTAGCCAAAAGGTTGGCAGTTTGAATCTACTCAGAGGTACCTTGGAGGAAAGGCCTGGTGATCTGCTTCTGAGAGGTCACAGCCTTGAAAACCCTATGGAGCAGTTCTACTCTGCAACACATGGGGTTGCCATGAGTTGAAATAGACTCAATGGCAACTAACAATGACAACAACAATTTATAGCAAGTAATACTGATTTTCACTTGTAATAGTAATATAAAATTTTCCTTGAAAGTATCTTTAAGGAAAAATGAAACAGTTCAAAGAAAAATGATGAATTAAAAGTAGAATCAAGGGTATGCGAGCATGGCAAAAATTGTGACATGGAACCAAACCTCTGAGTTGGAAAAGCCTGGTTTAGAGAGGGAAGAGGGAGAAAAACATAATCCTTGGAAGGACCAATGCTTAGAATGAAGGGATTTGAAAGAAGATGAAAAAGCACAGGAAAAATGCAGAGCTGCAGGAGAAATGATGTTAGAAGGGGAGGCAGTCAGCCAGAGCAGATGCTGTGGAGTGGCAGCAAAGTGATGACAGGAGAGGCACTGAGTGTGTGGGGGCTTTGCTGGCACTGATTTAGCAGAGGGACTGGCATGGATGAGGAGTGAGTTAGAGTGAAGACGCAGGGAGTGTGTTCCGCCTTTTTTCCAAGAAGCTTGGTAAAAAAGTAAGGAGAGTGATGATGGCACGTTGTAGGAACAAGGTGGATGGGATGGTTTTTGTCTTTTAAGAGAGCCAATTTAGGCATGGTTTTAGCTGATGGAGGAAGGAGATGGTGAAGATGCATGTGAGAGGGGATGGATGGAACCAGGGTCAAGAATGCAGGAGGGTGGGGTTACGTAGGACAGAGGGGAGAAGAGACAGACTTTCCTAGGGCCACCGGGAAGGAGGGGAGTGGAAATAGGGGAGAAGTAATTCTGCAAGTGAATTTCAGTCATTCTTACTTAATGTCTAATTAATTGAGCAGGAAAGGAAGGAGGAGGGCAAATATGAGTGCCTGGAGGGGGGCAAATGGGTGTGAAAGTGGAGACAGGGAATCTAAGCAAATACTGATACTTGGAAGTTCCTAGAGGAGGGAGGAGCATGTAATTGACATGCTTTATGATATCGCTAGACATTTCAGGATGAGGAAGGCAGTAGCTGCTTTTCAGACCTATTGAAGGGAGACTGGTCTAAAGCTGACCATTTTGGAACCCTTGGTGCCGCCTTGTGGTGGTGGTGGTGGTTGCCATGGGGTTGGTGCCAACTAATGGTAGCCCCATGCGGAACAGAACGAAATGCTGCCCAGTCCTGTGCCATCCCCATGATCGGTTGGGGGTTGGACCATTGTGATCCACAGGGTTTTCTTTTTTCAAATTTTATTTATTTTGTTGTTGTTGATGTTGAGAATATACACAGCAAAAACATACACCAACTTGTAGGGTTTTCATTAGCTGATTTTCTGAAGTAAATTGCCAGTCCTGTCTTCCTAGTTCATCTTATTCTGGAAGCTCCACCGAAACCTGTTCAGCATCGTAGCAACGTGTGGGCCTCCGCTAACAGGTGGTGGTGACCGTGCCTGAGGTGCATTGGCTGGGAGTCAAACTCAGGTCACCTACATGGAAGAGAATTCTACCACTGAACCACCGTTGCCCTCATGTTGTTCTGTGAGGCTCCTTTAATTAAGGAAACACTGTAGAGAGAGTTGTCCCCTTAACAGTGGCTTGTCAGCTGTCTGTGGGGGAAGTGGAGTCACCTCCAGGTGTGTCAGAGAGGTTACCTTCTCAAAGGTATGGTCTGTGAAGGACAGCCTGCTATTGCTTCAGCCAAGTTAAAGCCGTCTGTTTTGAAGGGCCTGGGCTTCAGACACAGTAGCACTAATGGACCCAGGTGTGATATTATTGGCAGGGAAAAGGCCCAGCTCACTGCATGCCTGGGCTCCAAGCTTTGCCCTTTAACCCAGGAAACTTAGGCCTCATCTTCTCTAGGTTGCTGTACCCACGTGTTTATGTCCCTTGTGACTCCTTTCTGGGTAAGTGTGATCATGAAGCATGTGGGAGTGGGGTGTCTGCTGGGGCTGTAAGTCATTTGGAATTTGGAACAGCTCTAATTTCAGAAGAAAGGAAAGTTATTTTCTGATCATGGCTCCAAGTCCATCAGTTTCTGACATAAAATCCAGGCCTATGAGCCATCAGTGGAATATGGTGAGAGGGAGGTGAGAATAGAGCATGTCTGAGAAGTTGAATGGGCCTTGGTGGTGGAGGTAACCCTGAGGGAGGAAGGTGAGGTAGGGAGACAGGAGCATCAGTATGGCCCACCCCTGTGGGACATGTCTCCCTGAGGCCCCCCTGTCTTACTTGAGTGGTTCAGAGGCAGTTGAAGTAGTTAGAGACCCAGCACATGCGCCTGATTGGGGCCTCTCAGCTGGCTCAAGGTAAAAGCAATTTCCTGTCCTTTGATTTGTCTGAAGATCTATCCCATAGAGTCTAGGCCAGGAGTCCCTGTTGGGGTCCTTTGGCCTGTCATCATCTCAAGTCTATACCTCTTTCCACCTATTCATTTGCTGTTGCCACATTTATACTAGAAGTTCCGGCTGAGCTTGGCTTTTCATTTTATTTTTTATTACAGCACTGTCTGCAATCACAGATATGGATTCAATCTGGAAAAGGCATCCCAATGTTTACCCAGGACAAAAGTAGACCTTTCCAGGCAGCTCCGATGATTATTTATAGAATCATTACTAATGTACATTTACCAAAGGCCCCTTGAAGACCCCTTTGGTGATAGGCATTGAGGACAGAGAGGGGATGCCTTGGCTCCTGCCCTCAAGACACTTGCCATTCAACTGGGGAGAAAACATACATTTTCCAAAAAGAAAATAACCACATATATGTAGTGGAAGTTCTCAGCAGGTGGGATTTGAAATGGTCTGTGAAGAAAGAATAGGGTTAGGGAGGCTTTCCTGGTTTGACAATTAGATGAGTCCTAGAGCTCCCCAGGGTCCAGCAAGATACCATGGTCTGGACATTGTTTATCTCTTTCTTCACCTGGTAGGCTGAGGGTAAAGGCCTTTTCTTCTACTTTCAGGGAGAACAGCTGTCTCTATTTAAAAAATATCCCAAATATGCTTTCATGACCCTGTAAGATTTCTTCCTCCAGACAAAATAAAGCTATAAGTTCATTAACCCTTTTTCTTATTTCTAACCCTTCAATTATCTTGAAAGCTCACCTTGGCCTTAGCAGATTAGAAGATTGGTTAAGAACTTGGACTTTTGTTCCATCCCACACTTGTTAACTGGGCACCAAAACCAGCTGCTTTTGTGTTAATTCCTACTCATGGTGACGTCACATGTGTCAGAGTAGAACTGTTGCTTCATAGGGTTTTCAGTGGCTGATTTTTCAGAAGTAGATTGCCAGGCCTTTCTTCTGAGGTGCCTCTGGGTGGACTCAAACCCCCACACTTTCAGTTAGCAGCTGAGCGTGTTAACTCTCTTTGCACTGGCCTTGTGTGAGCCATTTAACCATCTTAAAGCTCAGTTTCTCCAGCTTTAAAACAGGTACCTGATATTACCCACCTCCTTGGGCTAGCTGAGGATTCAAGGAGGTAATTTCTGCAGCACATTCCCTTGGTACCTGGATCCTGCAGTCGATAAATGTGAGCCATTACTTACAATTCCCCACATTGCACTTACAATCCGACATAACTGTCTAGCAAAGTACTGATCAACACTGCCTACATTCTGAATGCAGGCTTAAAATAGAAAAGAGTTACTTTGCCTGAGAGTTTGCATTTTTTAAGCTGACACATTTTTTTTATTAGACTGTGCTCTACAGCATAATAAAATGAATCTGTGAAGTTATCTACATAATGAGGCCACTGTGGCAGGAAAGCAGTGAAGTCCCTGAAAGTATCAGCCACTTGTTCAGTGTCACTTTAACCTTAGCACTCACAGAGAGCTTTCAAGTTCCTAGAAGAGAAAGTGCCTTCCTTCCCTTCTGCTTTGTCTCCCCCATTAGACCCTGAGCTGTAGGTGCTTGGGGCCGTGTTGTTCTCACTATTGGCTTCCTGGGAACATCTAACAGGTTGCCTGATACATGGAAGCATCAGTAATTATGCGTTAGATAAATGAAGGTATTTTTACATAGAAAATTTTGGAAAAAGTTGGGGAGACTTGAAGTTACAGGGTGAAGCCAGAGGAGCCCGGAGTTTCCAGAGTGCTGTGATGAACTCTTGGTCACAGCAGCAGCCAGGAAGTTTTCTGGGATTTCATAAATGGTGTCACTGAGTTGAAGAACCCAGTGGCATCACTAGGGAGTGTGGACCCCCTGACACTGTCAGAAGGGGTGACACCCCAGGGTCCATGGCAGGGGGAGGGGAGGAAGGACAGGGGATTGTGCTGCCAGGAAAGGGGCTGCTAAGGCAGTAGTGTCCCTAGGGTTGGTATCACCCGTCACCCAGTGTGCAACTTGTCACAGCCCCCAATGGGTGGCCAGGCCACAGTGCCCACCATTGGGCAGAGAAGAGGGTCTGCACCTTGGCCAATGGCAAAGCTGCAGGGAGCTGTGGCGGGGGGTGGGAAGAACGGTGCTACATGGTGGTGCTAGGCCCTGAAGGGGTAGTGTGAGGCCGGGTTGCTCCACCCACAGGAGGGGGCGGTTTGCTGGCTGGCTGCCCATCCCAGGCAGGAGGGGGGTGACACCGTGAGCATGGGCATTGGAGCCAGACAAACAAGGCTCTAATTGTGGATCTGCCGCATAGCAGTTAGGGATCAATGTGTTTCCCCCACCCGGAAAGTGGAAGGTGATAGAATCTATTCCATGGAATTGTCGTGATGAAAGGTGTTGACAGGAGGCACGTGGTAACTCATGGGGATGTTGGTGGGTTGGTGGTAGAATTCTCCCCTTCCATGTGGGAGACCCTGTTTAATTCCTGGCCAGTGCACCTCATGCATAGCCATCATCTGTCTGTCAGTGGAGGCTTGTGTGTTGCTGTGATGCTGAACAGGTTTCAGTGGCACTTCCAGACTAACATAGACTAGGAAGAAAGGCCTGGTGTTATGTACTGAATTATGTACCCCAAAAATATGTATCAGCTTGGCTAGGCCACGATTTCCAGTATTGTGTGGTTGTCCACCATTTTGTGATCTATGTGGTTATCCTACGTGTTGTAAATCCTAACCTCTATGATGTTAATGAGACTGAATTTGGCAGTTATGTTAATGAAGCAGGACTTGATCTACAGGATTAGGTCATATCTTGAGTCAGTCTGTTTTGAGGTATAAAAGAGAATTGAGCAGAGAGAAGAGGGACCTCATACCACCAAGAAAGAAGAGCCAGGAGTGGAGCGTGTCCTTTGGACCTGGGATCCCTGCACTGAGAAGCTCCTAAACCAGGGAAAGACTGATGGTGACAAGGACCTTCCCCCAGAAACTACGAAATGAGAAAGTCTTCCCCTAGATCTGGTACCCTGAATTTAGACTTCCAGCCTCCTAAACTATGAGAGTATAGGCTTCTGCTTGTTAAAGCAATCCACTTGTGGTATTTCTGTTACAGCAGCACTAGGTAACTAAGACATCTGGCAATCTGTTTCTGAAAATCAGCCAATGAAAACTCTGTGTACCACAATGGTCCAATCCCCAACTGATCATGGGGATGACACAGGACCAGACAGCATTTTATTCCCTTGTGCATGGGGTCACCATGAGTTGGGGGCAGACTTAATGGCAGCCAACAACAACATATGCTAATTATGAGTTTTCTCTCCTTGTTGATTTATGGACTATTCAGAAAATAGCACAGTTGGCATGCTTGAACTTGGGGGGTAAAGGAGGAGAGCAATCTCTGAAGAGGGTTTTGAGAATAAAGATGAGTGTATTGAACTTCCTGGCCTGCTTGGGTGGACAGGTGTTGATGTTGGGCCAAGTTCGTTAAGTGAGGTCTGACCAGTGACTCTGGCATGGAGACCAGCGTCTCAGAGTTGTGGGCATTTACAGAAGTACCTTGTGTGAAATTTGTCATCCATGCTTGTGCCACGGACCTACCTCCCAAATCTACCCCAGATCCGCCCTCTTTTCTCTATCTCTGTGTTCACTCCTTACTCAAAGCTGCCCTCATGTCTCTCTGGATATCTGCAATGGCCTCCTAATCGTTCTTCATGCTTGTCTTACTTCACATTTCCTCCCCAAACACCAATTTTCCAGAGCAGCCAGAGAAATGTTTTAAAAACAGAAGCTAGATCAAGTCACTCCTTTATGCCACCCATCATGACCTACAAGCCTTAACAGGACCGGCTGCTCCGTATGTCTCCCACCATCATCTTGTACAGTCCTGCCCCTTGCTGTTTCCAAATACACTGGCCCATATTCCAGCACACAGAGGGCTTCCTAATTCAAGGTTGCACTTTTTTGGTTACCAGTACCTGGAACACTCTATGCCTCACTCTTCCTGTGACTGGCAATGCTCCAGACCTCTGCTCTCGTGTCAAATCCCCAGAGCCAGCCTCCCGGCCCTCAATTTTCATCATATCACAGCACCAGCAGAAATGATCTTTGTCATGTTTTAGTTGCTTGTTGCCTATCTCCTCCCACTCCATTAGAATAAGCCTCGTCTGTCTTATCACTGCTCCATTCCCGGCGTCTAGAATAGTACTTGGCACATGGAAGATTCTCAGTAAATATTTGTTGAATAAAGCAATGAGAAGAGAAGCTCTGGATCTGAAAGAATATCTGAAATATGTTCAGCTGTGTGGGGGAGAGTGCTGATTGTGCCAATGTTCATGAAGATGTGGTAATATTGAGTGGAATCTGAGAAGGAGCCCTCAGCACTTATGGCTGTAAGAAAGAAAATGTTTCTGTGCTTGTAAGTGATAGGAGTTGCCTCTGATGCAGAAACGTTGTATTGTCATGGGGTCTAGGTAAATTGAGTCTGTGTGGTCTGGCAGAGTGGAAAATCAAGGGCTTTGGTATCAGGCCCTCCTGCCTCTGCTACTTACTGGCTGTGTAACTTACTCTCTCTGAACCCCAATTTCCCTATCTGAAAAATGGGGATAATATTATAGACCATGCAGTGTTGCTGTGGAGATTAGAGACAGCCTGTGCCTGGCATAAGGAGCCCTGGTGGTGCAGTGCTTAAGCACTTGGCAGCTAACCAAAAGATCGCCAGTTCGAACCTACCAGCTGCCCTGTGGGAGAAAGATGTGGCAGTTTGCTTCCATAAAGATTATAGCCTTGGAAACCCTATGGGGCAGTTCTACTCTGCTTAAAGGGTCATTATGAGTCAGAATCGACTCAATGGCAACAGTTTTTTTTTGGTATGTATGTAATAAAACATTTGCCATTCCAATATTCTCCACATTACAATTCATTGGCATTTATTACATTCATCATGTTGCTCAGCCAGCATCATTATCTGTTTCCAAATTTTTCATCCCCCCTTTCCGCCTCCCTCCTGCCCACCCCTCATATCTACTAATAAACTTTGGTCTCTATATACTTGTCTATTCTAGATATTTCATATAAGTGAGATTATATAATAGTCTATTGTATGTATGTGTGTATCACATTTTGTTTATCCATTCATCTATTGATAGGCATTTAGGTTGTTTCCGCCTTTGACTTTTGTTAATAGTGCTGCAGTGAACGTTGGTGTACACATATCTGTTTGTGTTAGGAGAGATAGCATTTTGACAGATAACAAGCCGAAGGTATTGAGATAGTGTTCCAGTTCCAGTGGCTAGAGCAGTGAGGTAGATGCAGGAAGGCTGTGGGTGCTTTCCTGGAATGTAGGGTAGGAAGGGCCCATCTACATGGGTTGGTAGGTCCTGTGTGTGGAAGTCTAACTAGGGGGCTTATATACAGTAGAGCTTCCTACCAAGTTGTGAAGTGCTATCTTTTAGAGGCTGGGTCAAAGGTAGATGGATTTGGCAAAGGATGTAGAATGCATTGGAGGAAGGAGAGACAAGTGGACCACTAAGAAAGCTTTTGCACAAGTCTAGGCAAAAAGTAATAAGGGTAAAATAAGCAAATGCATAGAGTCAAAGATTATTAGTGGTTATCAGAGGCTGGGGGAAGGGAATAGCGGGAGTTATTGCTAAAGGGGTACTGAATTTCTGTTCCGGGTGATAGAAAACTTTTGGAATTGGTAATGGTCATAGTAGCACAACATGATGAAATGTATTTAATGTCACTGAGTTGTACACCTAAAAATGGTTAAAATGACAAACTTTGTTATATATTTTGCAAAAAAAAAAAAAAAAAAAGTAAGACCGGTTAAAATGCAAGGCAAGGTATAAACCAAAGAAATGAACAGACATTCTGCAGCAACTCACTGAGTGATGATGGCGAGGGAGAATTGTGGGCAAGCCGGCTCTGAGCTTTTCAGCCTAGATGCCTGGGGACAGTGGTAGCAAGAGGTAGAAGAGGAGAAGGAGGAGGAAGAAGGCAATGAGCTCCATCTTCAGTATATAGTGTTAGCGTACTTGGGTGTATCCAGTTGGAGACTTAATCAGGCAGTTGGTAATGTGGGGTTGGGGCTCAGGGTTAGAGATGAACTTATGGCTGAAGCTGTGGAGTATTTGAGTTCCCCTGTGGGGACGAATATGGAAGAGGAGGGTGAAAAAAAGAAGGGAAGAGGTCCAATGAGAGAGCCTGGGGCATTCTTATATTTGGAGGTGGCTCTTACTGACAGAGGAAGAGAAGAAGGACTCAAAAGAAGAAAGAGGCTAAGCAGGAGAGTGCAGTGTCTAGGGTGACAGGAGATGAGAGTTTCAGCAAGCTTGTGTTGGTGCATAGTTCTTAATGGTTGGTCAATTTTGAGAGTGTTGTAGGCTGTTAAAGGGTCTTAGAGTTGACAATTAGGAGGCCATTGAGCCTTCTAAGAAAGAAGTTGAATGAGGGCAGATGTTAGATGGCAGGATGTGGGTTGGAGGAGTGAAAGAGTAGAGGCAAGAGAAGTTTGATAGAGAAAGGACAGAGATGGGGCAATAGTTTGAGGAAGGACAAAGAAAAAAATAGAATTAGAAAGCATAAGCACATTTTAGGTCAAAAGGAAAGACACTTTGAGAGAGATAATGAAAGCAAACTTGGGATGAGAATTGATGAAGACATGTCTCCCTTCCTGAGGTAGAAGCTATGAATAAGCAGACCTTCCTATAAATGAGTCTGGGTGTACACGAAATAGTTATCATTTTAAATAGCTGAGCAAAAGCTGCTTGGATTAATAGGTTCAAACAGCTATCTGCTGCCCAACTATCTGCTGCATGTGAAGGGGATGACATTTGTCTTTGGTGCCTTCTGCCTTGTCACCCTGGTCTTCCCTCCTTGGCCTGGAACACGTTCAGGATTCATTGTCTGCTCAGGAACGAACACTTGGTTTATCTCCTTTCTGTTAACTAATGAACCTGATAAGCTAATTACTACTCCTGACAGAAGAAAACCAGTTGATGTAGAGTAGAACCCCCCATAGGGTTTCCAAGGAGTGGCTGGTAGATTCGAACTGTTAACCTCTTGGTTAGCAGCTGAGCTTTTAACCATTGCACCACCAAATGGTGGAAATTCAAGTCAGGGAGGAGGGGCATGGCAGGTAGAAGGAAGCTTTGGGAGATTTTGCTCTCATCTTCTACCTTTGTGTGTGGCCACCCAGTCCTCTAGCATCTTAGCACTGAAAAATATGGTGCCCTATCTTCCAAGTAAAATTAAATATCTTCTAAAAGAGACAAAACTTATGTGTCAGCTACGATTAAAATAGCTTCTTTTAGATTTTCTGGTTACAAAATTGAGGTACATTTAGCAACCCCAAACCTTTCTAAAAATTTACTGTGATGCCCTAAGTAAGAACTTTATCTGTCAAGTGGGTAATCCACCACCACTCTTATGGGTCAAACTTCCTTTCTTCTAGAGTCTCATTGAAGGTGTATGTGTGAGCCTTACAGAGCCCATGTTCGATCCTGTCACTCCTAGACTTAGTTGAATACCTATTTTGAGTTTGCATCCAACAGCTTGCCTTTTCGAGTGCTACTCTGTTTGATGGGAGTTGTACCTTAGACAGTAATCATGACATAGCTAGACTGAATTTAATGGCTATTTCTGGTTTTGCTTAATATAATTATTCTCTGTTGTGGGACATTTTTATTCCTGTAATTTATGGGAGTTATTTTATCTAAATGATACAGCCTTGCTTGCTGAAAGTGAAGATCAAAGACTACAGCCTTCAGTATGGATCATACCTCTACTTAAAGAAAACAAAAATCGTCACAACTGGATCAATAAGCAGCATCATGATAAATGGAGAAAATATTGGATCCACAATCACCACTCATGAAAGCAGCAATTAAACAATGTATTGGATTTGGCAAATCTGCTGCAAGAGACCTCATTAAAGTGTTTAAAAGCAAAGATTTCACTTTGAGGATTAGGGTGCATCTGACCCAAGCCATGTTATTTTCAGTTGCCTCATATGCATGAGAAAGCTGGATAATGAATAAGGAATACTGAAGAAGAATTGATGCCTTTGAATTATGATGTTGGTGAGGAATACTGAATGCACCATGACAGCCAAAAGAATGAACAAATCTGTCTTGGAAGAAGTATAGCCAGAATACTCCTTTGAAGGGAGGTTGGTGAGACTTCATTTCTTGTACTTTGGACAAAGATGTCACACTTGATAAAGTAGAGGGTGAGTGAAAAAGAGGAAGACCCTCAAGGAAATGGATTGACACAGTGGCACTCAAACATAGCAATGATTGTGAAGATGGTGCAGGACCAGGCAGTGTTTTGTTCTGTTGTACATGGGGTCACTATGAATGGGAACAGACTCGATGGCACCTAACAACAACAACAACATTTTATCTAATAGCAAGCCATTGCACTGTGGGTTTTGCTGCGTTTTGTTTTAAATGTAAATGCATAGAATTCTTAGAAAATCTGTAGTTGGGAGTTAAATATGTTCTTAGAGGAATAATTACAAGAGGCAGTATGGTATTATGGAAAGAGAGCTTGGCTGGGAACCACAAATCCTGGATCCTAGTCTCATCTCAAATTGTTGACTCCCACATGGCCATGGAAGTCACTTTCCATTCTCAGAAAGGGAAGGTAATATTCTTGCCCCACTTCCAAAATTATGAAGAACAAATGGAAATGAGGAATCTGAATATCTGTAAAAGTAAAATTACTGTCCAATACATGGAATAATTACAGTTATGTAGATCAAAGCCTACAGTCTTTAGTACAGATTACACCTCAACTTAAAGAAAACAAAAATCCTTGCAACTGGACCAATAAGCAACGTCATGATAAATGAAGAAAATATTGAAATTGTCAAGGATTTCATTTTACTTGGATCTGCAATCAACGCCCATGGAAGCAGCGGTCAAGAAATCAAATGATGTATTGTATTGGGCAAATCTGCTACAAAAGACCTCTTTAAGGTGTTTAAAAGCAAAGATGTGGACCTGACCCAAGCCATGGTGTTTTCAATCATCTCATATGCATGCTAAAGCTGGATAATGAATAAGGAAAACTGAAGAAGAATTGATGCCTTTGAATTATGATGTTGACGAAGAATATTGACTATACCATAGACTGCCAAAAGAACGAACAAGTCTGTCTTGGAAGAAGTACAGCCAGAATGCTCCTTAGAAGCAAGGATGGTAAGATTTCATCTCACATACTTTGGAGATGTTATCAGGAGGGACCATTCCCTGGGGAAGGACATCATGCTTGCTAAAGTAGAGGGTCACTGAAAAAGAGGAAGATCTTCAATGAGATGGATTGACACAGTAGCCAACAAGGGGCTCAAACATAGCAACGATTGTGGGGATGGCACAGGACTGGGGATTGTTTCATTCTGTTCTACACAGTGTCACCATGAGTCGGAACCAACTCCATGGCACATAAAAACAACAGGCAGTTTCTGAAGAGTGAAGGAAGTCATAGCTATAAGTATTTGCAGTGCATGTTTGTCAGACATCTCTGTATGTATCATACTTAGCTAAGTGCATTTGCAGTAAAGATCTGGGCAAAAGCTTTTATATTTTATTTTTTAATTGAAACAAGCAAACAAAAAAAATCAAACTGATTGCCGTTGAGTTGATTCTGACTTATAGCGACACTATAGGCCAGAGTAGAACTGCCCCATAGAGCTTACAAGGAGTGCCTGGTGGATTTGAACTGCTGACCTTTTTAAGTAGCAGATGTAGCTCTTAACCACTACGCCAAGAGAATTTTGCATGTGTTGCCATGTGGTTTCCATGTTGGAGTTCCACTGTGAGTCTCAGCATAACTGGGGGAGGTTTGAAGAGTGGCAGTCTGACCAGGTTGAAAAGAGTTGCAACAGGAAGCTGCCACTAGGGCGATGTGCCCCAGAGATAAGCCTCAGGCTTGTTTTGCTGTCTTCCGTTTGGCAAAATAAATCCTACATTCTACCTTCAATGAAACTGCTTTTCATCTCCTCTTCAGTGAGGAAGGTTTGATTTTTTTCAGACTTGACTTGGCAGAAAACCACTTCTGTTGAAATAACTACAGCAGCAATTTTTTTTTCTTTTTTAAAAAAGTTGCTTTATTGTGGTAAAAATCTACATAACAAAACATTTGCCGATTCAACATGTACCATTTAGTGACGATGATTACATTCATAGTATTGTTCGACCATTACCACTGTCCATTTCCAAATTATTCCACCACCATTGATGGAAACTCAGTGCCCCTTAAACAAAGACTCCCCCTTTTTCCTCCCTCCCCACCCCTGGTAATGACTAATAAACTTTGGGCTTCATACACTGGCCCGTTGTAGATATTTCATGTAAGTGGGATCATAGAATATTTGTCCTTTTGTGACTGACTTGTTTTATTTAGTATAAAGTGTCCAAGGTTCGTCCATGTTGTAACATGTGTCAGGACTTCATTTCTCTTTATGGCTGAGTATTTTTCCATATGGTGTATATATTCCATATATATACCACATTTTGTTTATCTGTTCATCCGTTGATGGATATTTCAGTCGTTTCCACCTTTTGGCTATCGTGAACAGTGCTGCAGTGAACGTTGGTACACTGTATACTGGTAAACAGGTTTCTGTTTGTATTCCTGTATTACTTCTTCTAAGTCCAGGCAGAAACCATTCTTTTTGGGGAAATTCCAGAACCCCTGTGCTACCAATTATTATTGCACGTTAGAGCCAGAAAGACCCAATCTTTTACTTTACAGAGGAAGAGGCCCAGAAAATACATAGGTAAGTTATTCTAGGACACAAAGTATGTGAGGAACGAGTTCCTGGACTAGCACCTCTTTCTCTGACTCTACTACTCCCTGTGGCATGGTAGTTCGTGGTACTGAATAGCTAAAGGGGGTGGGTGGGGAGAGTTCACTGCATTTTGATGTGAAATGAAAATCACACACAATAAGGACCTTATTTTTGAAACACAGATTCTGTTCTCTTCAGCAGAAGTAAAACTTCTGTCTTCATTATACCCGTTAGGCAAGCAATAATTCTAAATTTCTTCATTATCGCTCGGGTAGTTTGCCTTCCGAGAAGGTTTTTCATAGCTGTCTGCAATCTTGACAGTGCCTGTGAGTCCACACAGCAGGAGTTTTGGCAGAAAGGAAAGAATTCTAGCCTGGCTTCCTGCAGGAAGAAGGCTTACAAGAGTTGTTCTTGTGTACTTCCTTTGTTCATTCTTGAAATGTGAAGTGCTTGGCATTGCCTTGGCAACTCCATTAGAAGCCAGGCACTGCTTTGTGGACATCTGTTTCATTGCAGACTCTCCTGGGAGCAGCCTTGGCTTTGGCCAGAACTGGCACCAGCCGCCTTCCTTGGGGCACAGAGCCATGTTGGGCTGGGGGATGGGCTCAGTATTTGCATCCCCAAACCCAGAGTCATCCCAACTTGGATGGTAGATAGGGGCAGGCATGGAATGGAACGTGGAGCTAGTGTGGAGGGCTCAGCTGACAGAGAAGTCAGGTCTCCTTGTGAGGCTACATTTGGGGATTAGTAGACCAGAAGTGGCTGTAACGGTGATGGGGAACAAGCTGATGGTCACTGCCGGCTGTGGAATGCTTTACCCCAGCATGCACTGTAGGATTTTGCAGCCAGATAAATGGGAGGTGGATAATGGGGTAAAGAAGGGTAAAGGGATATGGAAAGAGACAGGGCAACTGCATGACTGTGAAATTCTTGGAGTTGGGGGCCGAATTGGGGGCCAGCAACGTATAACATGTCTGACACACTGTAGAGACACAACGAATATGAGTTCCCGCCCCCACTTCCCACATCCCAACATCACCTGTCTGTCTTTTTCATTGTCCAACTTTTGCATGCATATGAGGTAATTGAAGAGACCATGGCTTGGTCAGTCACACCTTCCCTAAACAGGCTTTATGACTAAACATTGAAATTTTGTTTAATTTTAACGGACACAGAGGGAGGTCTTGGAACAGAGAGAATTTTTCGGGAACCCTTGGAGACTAAGTGGCCTCCACGCTCCGGGAAGCTGAGCTCAAGTGCAGACCTAGGGCCCGAGGGAGCCCGAGGTGTGATTTGGCACTTAGGTATGAGGGCAGCAAATGCCAAGTCCCTGACCTGGTGCATGATTGGCAGTAGTCACTTATTAGTATCCCTTCCTTTAAGGGGTCATTGCTCTGTAAGTTTGTAATACAAGTGCCAGGTGTTATAACAGAATAATAGCACTGTTTGTGTCTTGAGTATCTTCTGTAAGGACAGACACTGTAATAGGTCCTTTATCTGCCTGATCATATCTTATCTTTACAGGAAGTCTATGTGGTAAATATTATTGTTTCTGTTTTACAGATGAGGAAAGTATGCCTCAGAGAGCTGGGCATTATACCAGGTTTATTTGAATTTATTTTTTACCTACCAGGTACTTTATAGACTGCATTCTTCGGAGTGCAACAGGTAATTGGTAACATTCTACCTATTGATTGCTGGAGCGAGAAGGACAGAAATCCTAACACAAATCCCCTTACACTTCTTGATCAGTTGTTCTTTTTCTTAAAGCATGTACAGAGATATATAGTCTACATAAGATGCTTCTCTCATTCTGGGCCACTTCGTAAATGTTAAGATAATAACACAACAGTGTATTACAGTGCTGGGTACATCTCTGTACCTGTAATGTATGTTGAAATAAAAATTTTTTGACATTCTATCCAGTGGTTTCAAAATTTTTTATTGTGGCTTTGTGTGTGTGTGTATATATATATACACACACACACACATAGATATTTCCATTCTTTTCAAATATATCTACTCACTTATTGACTATCTCATTATCTGACATTTCATATTTATGATGATACTACAAAATCTACTATGTCTTTTGCACATTAGCTTTTTTTTTTTTTTATGTACACTTGGCAGTAATGAATATCAAGGTTCAAGGTGAGAATAATGCTGGCTATCATCGGTAGGGTTATGTGTTAACTTGGCTGGGTCATTATTCTTAGTGGTTTGGCAGTTATGTAATGATGTAATTTAGCAGTTGTGTAATGATGTAGCCATCCTCCATTTTCTCACAACACTAGTTTTTGCATAATGACTTGGTCTTTGGAACCTAACCATGTCCAAAAAACCAAACCAAACCCACTGGTGTCGGGTTGATTCCAATTCATAGAGACCCCATAGGGTTTCTGAGGCTATCAATCTTTATGGAAACAGACTGCCACATCTTTCTCCTGTGGAGCTCCTGGTGGTTTCAAACTGCCAGCCTTTTGGTTAGCAGTCAATCGCTTTACCCACTACACCACCAGGGCTTCTAAACATGTCCAGAACACTTGATTGTGCTCATGCAGAACTTGTACATAGATCAAGAAGCAGTCGTTCCAACAGAAAAAGGTTATACTATGAGTTTTAAAGTCGGAAAAGGTGTGTGGTTGTATTCTTTTGCCATACTTATTTAATCTATATGCTGAGCAAATAATCCAAGAAGCTAGACTATATGAAGAATTTAGGCATTGGGATTAGAGGAAGACTCATTAACAACCTGTAATATGCAGATGACACAACCTTGCTTGCTGAAAGTGAAGACAACTTGAAGCACTTAATGAAGATGAAAGACCACAGCCTTCAGTATGGATTACACTTGAACATAAAGAAAATGAAATTCTTACAACTGGATCAATAAGCAACATCATGATAAATGGCAAAGAAATTGAAGTTGTCAAGGATTTAATTCTTCTTGGCTCAGCCATCAATGCCCATGGAAGCAGCAGTTGAGAAATCAAATGATGTATTGCACTGGGCAAAAGACCTCTGTAAAATGCTAAAAAGCAAAGATGCTCTTTGATAACTAAGGTGCGCCCGAGCCAAGCAATGGTATTTTCAGTCACCTCATATGCAGGTGAAAGCTGGACAATGAAAAAGGAAGACTGGAGGAATTGATGCACTTGAATTGTGATGTTGGTGAAGAATATTTGACTATACCATGAACTGTTAGAAGAATGAACAAATCCCTTGAAGGAAGTCAGTCAGAATGTTCCTTAGAAGAAAGGATGGGGAGACTTCATCTCCTGTACTTTGGACATGTTATCAGGAGGAACCAATCCCTAGAGAAGGACATCATGCTTGGCTAAATAGAGGGTCAGTGAAAGAGAGGAAGACCCTCAAGGAGATGGATTGACATAGCGACTGCAACAATGGGCGCAAATATAGCAATGACTATGGGGATGGCACAGGGCCGAATAACATTTTCTGTTATATATAGGGCCTGTGTGAGTCAGAGCCAACTAGACAGCACCTAACAACAACAACTATATATATATGTAGGAAACCCTGGTGGCGTAGTGGTTAAGAGCTACAGCTGCTAATGAAAAGGTCGGCAGTTTGAATGCACCAGGCATTCCTTGGAAACTCTATGGGGCAGTTCTACTCTGCCCTATAAGGTTGCAATGAGTTGAAATCAACTTGACGGCAGTGGGTTTTATATATATATATATATATATATATATATATATATATATATATATATATATATATATAAAAACAAGAAGTTTACCGTTTTAACCATTTTTACATGTACAATTCAATGACATTAATTATTTTCACCATGTTGTGCTACCATCACCACTATCTCTAAAGATTTTGCATCACCCCAGACAGAAACTCAGCACTCCTTCAGCTATAACTCCCATTCTGTCCTCCCTCGAGCCCCTGGTAATTACTAATAAACCTTGGTCTCTATGCATGTACTTGTTTTAGATATTTTGTGTAAGTGGGGTCATACAATATTTGTCATTTTGTGTCTGATTTATATCACTCAGGATAATGTTTTCATAGCTCGTCTATATTGTAGCATATATCAGAATTTCATTTCTATTTATGGCTGAGTAATATTCCATTGTATATATATACCACATTTTGTTCATCCATTCATCTCTTGATGGACACTTTTGACTCTTGTGAATAATGCTGCAATGAACATTGATGTACAGGTATCTGTTAGAGTCTATGCTTGTGGAAATACATTTTAGTATATGTGCATGCCAATTTAAAAATACTTCTCCCAAAATGCAAATCAAAACTACACTGAGATAACACTTCACATGGCTATAATCAAAGAGATAGACAATAAAAAGTATTGACTAAGATGTGAGGAAATTGGAACCCTTATACATTGCTGGTGGGAATGTAAAATCGTACAGCCACTTCAGAAATCAATTTCCTCAAAAAGTTAAATACAGCTTTACAATCCACACCCATTATGACCCAGCAATTCCTCTCCTAAATTTATACCCAAGAGAAATGAAAACATATATTCATGCAAAAACTTGTACATGAATGTTCATAGTAGCCAAAAAGTAGAAACAACCCAACGTCCATCAGCTGATGAATGGATGAACAAAATGTAGTGTATCTATGCAGTGGAGTGTTAGGGATGAGGCACTGAAACATGCGTAACATGGATGAATCTTGGAAACATGCATCATGAAAGAAGCCAGACACAAAACAGTACATATTACATGGTTCCATTTATATGATGTGTCTAGAATAGGCACATCTGTAGAGAAGGAAAGTAGATTAGTGTTTGCCGGGGGGGAAAGGGTCATGTGGGATGATTGCTAATGGGTACTGGGTTTCTTCTTAGGGTGATGAAAATAGTCTGGGTTAGATACCAAAAAAACCAAACCTGTTGTCGCTGAGTTGATTCTGACTCATAATGATTCCATAGGACAGAGTAGAACCACCCCATAGAGTTTCCAAGGAGCACCTGGCTGATTCAAACTGCTAACCTTTTGGTAAGCAGCCAGACAACCACTGCACCACCAGGACCCTTCTGGGTTAGATAGTGCTGATGATTGCATACCCTCGTGAATATACTGAAAACCACTGAATTGTACCTATCATGGATTGAATTATGTATATGTGTCAACTTAGTTAGGCCATGATTCCCAGTATTGTGTGGTTGGCCACCATTTTGTGATAGTAATTTTATGTTGAGAGGATTAGGTGGGATTGTAACACCACCCTTACTCAGGTCACCTTCCTGATCCAAGGTAAAGGGAATTTCCCTGGGGTGTGGCCTGCACCACCTTTTATCTCTCAAGAGATAAAAGGAAAGGGAAGCAAGCAGAAAGCTGAGGACCTCATACCACCAAGAAAGCAGCACCAGGTGCAGAGCATGCCCTTTGGCCCCCGGGGTCCCTGCGCCTGACAGGCTTCTTGACCTTGGGGAGATTGAGGATGAGGACCTTCTTCCAGAGGTGACAGAGGCAGAAAGCCTTCCCCTGGAGCTGACGCCTTAAATTAGGACTTTAGCCTACTTTACCATGAGGAAATAAATTTATCTTTGTTAAAGCCATCCACTTGTGGTACTTTGGTTATGGCAGCACTAGATGACTAAGACAGTACCCTTTAAACAGATTAGACAATCCTAATAAACATAACCAAAAATAATAATAAACATAGGGTGATTCTCCCAGCAGGCTATTTGTGTTGGTAAAAAATGAGTATCAACATTAGCCCAAGGATGTCCTGCTTTTTGGTTAATGTTTTGGAAACATTCTTTCGGGTTGTTATCAAAGCCCTTCACAGTCTATGAGTGTATCTTATTTAATTTCTTGTGCAAACTAATATAATGATTTACTGATGTCTTAACCTTGGATGTCTTCAGAGCCCTTCATGTCAAAATAGATCCACACAGCTCCCTGGAAGGAAGCACATCTGGCTTCCTTTCTCTCTCAGATAAGGAGAAAAAGATTTAGACATTGAACACTTAGCTCCCACACTGAAACAAGGGTATGATGCCAGCCCCTCTCCTGCCTTCTTCTGTCTTGTTCTGAAGGTTAGAGCCAAGTTTAATGTTTTAGGGAGGCAGATTTCCACTCAATATTAGGACATAACTTTCTTACAATTGTAATTACTTGAGTTGCCAGTGGCCTTACTGTCCCCTCTCAGGGCTCATGGAGATGGTAGTTCTGCACTGAGAGGAGGCTGAATTGGCTGATCTAAAGTTCATGCAAACTTTAAGAAGCTGCGATTTCCACTCTATCTGTTATACTAAAGAGCCCTCGTGGTGCAACGGTTAAGCACTCACTTGGCTGCTAACTGAAAGGTTGGCAGTTTGAATCTGCCCCATGGCTCTGCGAGAGAAAGACCTGGCGATCTGCTCCCCCAAAGATTACAGCCAAGAAAACCCTATGGGGCAACATCTGTAGTACAACATCCGTAATACTACAGTTCTTATAGTAAGGACTCTTTAATTTAACTAAGTAATTGTATATTTGGGATAATTTAGAACTGACTGGGAGGAAAGCAAGAGAAAAAGAACCAGAGGCTCAAGTTTGTTATTTCCTTGATATTCAGATAGAGCAAGTGATTTTAGAAATGTGTAATTTTTAAAAAATTTTTTATTGTGCTTTAAGTGAAAGTTTACAAATCAAGTCAGTCTCATAAAAATTTATACACACCTTGCTATATACTCCTAATTGCTCTCTCCCTAATGAGACAGTACACTCATTCCTACCGCTCTCTCTTTTCTAGACCATTCAGCCAGCTTCTGCCCCCCTCTGCCCTCCCATCTCCCCTCCAGACAGGAGATGCCAACATAGTCTCTTGTGTCTACTCGATCTAAGAAGCTCAGTCTCCACCAGTATCATTTTCTGTCCCATTGTCCAGTCCAATCTCTGTCTAAAGAGTTGGCTTTGGGAAAGGTTCCTGTCTTGGGCTAACAGAAGGTCAGGGGACCATGACCACCGGTGTCCTTCTAGTCTCAGTCAGACCATTAAGTCTGGTCTTTTTATGAAAATTTGGGGTCTGCATCCCACTGCTCTCCTGCAGAGCAAGTGATTTTAAAGCCAGAACTTTAGGAGAACTTAATAGGGAGCCAGGAGGTCTGGGTTCTAGGCACCTATCTGCTAGGTAATTGGTTGGGTGACCCTCTGTAAATCATCGACCTTTTCTCAACCTCACTTTGTTTATTTGTGAAACAAGCTATTGAATCGAGATAACCTGGAAGCACCATTTAGGATCTGCAAAATTCTAGAATTTTTCTAAGTAACTTGAATTTTTCATAGCAAGCCTTCTGTCTTTTCCTCTGATCAGTCCTTGCCTATTTTTAATTCCTTCTGTTAAAAGGCATGCTTGCCATGTCCATGCCCACTGTTTTTCTTGCTAGTCCTTTCCTCGCTCCCAGATTGTGAGCCCTTCTTTCCTCAATGGCCTCATGTCAGACCCATCATCATAATTAATACTTTCCTGATGGCTACAGGCTTCAGTGAGGAGGGGCCTCTCTTTTTTCTTACCTCCTAAGTCAGTTTGCTTCAGTCTTTTCATATCGATCTTAGAGTATGTTGTTTTATATGTCTCCTGCTTTTCCAATAAATTATAAGCTTCTTGGGGAAACAGCTTGGAAACCCTGGTGGTGTAGTGGTTAGAGCCTGGCTGCTAACCAAAAGGTTGGCAGTTCAAATCCACCAGGTGATCCTTAGAAACCCTACTGGGCAGTTCTACTCTGTCCTACAGGGTCGCTATGAGTTGGAACTGACTTGACAGCAGTGGGTGGGGAAACAGCACTTGGAAGAACATTTGGAATTAGAGCCTTAAAGTTATTTTCCTGAAATAATTGAGCTTATAGTGTAGCTGTGCCTTAGTTTTCCAGCTTATAAAATGGTGTGATGGTTAATGTTATGTGTCAACTTGGTTAGGCCATGATTCTCAGTGGTTTGGTAGATATGTAATCATCCTTCGTTTTGTGAACTGATTTGAGCAGACAATCAGTTGAAAGGGGAGTTTCCTTGGGGGTGTGGCCTGCATCCAACATATATAGATGTTCTGGCAAAGCTCGTCCTCTCTGGATCCTGCATCCTACTCGTCATCCTCTGATTCTTGGGATGTGAGCCAGTAGCCTGTCGTCTGACCTGCAGATTTTGGGATTCACCAGCTGTCACAACCCTGTGAGCAAGCAGCCTGTCATCTGACCTGCCGATTTTGGGTTTGTCAGCCCCTACAACCACATGAATAAGGAGAAGCCTCCAACCTGATATCTGACTTATGGATTTGGGACTTGCCAGCCTCCACAACTGCGTGAGCCATTTTCTTGAAATAAATCTCCCTCTCTCTGGCTTTGCACCTCTAGAGAGCTCAGCCTAAGATAAATGTTACAGTAATTCCTACCTTTAGATGAAGTGGAGTCCTTGAGTGGTGCAAATGGTTAAAATACTTGGCTGCTAACTGAAAAGTTGGAGATTCAAGTCCACCTAGAGGCACCTCAGAAGAAAGGTCTGTCCATCTACTTCTGAAAAATCAACCCCTGAAAACCTATGAAGAGGAGAAAGAAGAGCATCTTCAACAAGTGATGCTCAAAAAGTTATATTTCCATATGCAGAAGGATGAAACAGAATCCATGCCTCATTCCATACACAAAAACAAATTCAAAATGGAGTAAGGAGTAAATGTGCAGACTAAAACTATAAAATTCTTAGAAGAAAAACCAGGGCAACACTGTCAGGCCTAGCTTTTGACAACGAGTTATCTAATATAATACAAAAGCACAAAAAGCAAAAGACAAAATAAATGCAACCTCAAAAAAAAATTAAAAATTTTTGTTCATTAAAAGACTGTCAAAATGAAAAAACAAGCTACTGACTGGAAGAATATCTTTGGAAACCATGTATCTGACAAGAATCTGTTAAGCAAATATATATAAAACTTTAACAACTTGACAACAAAAAGATAAATAATCCACCCATAAAGTGGGCAAAGGACTTGAATAGAGATTTCACCAAAGAGGACATTCAGGTGGCCACCAAGTACATGAAAAGGTGCTCAGGTCATTAGCCATCAGAGAGATGCAAATCAAAACCGTAATGAGATACCATTACACTCCCACTAGGATGACTAACGTAAAAACCCAAACCAAAAAAAAAAAAAAAAAACCCTGAAATTAACAATGTTGGCAAGGATGTAGGGAAATTGGAACTCTTAACCACTGCTGAAGGGAGTGCAAAATGGTACAGCCGTTGTGGAAAACAATGTGGTTGGTGCTCAAAAAAACTTAAAGTAGAACTACCATATGATCCAGCAGTTCTACTCCTAGATATATACCTAAAAGACTTGAAAGCAAAGACTCAAACAGATTTGTACACCGGCATTTACTGCAGCACTACTCACAATAGCCAAAAAGTGGAAACAACCTAAATGCCCATCAGTAGATGAATGGATGAACAAAATGTACATACATACAACGGAATACTGCTCAGCTAGTAGGAGAAACGGTCTTGATACATTCTACAGTATGGATGGAGCTTGAAGACACACTGAGTGAAATACCCTTTGCTGTGGAGTTAATTCTGACTGTAGTGACCCTATAGGACACAGTAGAACCGCCCCATAGGGTTTCCAAGGAGTGGCTGGTAGATTCAAACTGCTGACCTTTTGGTTAGTAGCTGAGCTCTTAACCACTGCACCACCAGGGCTCCTGAGTGAAATAAGCCAATCACAAAAGGACAAATGCTGTATGACCTCACTTATATAAAAAGACAAGAAGAGGCAAATGTATAGATGATAAAGTTAAATAGTGGTTCCCAGTTATGCAACCTGGTATGCCCTGAAGTCTGCTTAAAACCAAACAACGGTTTAGCTTAACTAGTAAAAAATTTTTGTCTTAAGCATTAAGCCCTTTTAAGAACTATGTATATGGGATCAAATTGACAAGAAGAGGCAAATTTATAGACAATAAAGTTAAATAGTGGTTACCAGGGGCAAGAAGGAGGAGGAAAGGGGGCGATAACAGTGATGGAAATATCACATTGATTATGGGTACGGTTGAACAGTCAGTTATCGTAATTGCCGTCAATCAGCTGTACACCTGTAAAAAGTTGAATTGGCAAAAATTATGTGATAGATGTTGTCTTAGTTACCTAGTGCTGCTATAACAGAAATACCACAAGTGAGTGGCTTTAACAAACAGAAATTTATTCTCTCATAGTCTAGAGGCCAGAAGTCTGAATTCAGGACCCTAGCTCCAGGGGAAGCCTTTCTCAATCTGTTGGCTCCGGGGGAAGGTCCTTGTCATCAATCTTCCCCTGGTCTAGGAGCTTCTCAGCGCAGTGACCCAGGTCCGAACTATGCATTCCACTTCTGGCTCTTGTTACTTGGTGGTAATGAGGTCCCTGTCCTCCCTGCTTGCTACTTTCTTTTATATCTCAAAAGAGATTGACTCAGATACAGTTGTAAATTGTGTCCTGCCTCATTAACATAACTGCCTGTAATCTTGCCTCGTTAACATCATAGAGGTTAGCATCTACAACACATAGGGTATTATATCAGATTACAAAATGGAGGACAACCTCACAATACTGGGAATAATGGCCTAGCCAAGTTGACACATATTTTTGGGGGACACAATTCAATCCATGACAGGTTTATAACAATGACCAAAAAAAAAGTGCTGAGGCTTCAGGCACAGAAGGAGAATGTGCAATGTGTGGCTGATTGCCTCCATGAACAACTGATTCCTTTGCTATGAGACTAGAACTGTATGATGCTCGGCTACCATTACTGAACATTTTGATCAAAGATTTCATAGGAGAATCCTGATCAAAAGGGGGAAATGTACAACACAATTTCAAATTCTCATGGGCTACAGACTTCCTGAAGCCATGAAGGTTGGATGAACCCTGAGACTATTGCTCTGAGATAGTCTTTAAACCTTAAGCCAAAAATATGCCCTGAAGTCTACTTAAAACCAAACAACAGTTTAGCTTAACTAGTAAAAAGTTAAGCTAAAAGTACCTACCTTGAGCATTAAGCTCTTTTAAGAGCTATCTGTAATGGGATCAAACTGACAACAACAACATGAAAGATTAGATAGGAACCTTAGGGGGCAGTGAGCTTATGTTAATGAGGGAGGAACGACTCAGAAAAGGAGGGTGAGAATGGTTACACAACTCAAAGAATGTAATCAGTCAGCGTCTCTAAGTGGTACATGTGGAAACTGTTGAATTGGTGTATGTTTTGCTGCATATATTCTCAAAAGCAACAACAAAATAAAATTAAAAAGAAAGCCTATGAGGACAGTTCTACTCTGACACACATGGGATTGTGATAAGTCAGAACCGACTCAAGGGCAACTGTTTCTTGTTTGTTTTATTTTGCCTTTTAAAAAAGTATAGAAAGTTCTGAATCATTGTGGTTGGTGAAGGTGTTGGTGGACAGTGGTGAGAGGGTGGTCGTCATCTTCTGAAAGAACTCAAACTCGCCATCCATCTCCTGTACTTTCAGGAAGAATTCACATAAACACCTGGAACAGAGATGATCCAGGAAAAAAATCAATGATTGTTCTCAGTTGTTTTTTGTAAATACTCCTCAGTGTCTGAAGATAATTCAACAGAGTAAGTTTGAAGCTCTCTGGAAATTTATGTCTTTCTTGGTAAAATAGAAGAAAAGCTATACTCAAATGATTGGCAGTCTTTCGTCTCAACTCTTGGTTGGTCTTAGAGAGTGGTATTAGATTACTTCTTGCCTATCTCTTCTAAGCGTAATTAATTTCTGTTTCTTTAACATCTTTCATGGTGCCAATCTTTTAAACCCTTAAGTGAGTCTTTTGCTTTCCTGTCTCCTAGAGTAATATCCCTGCCAGGCTGGGGAGCAGTAGTTGGGTAACAGGTCAAATGTATTAATAGGCAGGCCATATGGTTCAGACACTTGGCTCTCAAGTTGATAGGAATACCGGTGGTTTGATTTTTTTTTTTTTTTAACTGTAAAATGTAAGAACCATCTGCTGTTGTTTTTTGTATGTGTTCCTGGTAAGTTATTAATTTTACACTGCTCCTATGTAATTAGTGCAGTTGTCCATGGAGGCTTCATGACAAAGTTGGGTAGACTTCATTTTTAGTAGTTGTGTGTGTGGAGTGTGTGAATCCCCTACAGATTCCCCCCACAAATTGCAACAGAATTGCCTACATGCAGTTAAGGGGTTTAGGTGACTTCTCTCTTACAGTACTCCATTTGGTTGGATGAGGATAGGTCGCATAATAACTGCTAAAGAGCAGACCAAATAGAATAATGTGATAGAGTGATGCCATGGGTGGGGGTAGGGCTGCTTTAGTTAGGATCACAGAAGCCCTCAAAAGAGGAGAAATTTGAGTTGTGGTCTGAAGGATAATAAGGAAGCATCCAAATAATGATCTGAGGTGAGAGATTTCTGAATGGAAGGGGGTGTTAAGAGCAAAGATCTGAGCAGGGGAATGAACATGGCATGTTCACAGTACTGAAGGAAGTCCAGTGGGCTACACTGTAGTTAGAAGGAGAAGAATGCAGAGAGGTGAGGTCAGAGAGGGTCTAGTCTAATAGGAGCCACTGGAAGGCTTTAAACAAAGGGATGATAGCATCTGATTTACAGTTTTGAAAGCTAACTCTGCTGCTAAGTGGAATTGGATTGTTAGGAGCAAGAATGGAGGCTATAGCTGTTGTCCAGGTGAGAGATGGGGTGGTGTGGGCTAAGGTTATATGACATTGATGATGTGAAGTGATTGAATTTGGGATATATTTTGGATATGGAATCTGCAGGACAGACTGAATCACTCATAGGATTTTGGTTTGAGTCACTGGGTAATTGATGGTGCCATTCTTACTCAGATATGGAAGGCTTGCTGGGATGTGGGTCTTGCAGTGGAAATCAATAGTTCTGTTTTGGTCAGTGAAGTTTGAGATGGCTAATAGACAGCCAAATGGAATGTTTAGTAAATGACTGGGTATATGAATCTAAAATTTAGATGAAAGATGAAGATTGAAATGTTCATTTAAGTTACACGAAGGTCAAGACTGTAGACAGAGAGGAGGCTGAGTTCTGGATCCTGGAAATACTGTCATTTGGAAGCTTGTAAGAGGCATCAGCAAAGGAGACTGATGAGGAGTAGCCAGAGAGGTTGTTGGAAAGAACCAAGTGTTGAATAGACACTGATCTGAAAGGAAGGTGTTTCAAGGAGTCAATGTGGCTTCATCATTTAGTTCCAAGTGTTCGAATTTTATTAAATGCAATTTCCACAGTGTATTCGTAACCACAAACTCAGTGACAACTAGTGCAAGCTAGGTCAGGCTCTTGCCCACAGAATCCCTGAGCCTTAGTGGGATCAGAAACAGGGAGAAAATCTCTTCTTGGTGTTCATGAGGTACAAGCCATTGCTCAAGTCTCCATCCGGATTTGTGAGATTTTCATACCATTACCAAAGAAGCAAAGAGTAATTTAGTATCTTCTTTTAATGGCAGTGACACATACAGCTGGCATGTCCATATCACCAGTCAATTCTTTGAAAATATTAAGTAACAAAATGCTAATTAATCTCTTCCACAACTTTAAGACTCACCTCAGATAAAAGCTTATGTCCAGCCCAGTCTATGAAAGGAAACATAAAATGTTTACAACTGTAAGGACTTCATCTATTACTGTTTAGTCCTGACAATATAGATTTCATAACAATTGATTTTCTAAATTTTATCTTTTTTTCAATACCAATTCAGTCATAATGACTTGAAGACACCTTCTGTTTGGCTGTTAATTCCAGGCTATGGAAAATTTTTTTATTGTCTCTTTCACTTGACAGATGATATTATTTAAATGAGGAGTAGAGATTTCTCCCCCCTCTCTTTTTAAGGAGCCCTGGTGGCACAGTGGTGAAGAGCTCGGCTGCTAACCAAAAGGTTGGCAGTTTGAATCTACCAGCCACTCTTTTGGAAACCCTGTGAAACAGTTCTGCTCTATCCTATAGGGTCACTGTGAGTCGGAACCCACTAAATGGCAAAGGGTTTTTTGGTCTCTCTTTTAAAGTGAAAGTATAATGCACTCTAATAAGTATTTTAAATTGATGGGCAAAATTGGGGAGTCCTACTTTTTGAACCCAAAACCAAACCCATTGTCATCGAGTCAATTCTGACTCATAGCAACTCTACAGGACAGAGTAGACCTGCCCTCTAAGGTTTCTAAGGAGTGCCTGGTGGATTCGAACTGCCAGCCTTTTGGTTAGCAGCCATAGCGCTTAACCACTGTGCCACCAGGGTTTCCTTTTGAAACATACACCACAATATAGTAGACTATATCCTCCCCCCCCATTAAGTATATTTTCTGTAGACAACACCATTGTACTGTTAATAGATGGTTTATTTTGGTGATTCTCATCAAGTTTGGAGAAATAGTGGATTTGCTCTAAATTAATTAAAGCTGCATCTTCTCAGAAGGATCAGTGGATGACAGATACTTAGGGAAATTCTGTGTTTACTCTTATTATCCTATTGTCATTTAGTTGAATTTTACAAATAGATAAAGCTAATAAGAATGTAGTAGGATAGTTGGCAGTAAATCATGGTGAGAAACATTCTCTTGGTTGGTTATTCAACCAAATACTTGATTCATTAAATGGATGGCACTTGATGGAAAGAAAACATCGGAATGATCTGTATGCATCCTTTTCCTAATTTTAACAGAATGACTGTGGTTCTGCTGCTTTACGTAAAAACAAAAGACAAAACAAAAATCTCATTCTCCATTTTTCTGAGACTGAATTGGAAATAGCTCACCTACCTTTTTGGCTCAATCCCATTTTCAAAGAAGAAAGCTCAAGCATAACCCCCAAAGCACGCGACTTCCCTGCCGTCCGCTTCTGTGGTTAAGGCAGTTTGACAGCTGTGTGCTTATTTTTGTGTGAAGGTTATAGGATGTAATAAGACTTGTCCTTGGATCCCTTGAGCAGTTATCTTTTCAAGGAGTTAGATTGTCCTTGGGCAGTTCCTGGTGGCCAGAGCTACTCATGGGAGGAACTGGGCAGGAGTAAAGGAGGCTCTGGGCTCTCCCTGCCCTCCCTTCTCTTCCCCTGGCCTCCCCTCTGCTACTTGGCTAAGATGAAGATGAAGGGCAGTCTGGGTGGATGGCACTATGAGAAAGGGCAGGGTGGGGTGGGGCTGCTCCTCTTGGTGGGGCAAGAGATGCTGTTAGGGCAGGTTCTTGGAGGAGAGAGGCTGTGTCTGCCTTATCCACCACCTGCCCCTGGTGCTCAGCGCCATGCTGAGCATGTAAATATTCAGTAGTCCTTGTTGAACATTGATTTATTGGGGCTCAGGGCTCATAGGGTACCATGGCACAGCTTCTTCCCTTTATCTGTACCAGTTGCCTCCTTGAATTGAGCCAAATCCCAAGACCCCACACCTGGGGAAATCACCCTGATGTACTGCATGGAAGCACCCTCTTTATTTCAGAACCAGTGAGGGCACCACTTTAACATGTGAAAGAAAACACTAGAATTCTTTGGGGCAAAATTGTCTCCTCCACAGAGCAGTGTTGTTGTTAGCTGCCATCGAGTCAGCCCTTAACTCATGGTGGTGACCCCCCCTCGCATACACCATAGAATGAAACGCCACCCGGTTCCTGCCCCATTCCGTTATTGGTTGAGGATTAGACCATTGTTTTATTCCATACGTCTTTCATTGATTTTTGGAAGTAGATTGCCAGGCCTGTTTTCCTAGTTTGTCTTATTCTGGAAATTCTGCCGAAACCTGTTTAGCACAATAGCAACATGTAAGCTAGTCACTGTAGATGAGGTGCGTTGGGCAGGAATCGAACCTGGATCTCCTGCACGGAAGATGAGAATTCTACCACTGAACTGCCACAGTACCCTCCCCCTCCATGAAGCAATAATATCTAATAAGTGCGGTTTCTTAAAATTGATCGTGTCACCTTTCCACTGAATAAAATTCAAGCACTTGCCTTGGCTGTATCAGTGCCCTGCATGAACTGGCTTCTGATTTCCTTTCCAACCTCAACTGGCACTATACTCCAGTGCCTTGGATACCCCAGGCCTTTTCTTGTCTGCATGGCCCTCTGCCTGAAATACTCTCTCTTACCGCTCTTCCTGCCTCTGTCCTTTAAAGATCAGCTTAACTGCTCCTTCTTCAGCGAGGTCTCCCTTGACCTCTGTCCCACTCAATCATATGCTTCATGAGAGGCAGGTTAGTGCCTGGCTCACTGAAAGCTCTCAGTAATTATTTGTCCAAATGATCGAATAAAGCCTCAGCCTACCTTTCATCAGAAAAAACCTTCTAATTAAAAAACTGTTTTTTTTTTCTTGGCTCTTGGATTCTCAGCGTACATTGGGACACACTAGGTATGCATGATTCATGCTGTAAAAATTCCCTAGTCTTCTTGAGGAATTGCCCTAAAGGATAGGGTCGGTGATTTAGTGCCTATGGTCTAAATGCTAATAGCCGTGTTTTTTATTCCTAACCTTCTAATGTGTTTTCTTAGCCTTTTTCTTTCTTTTGTGCTTCTTTGTTAGCAAGGGAAGCCATACGTCTTCGACAGAGTGCTACCTCCCAACACGACCCAAGAGCAGGTTTACAATGCGTGTGCGAAGCAAATTGTCAAAGGTAAGTGCTATTTCTTTATTTCCTCCTGGGCCTTTCAGAGTAATTGAAAACATTAAGTGATATTTGCAGCCTGGGAATCAATGTGCCTTGGCTGTAAACAGAGGCCTGCTAATTGGAAACACTGAGTTATGGCTTTGACCCTGATTTTCTGTGTGATGTCAGTCAAGTTATTTAACTTCTCCATACCTCATTTCCAAGGAGATTTCTTCCTTTTGCCACCTTTTTTGGCAGAGTTATTCTGCCACATAGAAGCTTAAAAGTTCTGTATGCTGTGGTCATAATATTCCTATAATGGTCTTAAGATGCCGCTGCAGGTATTTTTGTTGTTAGTTGCTGCGAGGCAGCTGACTCATGGCAACCCCACGCACAGAAGAACAAAATGCTGCCTAGTCCTGCACCATCCTTATGATCATAACGCTATATGAACAATATTCTTTCGTGATCCATATTGTTTTCATTGATTAATTTTTGGAAGTACATTGCCAGGCCTTTCTTCCTAGTCTGCTTTAGTCTGGAAGCTCTGCTGAAACCTGCCCACTGTTGGTGACCCTGCTGGTATTTGAAATACTGGGGCATAGCTTCCAGCGCCATAGCAACATGCAAGCCACCACAGTATGACAAACGGACAGAGAGGTGGTGGACTGCAGGTATAAGATTTCCTTTTTCCTTAAAAGAGAAATTATTTATTCTTGCTGCTCTAATCGTATATTTTTGGTTGATTTATTTTGTGCATCTGTCTCCTCTTTACTAGTATCTTCCAGAAAGAAACCGTAAGCGTGCAAAATTCTTGTGCATCGAGGAACTTTCTACAGCGTCATAAAATCACAAATCCTTGTTGCTTATTGAGCTGTTCTTCTTGGTACTCAGCATTCCTTAGTTATACTTTCATCTAACCTACTTTCAACCACCCACCCAGATCCTGACATTTGTTCCTCCAGATAGGTAGCCTCAAGCCTAAATTCGTGCCCTCAAGATTAGTCTTTTTCTCTGGGACTGGCCTTGGCCCTGGAGGATTTGTGTCAAAATAACAGTGGGGAAAAGAAGCAATTTTGACATTTCTCCACCTGTCCTTTCAAATCAGGGACAGGTTGGAACTTGCATGGCGGAGCTTGCCATCTGGACAGAGCTGGGGGGCATCTCCTGCTACTTTGCTTTTCATCATCAAGTCCTTGCCTGCAGATTTGAATGCTGTGGCAATTACACTGTCAGATGTCTCGATGCTGCCACCTTTCTAGGTAGCTCTAGATTTAAAAAGCAAAAAATAAAAACAAAACCTAAAGAACTGCCTTGTCATGTTAGATCTGCTTGTTTTTAAAAGCTGAGCTGGCTAATCTATTTGAAATTCATGAAAGTCAGCCCTGAATACATCTGTTAGATTAATTCTGACCCGGGACACCAGTGTGGGAGATGCGCGTCAGTATGTAACGTTCCTCGCTAGGGTGTATGGTTATTCATGTTCTTGCTTCAGACATCAATTAATTTTGAAGGTCTTCACAGTGAGGTTATTGTAGAAAACCAAAGAGGAAAATATATCTGAATCTGAGTTCTTTTTTAATTAATTATATGGGTCTGTATCTGGTTCAGTGCTATGGCTGCTAACCAAAAGGTCGGCAGTTCGAATCCACCAGGCGCTCCTTGGAAACTCTATGGGGCAGTTCTACTCTGTCCTATAGGGTCGCTATGAGTTGGAATTAACTCGATGGCGATGGGTTTGGGGGTTTTTGGTGTATCTGATGGTAACTTTTGTTTTCTGTCTACTTTTATTTTTGTTACTCTTTTTACCAAAACATGTTTTCTTGGTTTGCTTCTACTCAGCCCCCTTGCCCACTAGTATCAGCCTCTTTCATATTTTTATTAAGGTAAGATTAATCACATTTGAGCCAGAGTTTTCTTCTTTTTCTCTCCCACTTCATTATTAGAGGAGTCCCTGGGTGGTACAAATGATTAATGTTTTCAGCTGCTAACCAAAAGTTTGATGGTTCGCCTCCACCCAGAGGTGCCTCAGAAGAAGCTATCTACTTCTGAAAAATCAAAAAAACAAAAACAAAAACCAAACCCATTGCTTTCGAGTCAATTCTGACTCATAGATCAGCTATTGAAAAATCCTGTGGAGCACAGGAGCACAGTTCTACTGTGACACACATGGGGTCAATGTGTTGGAATCGACTTGACTGCAACTGGTTTATATGGTTAGAACCAAAAAGCATTTTTTATGTGTTGTGCTAAGTATATGGGCCATTTTAATATATTCCTGTCTCCCCTAAGCTGACCTTATAAGTAGGACGGCTGAACTACATTTAAAAAAATCCTGCAGTTAACAAACAATGATAATAATTGTTGAGTCTTCATTTACTAATGAAGTTTGAATCGTTTTCAGTGTTTGGGTTTTCCTACATTATGAAATGTCAGAACTAGGTGGTCCCAGGGATGACTTGTGAAGATACGGTCTAACTTTGGTGGTAAGTTGAGACCCAATTTATGGTGAGCCACAAAGAAAACCATTCAGAATAAAATCAGGCTCTGACAGGATATGCTACCATAAATATGCTAAGAGGATGCTGGTTGGTAGCAATAAAGAATATCTAATGCATCCTTGAAATGAAATTATTAGGGAGTTGTGGAAGACTGATTTAACTTTTTAAATATGCACTGAGGCTAGTGTGAGGGGAAGTAGCTATGTATTTCTGTATCTGCAAGATGAAATGTACATGTATAAGAAATAATTCCTTGGAATGGATTACTGAGTAAGGCTCAGGGATCTCTTGCTGTGATGATCCATAAATTAGGAATGGGAGGAGGTGCTATGAGGGCCTTTTTTTCCCTAGGGGTCCAAAATTGAATCATATGACTTTTGAAGGTCCCCACTGTCCCTGTGGTTCATGAAAATGTGGTGGACCAGTGAGCTTTTTTTTCAAATGTCTAAACCTTTAATGTTTTTGAGGATCATGAAGCCTTCTTTTTACTGGATAGCTTTATCTACTCTCTCTTTTTTCATTCTCTACAATTCCGCTGCATTTTCTTTTAATATTTCAAAAGTATGATTGTGGAGTCCTGACATCTCCCACGCTCCTGTCTTCGTCTGGTGTGTGTTTTTCAAAATTTTACCTGAAAGAGCATGTAGAATTCTCCTTTGTTTCTTCTAGGAGAGTTTGTAGGGCTTGTGACTCCCAGCATGGTAAATAGGAGGGCACATAGGAATTAGAAACCATGGTTACTTGTTGCTGCTGTTCAAGTACCAGTAGCTGCATCCTAGCCTACAGAAGCCGTATTTGCCTTCCAAATTAGCTAGGTGTGGACTATCCAGAAGCTAGAGAAGTAGTTTCTTGTTTTCCAGTTCTAATTTCTTTAAACTTCATTCATTTGGTTTTTATTACTATTATTTATTGAAGAGTATTAAGTACTGAACATGTGGTAAATACTGCTAGAGGCTGGAGTCACCAAGGTACTTAAGGCAGTCTATAAGGAGTTTCCACTACAGGGAATAAGACAGACACATACATAATTATAATCCATATAGGCATTATGTGTTTCCAAGAGACGTATGTATAAAACACTATGGGAGCATGAAAGAATGTCCCTTCATACTGATTCTGGTGGGTGGGGTGCGAGAGTGGAGAATTAAGAAAGGCTTCGTGGAAGATCAGGTCCTGAGGACTGCAGAACCTAGCAGGGTTTTACAGGCTAAGGGAATAGCCAAACGAAAGCATGAAGACATGAATTATGAAGCGTGTTTGGGCAACTCAGGGACATACAGGATACAGGGAGCCATGCTGGGAGACGAGGCTTAAAAAGTGGGCTAGATCAGAGTTTGATGAAAATTGAGTGAACTTTATCCTGTAGGCAGGGTGGAACCATTAAAGAGTTTTAAGCTGAGGATGATCCAGTCTGATCTCTTTTATTGTCATATACTACTACTAAGAAGTAGAGTATTTATTTAGCTATTATGTGTCAGATACCCTCCATGCACTTTACATATGTTATTGCGTTTTAAACCTTAACAGAAATCGCATTAAGGGTAGGGTTGAACAGCTGATTATTGTAATTGCTGTCAATAAGTCGTGCACCTGTAAAAAGTTGAACTGGCAAAAGTTGTGTGATAGATATATTTATAACAATGACAAAAAAAAGAGTAGCTGCTGAGGCTGCTTTACATACGACCAAACACCTCATGGGATTTGGTTCCTTGGTTTGGAGGTATAGGGTTACGGTTACATGGGACATCCCAGTTAATTGGCCTAATAATGTGTTTGTTGCTTCTCTTTTACCTCTTTGTTCATCCTATAGTGCCTGGGATCTTAAAAGGTTGTAAGTGGCCATCCAAGTGGTCTCTATTCACTTGGAGCAATAGAGGAAGAAGGAGAACCAGAAATAGGAGGAGATTATGGAATGTATGGCTAATTGCTTCCATGAACAAATGCTTCTTTTGCCATGAGACTAGAAGAGCTGGATGGTGTCTGGCTACTGAACGTATTGATCAAAGATCTATAGAAGAATCCTGATCAAAAGGGGGAAAGCTGAACAGAATTTAAAATTCTAACTCACTCTAGAATTTCTGGAGCCATGGAGGGCGAACAACCCCCCAAAATGATTGTCCTGAGATAATCTTTAAACCTTAAACCAAAAACATCCCCTGAATTTGTCTTAAAACTGAACAGTAGTTAACCAGTAAAAAAGGTGTGCCTTGAGCAGTATGCTCTTTTAAGAACTATCTATGTGGGATCAAATTGACAGCAGCCACTCGAAAGATTAGATAGGAACCTTAGGGGGCAGTGAGTTTATGTTAATGAGGGAGGAACAACTTAGAAAAGGAGGGTAAGAATGGTTGCATAACTAGAAGAATATTATCATTGCTACTAAATTATACATGTATAAACTGTTGAATTGGTGCATGTTTTGCTGTGTATATTCTCAACAGCAATATCAAAATAAATAAAATCTAGAAACAAACAAACAAAAAAAACTGTAACAACTTCGTGAGCTTTATTATTGCCAGTATATCAGAGAGGAAATTGAGGCTTAGAGAGGTGAAGTTGCTTGGCCAGGTCAGTAGGGGGTAGCAGAGCTGGGACTGGAGCCTAGGGTTGTCTGACATATGTGCGTTCTTCTGCACTACGCTGGCCCTGCTATTCTTGTGGGCCCATAATAAGCATTAATAAAAATTATGAGTAGTTCTTTTTTCTATCAGGCCATATGGACCATTAATGAAGCATTGCAAAAAGACAGAGATGGGAATGGGGTGGGGGAAGGGAGAGGAGAAGGAATGGGATTTGTGCCACCAGAGCCCCATGGTAGCCCTGGCTGTCTACTGATAATGAGATGGGTTTCCAAGCTTCCATTCTGAAGATGCATTGTGCCCTTGCCTGGGCACAGTGATGGTCCTTCTGGCTGCCTGGGTCCAGCACTCTGGGTGGGTCCTGGTGTTCAGCGGGAACTGCCTCCACATTCTCGGGTCATGGCCTACCTGAGTAGTTTGGTTGGCAGGTGAGAGAGTTAGGATTCCAAGCCAGGGATGACTTGTCAGCTACTGTTGCTGAGACTTTGGTGCCAATCGGCCACCATGTCACCATGAGAGTTGGTAAGAGACCATGTCACCCTCCTCAACGATGTATAGCTGTGATTATATCTTCCCCAAATTCTTATCTGATGATGGAACCAACTCTTCTGCTTAAGCAAATCCTGAACTCAGAACTGAGCAAAACCTAGGGCCGAAAACTTGGCTTCCGAATCTGCAACAAGAGGCAAGAAGTATTTTCAAGTATCCGCCTCCTCTTTTTCCTCCTCTCTTAGGAGATAGGAAGGCTCTTCTCACCTGGAGTGGAACCTCTCCAGGTTGCTTGGCTGGTGGGTGGATGTGTGCAGTTTGTGGTGTGCTGGCCATGTGGTACGAGCTGAGATCACATCACGCTAGGCCGCATCACAAAGAAAGGTTCTGTCTGCCTGAGCTGGTTCGCCGACTCCCCGGATGGTGGATAGAAATAGCCATTCTGTTACGGCAGGGACTGAAACAAATGCCTTCCTTGGGCCCAGGGACTGTCATTCAGTGTGATGAAAGTGCCTTTTTGTGGGCTGCTCAGAATGCGAGTGGGGGTGGTTGTGATGGTTTGGCACAGCGCTGAGCCTTGTCTTTCTCTCATCCCATCTTTCAGTAGCAGCCATTCTGTGGCATGTTGCTCTCTGACATCTCAGCGTTCCAGGCTCCTTAAAGCTCTGTTTGTGCTCTGCTTCCCTTCCCTATCTCTCCTTTCCACTAAAAATAAAACATAGAATAAAAAAATACATTAAAAAATTGGAGTTTGGAAGAAAGTGGGAACAATGGGTGCGAAGAGCCTTTTAAGATTACCTTCTAATTCAGAATTGAGTGGATAGAGGGCGGCATCAGCTCTGTTCAACTTTGAGCGGTTCCCTTAATGAATTAATTGTAACATGATTGTAAATATTGTGAAGGTCAAGGGGAGTTTGTTGGAAAGGGGTTTTATGTGGCCTCTTTTTCTTTAAAAAAGAAAAAAGTGTGCTCAATGTTGAAACAGCAGCCGGAAACAGGATCCTCCAAATACAGTCCTGTGTGGTCCTCAGCTCCTTAGTCCAAAATGAGTGATGGCACCTGCAAGCTCTCGTTTTCATTTATGTGACCCGGTTCTTAACCTGCAAGAGTTCGGTGAGGAATGACTAAAGAGTTAGAAGAATTGTGCATTCTGCATACTGAGTAGACTCTGCCTGGGCACCTGTAGTGTGGACTAATAATTGTTCATGCTTGGAATCTCTTGGTGCCTCATAGCTTACTGGCAGAGGAAGAAGCCTGGGCTGGGCTTTCTCCTGGGGGCCGTTGGTCCTGTTTCCTGTTAGCAGAGCATGGGCTTTGAGCTGATTTTCCTTTAGGGTATGGTAGGTCTCTCAGAGCCCCCCTCTCTGGGGCAGGTGCACTTCTAGGGTAGCGGACTGGGTTCAGGACTGTGACCCCTCTACAAGGAGCCTAGGGGGCTGTTCTTCTTGGCCTTGGCTTCCTTCGCTCTACATCTGGGCTAAGGGCCCCAAAGTGCTTTAGAGGGTCTTTGTCTTTTCACACTCAGGGGCATAAGGAAGGGCGCGTTTAGTTTTGGGGATGATGTTTAATTTCCAATAAATAGAAACTTTAGTACTGTGAATGTGAGTCATTGGTGGTTCAGTGATAGAGTTCTCACCTTCCATGCATGAGACCCAGGCTTGATTTCTGGCCAGTGTGTCTCAGCCACCACCTGTGTGTCAGTGGAGGCTTGCAAGTTGCTGTGATGCTAAACAGGTTTTAGTGCAGCTTCCAGACTAAAATAGACAAGGAAGAAAGGCCTGGTAATCTAGTTCTGAAAATTAACCAATGAAAACCCTCTGAATCACAATGGTCCAGTCTGATCCATAACCGATCATGGGCACAGGACTAGGCAGCATTTTTGTTCCATTGTACATGAAATTGTCCTGAGTTGAGGACCTACTCGACGGCAGCTAACATTAGTACCATGAAGGTAGCTGGCATTCCAATTGTCTGGAGTTGTTTGTGCTTAGAATATAGAGTTTTAAATATACACCTAAAGGGTGAGACCTCTTTACCTTGGGTCCCCCTAAGCACTTCATAGTCATGATAGTGTAAGAACATCTGCTCTGGCCACCGTTTTCAGACCTCGGTAATCATCTCTGAGCAAGTGGGCATTTTCGTGAAATCTGAAGCTCTCTTCCAAGTTTTTGCTTCCCACTGTTACCAGGGAAACCATTACCAGAAGTCTGATATGTGTGAACATTCTCTTTCTCTTAGTATAGCTTGATAAAACTCTTGAGAACTGCTAGAATTAAAAAAAAAAAAAATCATGTCACTTAATTTTTCCCTTTTTTGCTTCCTAAAGGAAAATCCTGTTTTCTCATCCTAGCTCACATTCTAACAACCTCAGATCAGCAAATTGTGTATTAAAAGAAAACAGACAGGAAGGGACAGGAGAACTGGAAGAATGGACACAGGGAACCCGTTATGGAAAGGGAGAGAGTGCTGACAGGGATTGTAACCAATGTCACAAGACAATTTGTGTATAAATTTTTGAATGAGAAACTAATTTCCACCGTAAACTTTCACCTAACGCACAATAGAATTAAAAAAAAAAAAAAATTTAGACAACCTAACAAAACAAAAATTAACCAGTATCATAAAGAAGAAAAAAAAAAAAAAAACGATTTCAAAATCTGTTCTGAAATAGATGGAGCTGATTGGCTTGATTATTATTTTTTTTTAAACAAGGCCTCTCTCTACCCCTACCCCTACCCACCTTATGCAAATGAAGAACTTACTCCTTATACCAAATGTCAAGTCAAAACCCAGTTGCTTGTCCAGTCAGTTCTGACTCATAGCGACCCCATGTATTTCAGAGTAGAACTGTGCTCCACAGGTTTTCAATGGCTGATTTTTTCAGAAGTAGATCACCAGGGCTTCCATGAGTCAGAATCAACTTGACAGCAACAGGTTTGGTTTTTTGGTTTTTGATGGGTGGACTCAAATCTCCAAACTTCTGGTTAGCAGCTGAGTGAGTAAACCATTTGTACCACCCAGGGACTCATTATGCAGAGATGGTGGGTTAAGGATATTAATTATGCATCCTTCCCCTTTTGGCAGTGTTTTTGTGGATAAAGGAGGAACTAGGGAAAGCAGGAGGGAAATGAGCACTAAATATAGTCACCTCTGCTACTGTGAAACAGTTCCCACAGATAATCTTCAGCTCTTTAGCAAAAAGTAACCTCTGTCCATGTGCCTCCCCCATCCCTGTGTCTAATGGGGGTTTGCACAGTGTGCTTGTTGTATAATTAAAAGCCATTTCTGATGCTGAGAAGCCTGGGTCATCTTGCTAGCACGGTCCCAGAAAAAACAGAGGCATTAAATTTGAGTCAGGGCTCTGCTGGTTTCCGGGCTAATTCAATTGTCACCCTGTGACTCATTTTACAGAGTGGGGCCCCTTGTTCCTTCCCCAGCTATGGCTTAGCTCTGTTCTGAAGGAGCTGTGTTGTGGTCTTCTAGAGAAACCTCCCCAAGAGGCTCGCCTAGGCCAGCGGTTTAAACCAGCCTAAATCAGATCTTTAGGAAAAAAATTCTATTCTACACCTCCCTTCAGAAACTGAGGGCACCGGTAATGTTTTTCTCCTCAGCTGATCTCAAGAGATCACCTAATAGAAGAACACTCAAGCATCCTTCTGTTTAAAACAGTGTTCTGCTTGATGTCTCTGACTTAATTGTGACGTTACAGAGAGAAAGCTTGCCTGCCTCCTTCTTCATTAATATATTCTGTAGAAATGTGAGGCCATTTCCATCTTTTGGTAGAGCACTGGAGGCCCTCACTTCTGCCTTTATCTGACAATTCTACTTAAAATGCAAATGGAGTTGAAATGTATCATTTGTGTGAAAATGAAAGATGGCATTTGGAAAAATGTAATTTTAAAATATGCAAGCAACAACAACATATGATCAAAGTAATGAATTAATTTTATTTTCTTTTTTCTTGCTCGCAGATGTCCTTGAGGGTTACAATGGGACAATTTTTGCATATGGACAGACTTCATCAGGAAAAACCCACACCATGGAGGTAAGGGTGTGGCATGCTGTAATATCATTCTCTGAGCTGACTGACCGGAACTCTTGAATCCACTGACACTTTCTTACTGAGCAGTGGAGATGGTTAAGGAGATGGTTACATCTGGCGAATTTCTTATGTCTTTGAGGAGTTTTAGAATATTGTGAGTAATAAAGTCTCAGTGTTCAGCATTTTAAGAAACTCTTTGTTGATAGCTCTGTCGAAATAAAAAATCCATTGCCATCGAGTTGATTCCAACTCATACCGACCCTATAGGACAGAGTAGAACTGCCCCATAGAGTTTCCAAGGAGCCGGTGGTAGATTCAAACTGCTGACCTTTTGACTAGCAGCTGAGCTCTTAACCACTGTATCACCAGTGCTCCTCTTTCAAAATGGTAATAATAAATTCCAATAAAAAATAATCTCCCATAAACTAAGTAGTGGTACGAGTGTCCTTATGAACTCCAGCCCCAGTCTAACTGACAAAGCCTGTTGTGAAAATCATTTACCCTTAAGAGGACCTTGGGGTGGCAGGGGTCGGGGGGAGTCCCCTTAGAATAAAAGTCTGCAGGTCAGATAAGAGGAGTTTGCTTATGGGCCAGATTCAGACATACTTTTGTTTGGCCCACATAGTGATTTTTTTTTTTTTTTTAATTGCAGACAGCTTTTTAAAATGGCATGATTTCACACAATTCTAATTTTTCCAAATTCAGTTGAAAATTTTGAAGGTCTGGCAACACTGGGTGAGTTTCACCATAATATAAAATGCAAGCTTCACTAGAGCAGGGATCTTCATTGTCTTGTTCAGGTGAACAATTTTTATTTTTATTTACATTTCTATTTTATTCACATTTCTACTACCTAGAACAATGGCAGTCCCATAAAAGGGATTTAAAAAAATATTTGTTAAAATGGTCCCTTGTGGTGGCCAAGGATATCCCATGCGTGGGGCTGGGCTCCCTAGGGTTCTCTAGTCTCTAGTTCATTGTGTGTACATCGTGAGTGAATATGAACTTAAATTTAGCATCCTTCTTCATTTACTTATATATCTGGCCCTTGTGGAGCTCTTGGGTAGCGCAAATGGCTAAGCGGTTGGCTACTAACAGAAAGGTTGATGGTTCGAACCCACCCAGAGGCTCTTCAGAAGAAAGGCCTGGCAGTTTGCTTCCAGAAGATCACAGACTTGAAAACTTTATGGAGCACAGTTCTCTCTGCAACACATGGGGTCACCATGAGTCAGAATCAACTTTGTGGCACTTGGCTTAGTTTTAATTTTTGGTAGGTAATCGAGGGCGTGACCCCAGCCCAAATTGCTAGCTGTAGATCTCTGCAGCGTCAGGGTGTGCCCTCCAGACAAAGCATGTCTACCAACAAAATTGGCCCCTTTTACTTCCTGTTGCCCTGCTTTTTACCTTGGACTCCTATAAGGCCTTCAGGGCTGGAGAATTCTTCTAAAGGCTAGGCCCACCTGACAGGGAGACGAGGCAGAGACAGTGGCTATTATGAGAAACTGCACTGAGGGAGTTTGGGGAATTCAGCTTATAAGCAGCAGGATAAGATGAATCTCTAATCCTTCAAGCTTAGGTTTTTTCATTTACGGTAACCTCCTGGGACTCTAACAGAGACAGCTGCTACAGAATTGGTTTAGCTTTTGAATCATTCCTATTGAAGAGGAGATTTCAAAGGCAGGAGGCTAAAGTCCTCAGGGCTCTGATGTTCTATTCTCACCGATTTCACGTGTCGGGTACGGCTCTGGAGGATCTCACTTCTGTTGTGTTGACGCACTTTTACCCATTTTGCTGAAGACAAAGTGGTTCACAGACCGCACAGATTAGAGGAAGCCTGAGGTTTATTTGCTGCCTCTTCTCGGCTGAGTAGGACTGTTCCCCGACACATCTTCTCTGTGTCCCACATCCCACAGTGGATGCCTTGGAGACGCAGGCACTGTGACCCTGGCTCTGCCCCCGGCTGGTTGCCAGCCTCTCTCTTACTGAGCCCCAGACCCTTGACCTTTTAGACTCTAGAAAAATTGCATGTATAGATTTCCTGAGTCTTTGTAGCTGTGGGAAACAAACAAACAAAAAACTCCTTTATAAGTCATATAAATGCATATCAGAATAAGACAGCAACTTAGGAATCAGTCTGTAGGCTTTGGGGATATTATTAAACTATATACAAGAAAAAAAAAAAATTCACTGTTTATAACCCCCAAACTTAGGAATTGTTTTCTGGAGTGATCTTTTTAGCTTTGGGGCTAATGCATTTTTGGGAAATACAAGGTATTTGCTAAATGTCAGAAATTTAAACTATCAAGGGAGAGACCTCTCCCTAACGTAACATCTTATTTGGGGAAGGGGAGGAAGGCTAGTTAAAACTAAAATTGGAGAATGTTTGTTAAATTAGAGCTTCTTAAGCTCTCTGTCCACCACTCATCTGTCAGTTTGTCATACGTTGGTGGCTTGCATGATGCTGTAATGGTGGAAGCTATGCTGTGAGTATTTCAGATACCATCAGGGTCACCCATGGTGGACAAGCTTCAGCAGATTTTCAAGATTAGGAAAGACCTGGTGATCTACTTCTGAAAATTAGCCAATGAAAACCTTGTGGATCCCAACAGAGTACTGTCTGATACAGTGCTGGAAGATGAGCCCCTAGGTTAAGAGGCACTCAAAGTGCATAGTGGCTACAACACTGGGGTCAAATAAGCCAACGATCCTGAAGATGGCGCAGGACCAGACAGTGCTTTGTTCTGTTGTACACAGGGTTGCTATGAGTTGGAGGTAACTCGATTACAACCAGCAGTGACAACATGCCCTCTCAGCTTCAAGGTGTAAGCTTAAACAGTGCCTATAGCAGTGTGGCCACTCAAGGGGGGCCTGACGGAAAATGTATTCTGCAGAGGTCACGCCTGCAGTTCCTTAAATTCTGTGGTCTCTTCATCCTTGTCAGTTTTAAAAGATTCCCTGCATGAGTTGTTTTTCTTTATTGTGACTTTGGAAGATTGCATATGATGCCTATAGTAAGAAGGGGTAGTGTGGATGTGAGTCCTTTCCTAGTACTCTCCCACCCCCGCCCAACTTCATCTGGTTCTTTCTGTAGGTTAATGAGAGATGGCAAAAAGGAAGGAGAGATTTTGGGACAGAAAAGGAGAATCCCCAAGCTGAAGTCACAGAGACTGTAGGAGACCAAGAAATCCAGGACCCTGGAATGCAATTAAATAAAAAAATCTGCAGAGTCTGCAACATCTGAAAGGAGGATTTTATGTATTTGGAATTATACATTGTGATCTTTCAGAGGCTTTAGGAGAAGGGAATGTTAACTCCCTGAATAGTCACATTTTAAAGCTGTTTTTCATTTTAATCTCCTCATTTTTGTCTGACGTACAGTGGTGATTCCATTACCTTCTATTGAGGGGAACAAACAGATAAACCTACATAAAATTGGAAAGATTAGCCTCTCACGATGGAGCATTTAAGGAGGATTTTCAGTAAAAAAAAAAAAAAAGAAATGCTTAACAGTGTTGGTGATAAGCTGGTAGGACACGGTAAGGCAGAGAGCCCTGGGCTTGTGAAGTCCAAGCTCATGGGGAGGGCTTGGAGGAAGGTTTCTGGAGGTGCTGGATGCAGTGGAGAAAGGAGGCTTTCTTTTTGTTCAGTGTGTGATTTCTGGAAAGGACTTCTCATGACTCTCTTCAGCACACTGATATAAATGGAGGGAGATACCCTGTGTTTTTCCAGTGCCCAATGGCACACCTGGGGCCGTCCTGAATGGTGCAGGCTCCCGGCGCCTGGGCCAAGCGGGCCAAGTGGTTTTTAATGAGCTGCTGAGTGCACTGATTCTCCTGTGCGCTAACTGGCTCCCTGCCTTCCAGTCTTAAATGTTTCAGGAAACTCTCCTGCTCAGGAGGTCAAGGAGGCCATTAGGGCTAGAACAAAGAGAGTCTTGTTCAATGGCAAATGGCCTGGGTCTTGTTTCTTCTTTCATAGTGCTCCCAGAAGGTCACATTCAGAAATGCGAAAAGTTTTGGGAAAGAACTGTACAGGATCCAGTTATAAAAATGTTTTTCCATTTCTGTTTTCTGGGAGAAATGAGATGATAAGATGGTGTATTTCTTTGCTATTCAAGTCCACCCCTGAACCTCCAGTCAAACTAAAATGTTTTCTTCACGGGGGTATTGTTCCTTCTCAGCCCCTGTAACTTTGTTGTGTTACTCCCATCTCATCTTTCCTCCTACATCCTCTTGGCCTATCTTTAAGCTTATTCATCTCTCAAGGTTTGTGTCCTCAAGGACGCCATGCAACATCACCCCAGGTGGAAGGGACTTTTCTGTCCTCTGAGTTTCTATAGTTCTCTGCTTCTCTACCCCTTTTTATTGCCTGAGTTGTTTATTGTGTGTGTATATTTCATTTGCAAGATAATCAATGTAGAAGCCGTGAAGACCTTTATGGGACACCTCTCTTTCTCTCTTTCACAGACACGCACACATGCACGCGCACACACACTTGCAGATTTTGTTGGCAGGCTCAGTTGACTGAGCATAAAGACCCTCACCACTCTTGGCTTATGAGCTAGATCAAGCAACATAGCCCTAATCCTGTGGTAGATTTGGGTGTCACTTCTGTCAACGTGCTTGGTGTTATCATGCCTTCTCAACATTTACTTCCCTCTCATGTGATTTTAAGGTGGACCTTCAGGAACACCTATCCCTGATTCTGCCTTGGTCTTTACCCTGGCAAAGGGCACACAAAGGGATGCCAGTACTTGTATAAACCAGGAATCAATCGGAAGATAAATGTGTTGAAAGGGAAAGCATCTAGGGAAGCAGATTGAGTCAATTAGAAATGATTTTTGGATTATCAATCATTCTTCCCTGGCCATGGACCCCAAAGGAGAAGCTAAAAGTTATCATGAATTATTAAAGAGCTCTGGAGGGTGTAGGTGGGGGAGAGTTCTCTGATTTGATCAGGCAGAGATGTGCATTTGTGCCATAGGTATTATTTCTGCTAACAGTTTCCACAGCTGAGGATACATGGTGATCACTCTCTGATTTATTGTATGTTTATGGTAGCCTATGCAATTTAAAAATTCCTGATTTGAGACTCTAGTCTCAGTTATTTGGTGATGTTTTCATATGATATGTATTAATGGTCTGGGATAGAAATGTGTTTTCAAACTCTTTAGGTCAAATAAGTTCCTGGTTAATGAGAACTTGCTATGAGCTGAGTAATATAATAACACTTATTGAACCCTTAATGTATTACTAAGCACTTTATATAAGCTATTTAATTAAAATTCCACAATAATTCTATGTGATAGTTACTACTATGCTGTACTGAGTATCATAAGCATGGGGGCAGGGAGAATACATGTGTACCAGCCATCCCTGTCATTAGGGATTTTACAGCCTGACTAAAACACAGAATATAAACACGTAAAGTGAGTTAAGATTCTTAACAGATGAGGGTGTGCCAAGGAGTACCCATTTTCCCAGAGAATGTTGCCAGAGGCTAGATGCATCTGAATTCAGTCTTTCTCTTGCATTTAATAGAGTGGAAGACCAGGAGTCAGGTGTGAGGAGCTGGCTTAATAATATAAAGTGAGTTGTGGCTTGTATTTAGGGTTGGGGTTCACATGAGTTCTTGCTTTTAGTAACTCAAATGTTGGCTTGAAACTCAGCCTTCCAGAGAGGCACGATGTGATGAACCCCTGAAGAAAAAAAGAGGGTTTAAATGAGAACAAGGAAAGAGATCTTCCAGGTATTGGACAGATTTAGAACAAGGGTATGAGTCAAAATTGTGAAGATTGTTAGCATCCCTGGAGCCCAACAGTGGTTAAAGAGCTATGACTGCTAACCAAAAGGTCAGCCGTTCAAATCTGCCAGCAGCTCCATGGAAACCTTACGGGGCAGTTTTACTCTGTCCTATATGATTGCTGTGAGTCGGAATTGACGACAGCGGTTTGGTTTTTTGGTTTTTGGAAGACTGAAGAAGAAACTGAGTTTTTTACTTTTCTTCCAGTTCCATTTGCTCCTAGAGTTTTGTAACTTCCTAAAGGTATGGAGGTTGGTAGTTTGAATCTGCCAGGTGTTCCTTGGAAACTCTGTGGGGCAGTTCTACTCTCTCCTATAGGGTTGCTATGAGTCAGAATCGACTTGACAGCAGTGAGTTTGGTTTTTTTCCTTTTTTTAAAAAAGGCATGGAAGATGTTTCAGGTCTTTGTTGTTATGTTGTTGTTAGGTGCTATCGAGTCAGTTCTGACTCATAGCAACCCTATGTACAACAGAACGAACAGTGCCTGGTCCTGTGCCATCCTCACAATCGTTGTTATGCTTGAGCGCATTGTTGCAGCCACTGTGTCCGTCCATCTCTTCCTCTTTTTCGCTGACTGTCTGCTTTACCAAGCATGATGCCCTTCTCCAGGAATTCATCTCTCCTGATAACATGTCCAAAATTATGTGAGACGTAGTCTTGCCATACATGCTTTAAGGAGCATCCTAGTTGTACTTCTTTCAAGACAGACTTGTTTGTTCTTTTAGCAGTCCATGGTATATTCAGTATTCTTCACCAACACCATAATTCAAAAGCATCAGTTCTTCTTCGGTCTTCTCTATTCATCATCCAACTTTGGCATGCATATGAGGTGATTGAAAACACTATGGCTTGGGTCAGGCTCTCCTTAGTTTTCAAGGTGACATCTTTGCTTTTTAACACTTTAAAGAGGTCTTTTGCCCAGATTTGTATTTGTATTTCAGGTATACAGTTGCCAGTTACCACTTCAGACCTGCAGGCTGTGTATCTGTGCTCAGATGGATTCTTTAACACACGTATAGAAGAACTTACATGCTCATTTGAGTGTGGGCTTAACGAAAGGCTCTTTCAAAGCTGTACACTTATGTCAATGCTAAGGCTATTGTTTTAAATACTTTCAGAACTTTTCCTGAGGAATTACCTTAGATCCTATAGCATATATTTTTCAGTGTTTTCGGAGATGGCAAATTTTGGATGATAGAAATGGATTTACCCTTTAGGTAAAATGAATAGAAATGGAAAAAAGAATAGGAAAATATTTAAAAAGTGGATTTAAGTACAACCAGAAATTATTTGGAGTCAGTCATCCAACTGGGAATGACAGATTTTAAAAAGAAGCTGATACAACTGATATTTTGATTGGCTTGTAAAGTGATACTGAAGGTATCACATTTTTGAGCAATAATGACATTAGTGAAATTATGCCTATTCACTCTCAAGGAGATTTCATTGGAGGAGATTAACTTAGGCTTCTAGGTTCTAAAAATTAAAAAACAAAAACCACGTTTAATACATTGAAGTTGCCCATATATTCTCATTCATTCTCCTGCTCTTTTTCCCTCCTTCTCTCTCTCTCACACACACACACACACACACACACACACACACACACACACACGCAGATTTGCTGCCCTGAGTGGCAGCATGATTTATACTGTGGTGTTACAGAACAAGCTCTCCCCTGCTGGCTATAAAGGCCAACACATTGAGTTATTCTGTCACCTTTCGGTCTGTTAGCATGTCAGGTAGGTCCCCAAGAGAGCAGATAGTCCATGTGTGTACTCCCTGTTCCATGGAGTTCTGTTTAGAAAACTGAGGTATGATCCATTTTCTCATTCACATACTTCCCAGAGCTTTTAAACTGCCTGTGTTTGTACTTTCTGGTTTTAGGGAAAGCTGCATGACCCTCAACTTATGGGAATCATCCCAAGGATCGCACACGACATCTTTGATCATATCTATTCCATGGATGAAAACCTGGAATTTCACATCAAGGTAAGATGGAGTCCCAACAGAAGAAATGGGCCAAAAATCATGTTTCTTGGACTTTCTCCTTTATGTTGCTGTAAAAGATGATCTTATCGAGTTTAAGTAACATCCCTATAGTAAAAGAAGCAATATTTCTTATTTAATGCTTAGGCTAATTTTTAGATATCTGGATGGTTGGCTTGAAATATTGAGATAACTAAAATAAAAGCCCTTGTTTAGGATGGAATCATCTTGATAGTTGCCTGAATTCTACCCTTTACCATGTGGATTTCTGAAGCTATGACTGGAATGTGTCCATGTTTGGGTTGGGATAGCATTTCCCAAAGTTTGTTCCTTGAACCACAGTTTCTCATTGTTTATAGGTGGGATACCAGAGAAAAAGGGTTGCTATGAGTCGGAATGGACTCGATGGAAATGGGCTTGGTTTTTTTTTTTTTTGGTGGCTAAATAAGTTGGGAAAATGCTTTGCTGAACAAGAGTAAATTATCAGAAGCTTTAGTGTGCTGTTTTGCTATTCACCTATGCAAAAGGACATGTACTATATTTTGTTTCTCAGCTTATATGACTGTGGAAACATTTTTTACCCTCAGAGTATAAAACACTGGTGTTCTGAGGAACATACTTGGGGAAATGTTGGAGAAGAGGATGCTTCTCGTTTGTCTTCTTCTCATTCTATTTTCATTTTTGTTGTTGGTGGTTTTTATTTTACTTTTTTATTACCACAACCTGTGTTTGGCTTAAATTTGAGCTGAAAGGGAGATTTCTACTCTCTTACTATAGCTGTCAAGTCATAAAATTTGGCATTAGGGATGTATTCATTGGAATGTCTTTGTAAGTGACAGAAAGCCACTTGTTTAAGGGAAGAGAGGAAGCTGTTAAAAGATAGGAACCTGATGGAAGACATTGAGGGTGGAGTTGGGGGGATGTGGAGAATCAGGAAGTCCAGTCCCTACTTTTCTTTTATTTAGCTTTTTCAAAATTGAGATATAATTCACATACCATAAAATTTGCCCTTTTAAAGTGTATAATTCAGTGATATTTAATATATTGACAAAGTTATGCAACCATGACCACTATATAATTCCAGAACATTTTCATCATCCTAAAAAAACCCCTATATCCATTACAACCACTGCTTTTCTGCCCTCTTGTTTTAATCCTTCTCTTGCTTCATATTGTCTTTTTCCTGTTTGGGCAACATGGCAGCTCTTGCCCCAAATTCCCCTCTTTCTACTTCCAAATGCCCTAGGGAAGGGGCTCACTGGCCCATCTTGCAGTGGGTGCTTACTCCAGGTCCTATTAGCTGTCTGGTCCCTGCCACTGTGACTGTGGAGAGCGTGTTGAGAAGGATACCATGGAGGCAGGGAGGTGGAGCTGAGCAGATCAGCCCCAAGAGATATCCCTTTAGGCTGAGACCTTAGTCCATCAGGTCCTTCATTTCAGAGATAGGGTAACTGAAGTTCAAGAAAGTAGAATTAAATGGCCAAAGTTACATACCAAATTATTGGCAGAGCTGAAAATAGACCCTAGGTCTTCGGACAACCCCCCACATGCAGTTCTTTTTCCATTATATTATCATTCCTCCCTTATTTCTGCTATGTGCCTTTACTAAGGCAACAACTGTTTGTCCAATTATAAATTACACATCTGGAAAAATCCCTTTTCCTTACAGTTCCCTATGTTGGCTGAAGCCTGACTCTATTTCTTGCCAGAGCTCTTGTATCTAAGGATACAGAAGTTCATTGCTTTGATTGGATCAAGATTTAGGAGCTTAGTACATCTTTAAGGCTGCTTGCATTTAAATACTTTAAACTACTGCAGAGTTCTTATGTGATAATCCTGGAGTAAGATGTTAAACCAATTACTGCCCTCAAAATAAGATTTTGTATTGGTGAGTAGTGTCTGGAGTCTTAAAAGCTTATGAGCAGCCATCTAAAATACAACTATTGGTCTTTACTCATCCGGAGCAAAACAGAAAGAAGAAAACCATATACCCAAAGAAGAAACAAGTATACAGAGCCAATAGTCTACATGAACAATGACATGACCTACCTTGAGACCAGAAGAATTAGATGGTGCCTGGCTACCACTACTGATTGTTCTGACTAGGGACTCAATAGATGGTCCTGGATAGAATGTGTGAGAAATGTAGAACAAAACTCAAATACCTAAAAAAGGGCAAGATTTAGTGGACTGGTAGAGACTAGATGAACCCCTGAGAGACCATTGCCCTGATATACGCTTTAAACTTGGAACTCAAACCACTCCCAGAGGTCACCTTACAGTCAAATGACAGATTGGCCCATAAAATATATTATATCACTCATGAGTACTGTGCTCCTCAAAATCATCATCTAGATGAACCCAAACGGTAAACATTTACCCTAGACCAAAGATGAGAAGACGGGGGGACAGGGAAGCTAGATTAATGGAAATAGAACAACCAAAGTAGAAATAAAAAAAATGGTATTGTGAAGAATGTAAGCAGTGTTACTGAACAGTATGTATAGAAATTGTTAAGTGAGAGCCGAATTTCCTGTGTAAACTTTCACCAAAAACAGAATAAAAATGTATATATATAAAAATAGGATCTCGTATCAAAATTATTAAGATAAAAACAGCCGTAGCATAACAGGGAAAACACACCACCTTCTGAGTCTCTAGGACTAAATTTAACAGTCCAGGTTTCTGTTATGCAGTTGTAGCCATGCACACTCATTCACTCATTTCATGAATAGTAAGTGTAAGTGGGCAGGTTAGCTGTTGACTGCTTTGTATTTTGACCTGTGTAGTGACAGGCTTAATCAAGAAAAAGAGGCTAGATTAAGGCATTATTGAAAATCTGGCCCAGAAAATGAGTCCTGTAGAGGTTTTAGAACACGTTATTTCTTAACACCAAACAATGCCTATTTATTTTTCTTCCACCTGGTCTCATAAATAATTTGAAAGGACAAAACAAAACGAAAACCAAGAACAAAACTCAAACATAATAACCAGTATGTGCTGTGGTAAAAAATTCGTAAATCAAAATTCTCTTTCTACTTAATGTGGACAGGATTCTAACTGCCCCATTTGTTAAATATCTAGTTCACGATTGCTTTGTAGATGTAATGAATTTTCTCTGTAGTCTGTGAAAATAAGCCCACATGTTTAAGATTTCAAAGATAACAGAAAGGCCTTAATGAGAATCAGACTAAGGCTGAGTTGGTTGCAGGAAGGGCCTGGTTAGCGATACCTAGGACTGGACATGCCTGACCCTTAAGGGTTCAGGCAATGGGGAGAAGTTTCAGTGGGTGGTAAAGTTAGCGATGATAGACAGCGGCAGACGAGTGTTCAGGTGGGAATCCACACAGCCCCCTGTAGTGGCAGGGTTGGTCCCCAGCTGCCGTGTTCATATCCCAGCTTTACAACTGTTCTCTTTTTGGTCCATTTCCTTGTTAATCTGGGAGGCAAATGGCAGATGTAGGCAGAGTACAGAATCCTAGAGGGAATTTTTGACATCCCAAAGTCTATTGGCTTCATTTGACAGATGGGAAAATTGAGGCTTAAGGTCTTGGTTATGTGTGAATTAATTGCCCAAGATCAGATATCCAGTTAACAGTGGTTCTCAAAGGTCAGCAGGCATAAGAACCAACTGGGGAGTTGAGGAGCAGACTCCTAGGTCTCATTCTCTGAGGTTCTGATTCAAAAGAACTGCATTAGAGTTCAGGGCTCTCCAATTTAAACACATGCTATAGGTGATGCTGGTGCAGGTGGTGATGGGGCCGAGGGTTGAGAATAATGAATTTGAATGCTTTTTTTCCCCTCTCACAGTCTCATTGCCTTCCATTAAATAGCATTTTGTTCAAATCCTTCCTGCACCCCCCAAACTTGGCCACCATCACCAGTCCCCACCCAGTTCTTTCTGAGCTCTCGTCCTTTTCAGCACCTTTCCATTACCTCCCTTCCCTGCTTCCTTCATGTTCTCCCCCGGTCTGATGAAGCTGTCAGTATCATACTTGAAGTGGGTGAGTCCTACTGATTTTAGACAATTACTTGCAAAGGATGTTTTATATTCTGGTTGTTGACATACCCAGAAACTTGGTTGGGGCTTATTTAAGGTCAAACCTAGAGTCATCCTATAAGTGGGTTCCTAGCACATGATGGAAACAACACCTGGACTGACACTATAGGGGGCTGTGACGTGTGGGGATGGAGAGTGGTCCACACTTGGGCAGGGAGGCATAGAGCAGGCAGATGAATCAGAAGCAGGAGGAATACAGTAGAATCAGGCGAGAGCTCTGCACCCCAGGATTCTCTGTATCTTTACTCTGGATCCTCTCTTACTCTTTTTAGCTATGCTTGGCAAAAAATTTTATAAGTTCTAATGCTGATGTTTTCAAAATACAGTGTGGCATTTCTGTTTCAAACTCAATTTGTTTTTAACCAGGTTTCCTATTTTGAGATCTACTTGGACAAAATAAGGGACTTACTCGATGGTGAGTAACCTCAGTGCTTGTTCTTTATTTGCTCTGTAATTAAAATCCAGGGAGATTGAAAGGATTTCTAGCACTTCTGCTTAAAGAATTAATGAAAACTTGTAGAGGTGTTCTATTGCTTTCGGGCTACATGCTTTTTTCTCAGCCAAGGCTTGAACTTGCATATTGCAAAGAGATTAGATTTGCCTGTCTTCTGTAACAATTTCTATTTTTCCTCCAATATAGGGTCTTTAACTTTTCTTTTCTTCTTTGCATGTTGTTATTATCATCTCTGTAGTGTCCAAGACAAACTTGGCTGTTCATGAAGATAAAAACAGAGTCCCATATGTAAAGGTATGAGGAAGACTCGATTGGTGATGCAATTGATTTCTCTCCACTCACCATCATAATTATTGTATGAGATGCCCGGAATATTATCAATAAAGGGCATACAGCTATTTAACCATGTTCCTTATATTTAATATTCACCTGGTTAAATTTTATTTCTCATTGATGTAATTTTATCACTGATGTCTAAGAGATAAGAACTGCAGAAGTGAACAAATATTTAATATTTACATTTAAAGAAGCTTTGGTATTGAGTTGCAATGGTTTATATTTCACAGTTAGGGGAAATCTTTTATAGCATTATTCCTAGAACTTCCAAGTGTTTAATTAAATTTGGTGCCTAAAATTTTAAATAAAGATGGGAGGGCAAAACCAAACTTTGTCCATTTCTTCTTCTTTCATTAATTTTCTTCTTTTAATCTCCTGTATCCACTGCTGGTGAGTATGAATATGTACTCACAAATCTAAGAAAATCAGATAATTGTTTTATGGTTTACTTTAGGTTTTCCTAGGGTTTCTCAGAATTTTCTTTAATGTAGAATTCAAGCCCTAGGCAAGGAGGAAAAGTTGTTGGATCTACATTTCAACCTGTGTATTCATCTGCTCCTCTAGAAGAGAAATGGGGAAATGTTTAGCTGTTTTAAAATATTATTGCTTTTCAGTGTTGTTAATGGTGAACCTGTGGACTCTGTTCCAGGGGTGCACTGAGCGGTTTGTGTCAAGCCCTGAAGAGGTCATGGATGTTATAGATGAAGGAAAAGCTAACCGACACGTGGCCGTAACAAGTAAGCGTGATGGTCAGGGTCCTCCCCGTCACTTAGGTTAAAAACACCTGCCTGCGAACCAGGAGAGGCGGACACTGAGGTGGAGTTGAAGTAGTGGATGTGAAGGTGTTTGGAAAAGCAGTGGCTGTGACACAAACATGAGGGTGTGTGCTGTAGGAGTCTGTCTGGCAGTCAAGTGAAACAGTGCCTTGTATCTGGAGAGTTCTCTGAGGTTCATATGAAGAGGAGCTGAAGGAACTAAAGAAGGGAGCTTGGAGGAGAGAAAAAAAAATTGGGGGAGGGGGGTGTGGATAATACAATATATTTTAACAACTTCAAGGTGCTGTCCTTAAGAAAGAGGGTCAGCTGCTCTGTCTGGTCTGAATGGCTAGGACGATGTAGGATGTCGAAGCTACAGGGAGGCAGGTTTCGAGCTACCACAGGAAGAACTCTCTAATCCTCCTAGCTGCCCCAAGTAAAGCCTGCTGCACAGAGTTAATCAGGCCCCTGTCATGTTGTAGAAGGGATTCCGGCCAGCACTGGCTCGCTGGCTGGTCTATCCTAAGTCTCTTCCAACCCAACGTTCTATGAGTCCATGATCCAGACCTGTAATCCAGACCTGTAGGCCGAACTCCACTCCTTTCTTTCTTCTTTAAAATACATGTGTACATATGTACCCACACAGGCACATATATGACAAAATGTAAGATTGATATTCTTATAGTAATAGCATCGCTTATTTGTAACAATGTTATTCACTCTGTTTCTTAAACTATTGTTAATCATGAGTTATTCATGGCAGACCTAACAACTATTTTGGTCTAGAACGTTACTGTTGTTCTTACCATTCTGGTAAGGTGGCTTTAAGAAATGACTGGTAGTGGAGGTTGAATAAGACAGTCTCTGGGGTCTCTGTGTGCCTGGTGGACAAGGTCCAGGGTCCAAAAACATTTTTATTTCTAGTACCCCATTCTAATGAAGCATATTTAATCTTTGAGAGCTTCTGTGAGCCTTAGCATGCGTGGGGGGCTTAAACTGAGCTACAGGAGGAATCTGAGCTCCTGAAGGTGAGAGTCAGGCTTGATTAGGTCTTGGAGGATGGAGGCATTGGTCCGAGCTAGAGAATGGGTCATCTTCAACCCATGACTAAGATTTTTACATGACTTTCTGTCCTACTTGAGACATTTTGGATCTTTTATTTCTGGAATAAGCGATGTTTTTAAGAAGAAACGGTGGTCTCAGAAAAATTTTAAAATTGGCTGGGCTTCCTTAAAAAGATGGAGCTATTGGGCATGATTTGTTTTGCTTTTTAGGTGAGGGCTTTACTACTTAAATTTATGTGTTCTTTGTAGAGCCGTAAACTATTTTGTTTTTCAGACATGAATGAACACAGCTCTAGAAGTCACAGTATCTTCCTGATAAATATTAAACAAGAGAATGTAGAGACTGAAAAAAAACTCAGCGGGAAGCTTTATCTGGTTGATTTGGCTGGAAGCGAAAAGGTAATTGGTCCTTTATGTGCATTATCTGTAATTTTACCCTGTTGCTTGCTTCAGTGTGCAATGGTATAATTTTTGTAGCTTCCTATTGCCTGGTTTTAAAGAGCTTTTAATGTTTCTGATGTTGTGCCAAGAAGATTAAATTTAACCTTTGTTTTCCTGCCCTTTCTTTTCTGGTCCTAAATTCCCGTATTCATGTCACAGGCAAGCGCTTTGAATGCTAACTCTGATATATGCTCAGTAGGCTTTGGTGACAATGTCAGGCAAACGTTTGTCTGAACTTAGCCTAGCAAAAGAAATTGTGCAAATACAGGAGGGACAGAACTTGAGAAAAGGAAAGATCTTGTGTTGTACCAGACTCAAGAAGGCTAGGTAAGGGCTTGGCCATTGAAGTGTGACAGTCCTGCCCCTGCAGGCTTGTTTTGCTGATAAAAGATTTGGAACCTGGAGAGCTCTTTGCATTTCCTGGTTCTCTGGGCAATAGGCACGGACTGACTCTTTGTCTGACATGGGTGGCCTTGGTTCCTTCAGACTGAGGCCAAGGCCGGTTGTCAGTCTTTTAGCTACAAGCCCTAACCATTTTTTGGTGTGTCAAGACATTCTCTTTGGCATCTGTATCCATCCCCTGCCAGGCCCTTGCTGGGCTCATATGCCACACCAGATAGGCCTCCCAGGACCCGATCCCCTTGGACAACATCACAGAGCAAGTCCATGCTAAAAATTCCCCCTGGCCTCCGTCATCACTGGTGTCACCCTGATTATTTCTGTCAGGCTAGCCGTGAAGCTTAGTCAGTCTCCATAACTGTATCCCTGATCCTCGTTTACTGTACCACACCACTGAGTTACACGTATGCTGGTTATGGCCATGGACATCCAAGTAAGTAATGGCTCCTTGCATTGTCCTCTGGCATGCTTTTGTAAAGCTGTGAGCATAGAACATCTGGATATTCATGGTTGGAAATAAAAAATTTCGCTGGTATGGGCTTGTCACTTGTTTCAAACAGAAGTTCACTCAATGGAAATGACAAAGCAGTATTGTTTACTTCTGTCGTTGTTGGTTGCTGTTGAGTCGGCATTGACTCATGGCTACCTCACAGAATAAAACATTGCCCAGTTCTCTGCCATCTTCAGGACTGTTGGTACGTTTGGGTCCACTGTTTTGGCTATTGTGTCAGCCCATCTCATTGAGGGTTTCACTCGCTTCCACTGACTCTCACTTTGCCAACCATGATGTCCTTTACTAGCAACTGGTCTTTCTGATGACATGTCCAAAGTTAGGGAGCTGAAGTCTCTCCTTCCTAGCTTCCAAGGAGCATTGTGGTTGTATTTCCTCTAAGACTAATATGTTTGTTTTTCTGCTAGTCCACGGTGCATTCAATATTAGTTCTAGACTGACCATTAACTAGAAGGATTGGTGTTACTGATACACCAACTGCATGGGTTGATGCAGAGAGCCTGAGCGACCCCTTCACTCTTTCCGGGCTTGCCTTCTCTTTCCCTTTAGAGCCCAGAGATGGGTATTGCAGGCCTAATTGCAGCAATGCTGGCAGTTCAGAACAGAGGTGTGTCCTCTGCACAGTGTTGATGGCTATTGCAAGTGATATTCACGAGGCATTTTAAAGTTCTTGTGCTTTATATAGTTCCTTTTGTTCACATCTGTTTTGCTTTGCCTTGTATGTGCCTACAACAATGTGTCAATGTTATTTAGGAGAACAGAACCCAGGGCTTTATTTCCCATCTCCCCTAAATGGCATGCTTTCCTTGGGCTGGCAATTTGACGTCACCGGAGCTCAGCTTCCTTGTCTGTAAAGGGAAGTGATAGTACCTGTCTTGCATGTTTCATGGAGTTAAGATGCTTAAATATGAAAGCGCCTTGAAAAACACACAGTGAATAGACTATTATTATTTGTGACCCATGAGCTACATTATTTCTCTATCCATAAGCAGGGGTATCACACACATAATTTCAACAAAGATAAGAATCTATCCTATTTGCAAAAACCTCCCCCAGGAAATGCATTCATCTCTATCATTAGGAATTTCTCCTTTATATGTAATTGGAATCCATCTTTCTGTGGTTTAAAATCATTTCCCCCCTTTTCTCCCTTCAGAGAGCAGCTGCTCACCCAGCATCATTTATCCAGTCAGGGGAGCTATGAATCATGTTGAGCTCCCGCTTTTTTTCTGGCATCTGTAAACTGCTGCTCCATACCTAGAGCGAATGCTGTAAATGTGAAATTACCAGTAATAACACAGCAGAGGGGGAGCTGTGGTCCCTCTGACTACAGAGGAAACAAGACCAATTCACAATGTAATATACATTTTCCTGACTTTTCGTGCCTCTCCACGTTTTTTGCCTTTTGGGTAATTGTTACCTTTTCCCCCATGGGAACGTTTTAGTTATCTAGTGTTTACATAACACAAATAGCACAAAATCTTACAGTTTGGGAGGCTAAAAGTCCACATCAGTGTCTCTGCCATGTCAGTTCCTTCTTTGTCAGTAGCCCTGGGTGTCACATGGTTCCTTGGCTTGTAGACGATCCTTACATGGCCACATGGCATCTGTCTTCCCCCTGCGTGTGTCTCTGTCGCTGTTCTGGGCTTTTTATAACTCAGAAGTGATTAGGTTTACAACCCACTCTTATGACCTTATAAACATAACAAAAGAATATCTATTTCCAAACAGGATCACATGCATAGGTACCAAAACAAAAAAACTAAACCCGTTGTCGTCGAGTCAAACTGCCCCATAGAGTTTCTAAGGAGCGCCTGGTGGATTCGAACTGCTGACCTTTTGGTTAGCAGCAGAAGCACTTAACCACTACACCACCAGGGTTTCCTGCACAGGTACAGGGACCAGGAATTCATTGTATATTGTGGGGGCATAGTTCAGTCCATACCAGGAAATAAGTAGGGAAGAAACAGAGAGTCAGGACAACTATCCTTGCCACCTGTTGCCCTTTGCCTGAATTTGAAACTTATAATTCACTATATATCCACTTTTTGTGACTCAGGACAGTGTTTTTTCTTACCTAGCGCTTCTCTGTGCGCTCCCTCCAGTGTGGCGCCTGTATTTCAGTCTCTCAGGACCCCTGCCTAGCCATGGAAATAGCACTTTCGGAGCCTTGTTTCCCTGGATTGATGTCCCCAGGGGAAGCATCTACAGTTCTCCCACTTGAAGCATTTCAGCCATTCCCCTAAAACCTAATTGAGAGGAAAATGATGAGAGAAGAGATCCCCAGCCTCACACGCGAGGGACGGATTTATCAATGTGGCTCTTATTTACTCTTATTTTCACTTGCGTTCCAGGAGGATTCTCCTTTTGCCCTCCTATTAACTTGCATTTTCTGCTTGGTGCTTCTGTGTCCCATGTACCTCACTGCTTTCTCTTCTCCCTGGTAGGTCAGCAAAACTGGTGCCGAGGGAGCCGTTCTCGATGAAGCTAAAAATATCAATAAGTCTTTGTCTGCTCTTGGAAACGTGATCTCTGCCTTGGCAGAAGGGACAGTAAGTGATCCTGTTTTCATCTATTAAATAATATTATATGATGTCATCTTTTGGGTCACCCTCTTTCCTATGCACTCCAGAAATTCTTTTTTTTGTTTGTTTTTGTTGTAAGAATATAGGTAACACATCATTTGCCAAATCAGCATTTTTCGCATTTGGAAAAGGACAGAGGGAATCCTGGCCGTGGGCACTCTACTTGCTGGGAGATCCCATCCCTTGAGATGTGTGAATGGTGACACTAATTTCCTGGGTCACAGAACAGGCATTCTGAACTTGGGCGAGGTCTAAAGATTCAGCCACAAATTCCTATTTTACATATTTCTAAGCTCAGCATCTCTGTCACTGACTTGCTTGTCTCTGTGTTTCTTCTTTGGATGGGCTGTCAAAACCAAGGCTTTTCTTTCTTTTCCTAAATAGAAAACACACGTGCCGTACCGAGACAGTAAGATGACTCGAATTCTTCAGGACTCGCTTGGTGGGAACTGTCGAACCACCATTGTCATTTGCTGTTCTCCCTCTGTCTTCAATGAGGCTGAGACCAAGTCCACGCTTATGTTTGGACAAAGGTGGGTGTGGTCTCTTATGCCCCATGCTTCTGAGCATCCCAGGTTCTCAGGAGTGAGTGGGAAGGAGCTGGTATCAGAGAAGTAACCCAGTGAGGTAACACGCAACCTGGAGCTAAATTGCAGCTAGCAGGTCATCTGTGGCATTCTTTACTGAGGCTAAACAAATATTCATGTTGTTGGATAATGGGCAGAAACATGCCAGTCAAAGATATGATGTTAAAAAAAGGCCCAAACTCTTATAGCTATCAGTGTTGGTGGAGTGCTTCTTTGATTCATCATGGAATGGATGAATCTAACTTAGGTGTACATGATTTCAAATGTGTAAAACCCAAGACTGATTTGGGATCCATTATAAAGATAGAACAATGGGAACCTCTATGAATGTAGGGTAGTGGCATCAATAGCGAAGGGAGGAAAAAGTATTCTGATACTAAGCCTTAGGGGCAGGGGGTACAGAATGTGTGTCAAGGAAAGTGGTAGGCGGCAGCCATCTTCAATGCCCAAATGATACTGCCTAGATATCTGGGAGGTGTTATGTGTTAGGAGGTGTATCAGCCAGGGTTCTCCAGAGGAACAGAACCAATAGGATATGTGTGTGTGTGTGTGTGTGTGTGTGTGTGTGTGTGTGTGTGTATATAGACAGAGAGAGAGAGAGAGAGAGAGAAAGAAATTTATTTTAAGGAATTGCCTCATGTGATTGTGGGGGCTGGCAAGTCTGAAATCTGTAGGGCAGGACAGCAATCTGGAAACTCAAGCAGAATTTCTGTTAGTGTTCCTTTTTGGAAATCTCAGTTTTTGCTCATAAGGTCTTCAATTGATTAGCTGAAGCCCACCCACGTTATCAAGGCTAATCTTCTCTCCTTAAAGGTCATCTGATTGTAAATGTTAAAATCGACAAAATACCATCACAGTGATACCTAGACTAGTGTTTGACCAAAGAACTGGGCATCATAGCCTAGCCAAGTTGACACATAAGATTAACCCTTACAGTGGGCAGCAAGGACAATTTGATAATTGTAAAACAACATGATGTGTGTGGGTTAGTTGGTTAATACCTTCCTTTCCTTTCCTTGTCTACTCCCTCCCAATTGCCCAAGTCCTAACCTCCCTCAGTCACGTTTCCTCAGTTTGGGATGTTTAACCCCTATTCTCTCAGCCATGGCTGCCTCAGGTGTTACTTCCCAGAGTGCTTGGTCTGCTGTGGATTTGGGTGATCTGAGGCATGTTCATTGCTCAGTGGGCTGAGCCTGGACCTGAGGTTGGGAGATGTGGACTCTGTTGCCATCATTCCCTTCAACTCTGAAAAGTGGTATGATCTTCTGAAAAGTTGTCAGCTCTCTGTGGGCTTCATTTGCCTCATTTGTGAGTGACTACAGTGTGCTCTCTTTGCTTCCTCTTGGACTGTGCTGTGTGGCTTTGCCTGAGAAGTAGTTTAAGACACCTAAAGAAAGGATAGATGGGGGCGGGCATTCTGTATGGGGAATTGGTGTGGCTTGTTTAAACTGCCTTAAACCCCAGTCATTTCTTGAGCCCTCAACAGAACATAGAGTTATGAAGTCATGGAACCTGTGGCCTTTCTATGTAAATAATAATTACATTGAGATTCTGTAGAACTAATGTGTCTTTTAAACTAGATTTGGATCCTTCCTCCCAAATTAGCTCCTTGATTAGCTAAATGCTTAGGTCAGTGGGATTGCAATAGGATAACACCTTTTTTTCTCAAAGATCACAGGATACCCAGTAAACCAGCATCTGCTTATGGGAAACATAGACTGTTATGGTAATCATCTTGCCCCTGTCCCCCTGGGTCTTAAACTTCTTAGCTTTCACAATTTCTTCTGAAGGCATGTTTGAGCAAACCAGCTCCAAATGCATTTATAAAGGAAACATCTCTTTAAGAAATCCACACAGACAAAGCAAAAATGTTCTGGATCTTTGTAAGCCAGAGTCACCCTACGGCTTTGGTGTGTCTGTTGCAAGGTTGCTGTTAGTGGGCATTTTTAGCTGTCAACTGGAAAAGTTGTAGGCATAAGTTCAAATGATTTTTTTTTTTTCCTTTTGATCTTGGCGAGGTCATCATCAGCATCTTCATTGTCACTAACATGATTTTTTAGTTCCTGGTGTGTATGCTGATCACATCAGAATCGTCATAGCTATTCTAACAGGTAAGCGCTATGTCATCATGGTACAGATGATGACATTGAAGCTTAGGCTCAAAGCACCTGAGTCCACAAGGCCAGTAAATGCCTAGCCAAGATGTCAACTGTGTTATCTAACCCACAGTCTCTCACTTGAGGCTGCTTAATGAAGAGCCTGGTTGAGCCCACAGGCATCTGGCATCAGTAAACCCATTTTTGGTTTGCTTTTAAATTTTGTTGTGGTAGAATATACATAATACAATCAAGTATTATTCATAATAAAGAGAAATGAAATTCTGACACATCCTACAGCATGGAAGCCATGCTACATATGACATAGCCCCGCCAAAAAAAAAAAAAAAAGTTTGCCACTTTAACCATTCTTAAGTATACAATTCATTGACATTAATTACATTTACCATGTTGTGCTGCCATCACCACTATCTATATCCAAATTTTTTTCATCACCCCAAACAGAAAGTCAGTACCCCTTAAGCAAGAACTCCCCATTCTACCCCTACCAGCCCCTGGTAACCGCTAATAAACTTTGGTCTCCATTCCTTTGCCTATCCTAGATATTTCATATTAAGTGGAATCATACAATATTTGTCCTTTTGCATCTGCCTTATTTCACTCAGCATAATGTTTTGTCCACGTCATAGCATATATTAGGAGGTCACTTCTTTTTGTGGCTGGATAATATTCCACTGTATGAATACCCCATATTTTGTTTATCCATTCATCTGCTGATAGAGAATTGGGTCGTTTCTACCTTTTGGCTGTTACAAATGATGCTTCAGTGAGCACTGGCGTGCAAGAATCTGTTTGAGAACCTGCTTTGGTATATATCTAGGAATACCCTTGCTAGGTCATATGGTAATTCTGTGTTTAATTTTTTTGAGCAACTGCCAACCTGTTTTACCCAGCAGCTGTACCATTTTACAGTCCCACCAGCAATGCACAAGGGTTCCAATTTCTCCACATCCTCACCAACATTTCGTATTTTTCGAGTAAGCCCAGTTTTGAAGCTAAGTTTTGTTCTCGTTTATGTCTCCTCTCTGAGCCTCCATCTTCTCACCTGTGGAAACAGATACTAATACCTACTTCTGAGATTTGTGGGAAGAATAAAGGAGTTGCTTTATTGTTACTTTGTGCATTGGCTGGCAGGCCACTAGTGGGCTTTCAGTAATTGCAAATTCCCCTTTTCCTCTGTCTTAAACAATCAGACGATGTTGAGGCTTGGGAAGGTCACAGTAGAGAATGAAGATGTTGATATTCAACATTAGGGACAGGACTGAAGTGTCACCAAAATTGTTGCTAGAGAAATATTGCTGATAATTTGGGATTCCAGGGAATAAAGATATGTCAGTTGTATTTTCAAATGAAATTGAATAATCTAGCTTCTGAGCTCTGTGAGGGCAGGGACGGGGTTTGTCATTGGCATCAGCAGCCAGTACAACTAGCGCACAGTAGGTGCTTAGTAAATAAGTGTTTATCAAGTGAATAGTCGTAATCGACTCGACAGCACTGGGTTTCGTTTGGTTTTTTCAAATGAATGAATAGATGAATCTAAAGCTTACTGCATGGGATTCCTCAGAACATGAGGGCAGTTGCTGAACTGTGACACCGTTATATCGAGAAGTTTGGTTAGGTTTAGCTCTGCTTTGTTTTCCAGCGTATAATTAGAAATGTGTAGAATTTTGTTCCTTTCCTCTCTTCCTGAGCTAGTTAATGAGTTCTTAAGGACACCTAACTTCTCTGTGGGGCCGATGTCTGCTTTATTGTTAAATATGTGTACTGAACCCAATTACACAGCAGACGTGAGTCTGAACATCGGATTAGACACGGTGTCTGATAGCTAATGAGATCAAGCACTTTGAAATCAGAAAAGGCTGCCGGGCACATCCCAAATTCAGTGTAACGAGTGTTCATTATGTTCTTGTTGCAGGGGTGGCCAAACCTTAGAGCAGCATGAGGTTCGTTAGTTATTCCTGTGCAGTTCCTTCAAAGATGTGAAGAAAGGACGTGTTTGTTGCCAGGCTTGATTGTATCGATGCTCTGAATAAAACAATATTTTTTATGTCCTTTCAAGCAGTAGAAACATGATAGAGTCTCCAGGTGCCTCAGGTTACCCTACCAAGTCAGCACTCTTCAGTAGTCTAGATTTGTTATTGGTAGCAGCCTTTGAGTCTGTTCTGACTGGCGGAGACCCCATGTGCAGAGAGTACAATTGCTGCACAGTTTTCAAGGCTGTAACCTTTCGGAAGCAGATCACCAGGCCTGTCTTCCAGGAACCTTTGGATGGGCTCAAACTGCCAACCTTTTGGCTAGTAGTCGAGCATTTTACCATTTGTGCCACCCAAGGACTCCAGTCTAGATTATATATGGATTTAAAAGAAAAAATATATATATATCGTGTCTATTTCTTGGTTTCACTGACGCATTTTGGTTCTTCTGTTTGTTCAGGCTTGTGCTCTTTAGTCCCCTGAACACCTAGCATTGTGCTAGGTAAAGAAGAAGTAGAAGGCATCATCTATGCTCTCAAAGAGCTTTTAGTCTCACTGAAGAGACAACACCTGAATTCCCAGGCTGTAAGCAGTTGCTGGGTAGTACGAAAGGTTAACGCTCTCACTGCTAACTGAAAGGCAGGTGGTTCAGGTCCACCCAGAGGTGCTTCAGAAGAAAGGCCTGGCGATTTACTTCTGAAGAATCGGCCACTGAAAACCCCATGGGACGCAGTTCTGTTCTGACACACGGGTTGGCACTGAGTTGGACACTATAGCACATGCTTTCATTTTTAAGTAGAATCTAAGCTAGACTCTGTGGCAAAGCTGAACATTTACTGCCTTAAGGGAAGGGTACTCAAATTAGAGCATTTTCATTGTGTGGTTTTAAATTTTTTTTCTGACTTCTCGCGTTTTATTTTTTGTCTTTACTCTTCCAGAGTACTTTTATAGTACTGTTCAAAAAAAGATATTTATAAGTTTAAAAGTGTGAACTCATATCACCCAATTATCCTGGAAGCCTTTTTAACATTCCTTTATTTGAGGTGGTAATAAGGAACAGGGAGCCCGAGGAGGTAGACCAGCCAGTTTAGAGAAGGCCTAAATTGGCCGACCTCGGGCATCGAGAGATTTGATTGATCCAGCGCGAGTAATTCACAGGCTCTATTTGTATGTTGAATGTGGAAGGAGAATTTGAAAGTATCTGATAACTCAGGGAAAATGGGACTGTGTCTTCTTTTCCTGATGCATACTTTCTTTTTTGAAGTCATGCCGTCTAGTGCTGAGTTAGTGGCCCATGGATTAGGCACTGCTGGCTGCCTGAGTAGTGTTGTGCAAGATTGATGTCACCAGAGCATGATAACAGCTTTTCTCTGTGGGTAGGGTGAGTACTCTGTCAGAGTTATACCCTTTGCTCCCCCTTTTTTTTATTATACACACTGTTAGGTGCCGTTCAGTTGATTCTCGACTTATAATGACCCCATGTGACAGAGTAGAACTGCCCCATAGGGTTTTCTAGACTGAAATTTTTACTGGAACAGATTACCAGGTCTTTTGAAGAACTGGTGAGTGGATTTGAACTGCCAGCCTTTGGATTAGCAGCTAAGTGCTTAACTGTTGCACCGCCACGGCTCCTTTACGCTTTTGATATAACATAAAAGAAGATTTAAACCACCTCTTGGAGGACCTGTTACTGAAATACCAATAAGTCAATTTATGCTCTTAGAGGGGGAGATATCACAGGTAATATAACCTGATCCTCATCCAAGTCAGTCATTTCTGAGTGTTTCCCAAGAGACTAGAGCTTTTCAAAAGACACACAATTTAAAGCTTTTCATTTCTCTTTCCCTACCTCCCCCTACTCATGAGCAGGGAATGGCCTTACCAGGAGCTTACCAGGAACTGGAAGATGCTTTGGAGAAGTGGTGTTTCTAGAAGGTGTTTTATATGGGAACCATGGCTCAGAACAGATTAAAAGAATACATGTGCATGTATGTTCTGTGCACATACACACACACACCATTCAGAGTGCAAAATCACATATTACAGGTTTATTTTTCTATGCAGTGAAAGTATGGAGTTGTCTATAGCTCCTTATTCAAATGCCTGAACACCTGTAGAGGGAAGAAAGATGCTGAAAACAAGATAGGAAGGCACCAAGAACAAACATCTTTCTGGCCCTTCCAGGGAGGCCAAGATAATTAGAAGAAATTCTCTCCAACAGTTTTAGTCTTTATATCATTTAGAACTGACTATGACCAGAAGGTAACGCTGGTGGCATAGAGGTTAAGAGCTACGGCTGCTAACCAAAAGGTCAGCAGTTCGAACCCACCAGGCGCTCCTTGGAAACTCTATGGCAGTTCTACCCTGTCCTATATGGTTGCTATGAGTTGGAATCAACTCTATGGCAAAGGGTTTTTTTTTTTGGTTGTGGCCTGAAAGTATGAATTATTGAAGAACTATTGAGGAAATAGATGGGGATAGGATTTATCAGAACACAGTGATCTGGGCCAGTGGTCCCAGCATATTCCTCTCCAACAAGGGCTTAGTTCAAGTGCCAAGTTATGAGGACACCTGTAGATTGAATCAGCTTTGGGTGCTTAACCTGGGTGATGAAAATGGAATCGACAGCCTTGGAAGCCTGTCCATGTGCTTCTTGAATGCAAACTGCAAAGAGGGTGAAGGAAGGACTCAGTAGTAGTTGTTGTTATTGTTGTTGTTAGGTGTTGTCAAGTCAGTTCCAACTCATAGCAACTCTGTGTACCACAGAATGAAACACTGCCCAGTCCTGTGCCATGCTCACAATCGTTATGCTTGAGTCCTTTGTTGCAGCCACTGTGTCAGTCCATCTTGTAGAGGGTCTTCCTTTTTTCCACTGACCTTGTACTTTACCAAGCATGATGTCCTTCTCCAGGGACTGATCCTTCCTGACAACATGTCCAAAGTATATAAGACATAGTCTTGCCATCCTTGCCTCTAAGGAGCATTCTGGTTGTACTTCTTCCAAAACAGATTTGTTAGTTCTTTTGGCAGTCTGTGGCATAGTCAGTATTCTTGGTCAACACCACAATTCAAAGGTGTCAGTTCTTCTTGGGCCTTCCTTATTCATTGTTCAGCTTTGATGGGATCGAGAATACCATAGCTTGGGTCAGGCACACCGTAGTCTTCAAGGTGACATCTTTGCTTTTCAACACTTCAAAGAGGTCCTTTGCAGCAGATTTACCCAATGCAAAGTGTCTTTTGATTTCTTGACTTCTGCTTCCATGGCTGTTGATTGTGGATCTAAGTAAAATGAAACCTTTGACAACTTCAATCTTTTCTCCGCTTATCATGATGTTGCTCATTGGGCCAGTTGTGACAATTTTTGTTTTCTTTATGTTGAGGTGTAATCCATACTGAAGGCTGTGGTCTTTGATCTTCATTAGTAAGTGCTTCAAGTCCTCTTCACTTTCAGCAAGCAAGGTTGTGTCATTTGCATAATGCAGGTTGTTAATAAGTCTTTCTCCAATCCTGATGCTCCATTCTTCTTCACACAGTCCAGCTTCTTGGATTATTTGTTCAGCATACAGATTGAATAGGTATGGTGAAAGAATACAACCCTGACGCACACCTTTCCTGACTTTAAACCAATCAGTATCCCCTTGTTCTGTCGGAACAACTGCCTCTTGATCTATGTAAAGGTTCCTCACGAGCACAATTCAGTGTTCTGGAATTCACATTCTTCACAATGTTACCCATAATGTGTTTATGATCCACACAGTCAAATGCCTTTGCATAGTCAATAAAACACAGGTAAACATCTTTCTGGTATTCTCTGCTTTCAGCCAGGATCCATCTGACATCAGCAGTGACATCCCTGGTACCATGTCCTCTTCTGAATCTGGCCCGAATTTCTGGCAATTCCCTGTCGATATACTGCTGCAACTGCTTTTGAATGAGCTTCAGCAAAATTTTGCTTGCATGTGATATTGTTACCCGATTAGGGTTTGTGCCCTGGAGCAGTCGAGCCAATGAAACATACTCCAAGTCAGAAAGAGTGAGAAAGTACATTAAGGAGATGTGTACATCACTGGGGACCCGACAGCAACACAGGCTGTCTCTATGGAGCCCCAAAGAGCAATTTTACATTAGAGCTTGTATAGACTCTTACAAGGGTTTGAAGTGCCCTTGTAGTTACTAGGCGGAGGTATGCTCTAGAGGAGTTATTCATTACAGGATAGTGACAAAAGATACCTGCCAGACATCTCTTTATTAGGCTGAAGATATACATATCAGATACCTGGGCTCTAATTTTCCGGTGGGAGTTGTGAGCCACAGGTGGTCTTACATAACAAAAGGTTATTTGCATCAGTTTAAACAAAAGAACAAGGTCATTAACATTAGGTCAAAACAAAGTCATTAACAGAGGTATGTGAAGGAGGGGCCAGGCAGAGGAAGGAGAAAAGCTTATAGGTTCATCATGGCCTTAGTTATGTCAAGCTCTCAGTCGCCCATTTTGAAAAGGAGAAAACATGCTGGGGAGTATTAGGGTTACATTAATAATATTGTTCCATAATTTCCACATTCAGTTGGATCACGTATCTTGGGAATAGGCATAAATATGGATCTCTTCCAGTTGGTTGCCCAGGTAGCTATCTTCCAGGTTTCTCAGCATAGATGAATGAGCACTTCCAACGCTGCATCCATTTGTTGAAACATCTCAATTGATAGTCTGTCAATTCCTGGAACCTTGTTTTTCACCAGTGCCTTCACTGCAGGTTGGACCTCTTCCTTCGGTACTATCGGTTCCTGATCATACACTGCCTCTTGAAATGGTTGAACACAGGATAATTCTTTTAGGTATAATGACTGTGTATTCCTTCCATCTTTTGACGTTTTCTGTGTTGTTTAAAATATTTTCCCCATAGAATTCTTCACTACTGCAACTTGAGGCTTGAATTTTTTCTTCAGTTCTTTCACCTTGAGAAATGCTGAACCTGTTCTTCCCTTTTGGTTCTCTATCTCCAGCTCTTTGCACATGTCATTATAATATTTTGTCTTTGAAATCTTCTGTTCAGTTCTTTTACTTCGTCATTTTTTCCTTTTGCTTTAGCTGCTTGATGTTCAAGAGCTAGTTTCAGAGTCTCTTCTGACATCCATCTTGGTCTTTTCTTTCTTTCCTGTGTTTTCAACGACCTCTTGCTTTCTTCTTTGTGAAATAAGGTCCTTGATGTCATAGTACAAAAGAGATTGACTCAAGATACAACCTAGTCCTGTAGATGGTGTCTGGCCTCATTAACATAACTGCCACTGATCCTTCCTCATTAACATTATAAAGGTTAGGATTTACAACACACAGGATAATAATATCAAATCACAAATTGGTGGACAACCACCAATACTGGTGATCATGGCCTAGCCAAGTTTGTACACATTTTTATGGGGCACCATTCAATTCATAGCAATCAGAATCAGATAATCTGTTGCTGAAAGCTAGGCCTGACAGTGTTGTCTCTGCTTTTTCTTTTAAGAATTTTATGATTTTAGTTTGCATATTTAGGTCCTTAATCCATTTTGAATTTGTTTTTGTGCATGGTGTGAGGCATGGATCCTGTTTCATTTTTCTGTATGTGGAAATCCAATTTTTCCAGCACCATTTGTTGAAGAGACTCTTCTTTCCCTATCAAATGGACTTAGCACCTTTGTCAAAAATCAGTTGACCATAGATGTATGGGTTTATTTCTACGGTTTCAATGCTGTTACATTGGTCTATGTAGTTATGGCAGTACCAGGCTGTTTTGATTACTGTAGCTATATAAAAATAGTATGTTTTAAAATCAAGAAGTGTGAGTCTTCCTACTTCGTTCTCTTTGAACATTGCCTTGGCTATTTGGAGCCTGTTGCCATTACATGTAAAATTGAGGATAGGTTTTTGTATTTCTGTAAAGAAGGCTGTTGAAATTTTGATCAGGATTGCGTTGCATCTGTAGATCACTTTGGGTGGTATTGACAACAACAATAAGTCTTCCAACTATGAATATGGAGCATCTTTCCATTTATTGAAGTCTTTTTTAATCTCGTTCAGCAATGTTTTATAGTTTTTGTTGTGTAAGTCCTTCATGTCCCTAGTTAGATTTTTTCCTAGGTGTTTTATTTTCTTAGATGCTATTGTAAATGGAATTGGTTCTCTAATTTTCCTTTCAGATTTTGTATTGCTGGTGTTTAGAAACCTGACTTGTTTTTGTTTGTCGATCTGTACCCCGCAGCTTTGTTAAATTCATCCGTTAGCCCCAAAAGTTTTCTTGTGGACTCTCTGGAATTTTCTCTATATAAGATCATATCATCTACGAATACAGATCATTTTACTTCTTCCTTTCCAATCTGGATACCTTTTATTTCTTTTTCTTGCTCTGGATAGGACTTCTAATATAATACAATATTGAACAGAGCTGGTGAGAGCAGGCACCCTTCTGAAGGAAGGTTTTTAATTTTACTTTAAATTTGTTTAATTTTATTGTGCTTTAGGTGAAAGTTTACAGCTCAAGTTAGTTTCTCATTTGAAAATTTATACACGTACTGTTTTGTGACGTTGGTTGCAGTATCCGTAATGTGACGGCATGCCCCCTCTTTCTACCCTGGGTTCCCCAGTGTTCATTCCTCCAGCTCCTGCCTCTTCCTGCCTTTTTGTCTTGCTTTTGGGCAGGAGTTGCCCATTTGGTCTCGTATATTTGATTGTAATGAGAAGCATGTTCCTCCTGTGTGGTACTGTTTGTTTTATTAAAAACCAAAAACCAAACCAATTGCCATTGAGTCGATTCTGACTCATAGCAACCCTATAGGACAGGGTAGAACTGCCCCGTAGGGTTTCCAGGGAGCAGCTGGTGGATTCAGACTACTGACCTTTTAGTTAGCAGCAGGATGTTTAACCACTGCACCACTAGGGCTCTGCTTGTTTTATAGGCCTGTCTAATCTTTGTCTGAAAAATGGGTTTTGAAAGTACTTTCAGTTCTGAGTTAGCAGAGTGTCTAGGGGCTGTAGTCTTGTGGGTTCCTCCAGTCTCTGTCAGACCAGTAAATATGGTCTTTTTTGTGAATTTGAATTTTGTTCTATGTTTATCTCCCGCTCAGTCTGGGACTCTCTGCTGTGGTCCCTGTCAGAGCGGTAGGTGGTGGCAGCTGGGATTCATCTAGTTCTTCTGGGCTCAGCTGCTGGAGGCTGTGGCAGTTGTGGTCCATTAGTCCTTTGGACTAATATTTTCCTTGTGTCTTTCGTTTTCTTCATTCTCCTTTTCTCTGAACAGGATGAGATCAGTAGATGTATCTTAGATGGGTGTTCACAAGCCTTTAAGACCCCAGACACTGCTCACCAAAGTAGGAAGTAGAACTTTTTATTTATGAACCATGTTATGCCAGTCGACCTAGATGTCCCCCAAGACTATGGTCCCCAGCTCCCAGCCCCAGCAACTCGGTCCCTCAAGGTGTTTAGATTTGTCTATGAAACTTTTTTGATTTTGCCTTGATCAGGTTGTGCTTACTTCCCCGATATTGTGTGTTGTCTTTCCCTTCACAAAAGTTGACACTTGTCTACTGTCCAGTTAGTGATTTCCCCTTCTTATCCCTCCTCACTCTCGTAACC